>NC_073746.1:150647055-150999555 GCF_029784135.1 Toxorhynchites rutilus septentrionalis
GATAAGTTTCCAGCATTCGGAAAAGCTCATCGTTTTGACATTTTCGACAAAACGCCGACGAATTGAACGAAATGAGAAGAACTAAATTACAACCTTACCTGTCGCAGAAATCCATGAGGTGGATGAAACACGACTGAAAACAGTAGGGGAACCGCGGGAAAGACCGCGGGTAGTGGGGGTATGATGGACAGGTGGTTGATTTGTATAGTTGCATTATGAATTTCAAATTTCTGTTGATGGGAACTCCTTCTACATGCTATTCTATAATATTTAAACCATCCTATGACAATGAATACTGATCAAAAGTGAAATAGGGAAACAAACCCCGAAAATCATATATGATTCCGCGTGTGGATGTCATTTTTGCGGCTTATTAAGCATTTTGAGTGGTTTAATTGCAAAATTGAATTCGCTGATGGTTATATTTCGGTTTGTGAGTTGACTGTTGACGGCGATATTAGGTATGTACAGAAAAGTAAATTCATTCGTAAGTGGTAAATTTAAATTATTGAAATAATTGTACTGGTGGGGTTAAAATGGACAGTCATATCCATGATCACATCCAATGCATGAGGGAAAGTGAAGCAAGGAATCTTCAACTCTTTTTGCTATTGCTTTCTCTTTTTGTTCTATTTCAGTTTCAGTCAGGACGCACAAAAAACACTGAGAGAGAGCGAAATTATTCCTCTCGCGAGCCATAAACTTCTACGCTTCGTATATTATTGACCTGTCCAAAGCTCCTCCCCACCCCCCTAACAGGTCCATTATACCCGCCTTGATACAACTGTTCTACTTTTCGGCTTGTTTTAATTTCAGTAAAAAGCATGAAAAATAACATTTTTATGAAATATTTGGCTAATTATTTCGAAAACCAGTATATTGGACTGTAAGAAACTGCTTTTAAGTTTTGGAAAACATGAGTTTCCACAGATACAATTGACGCTTTCCTTAACGTGTACGTCTTACCCTCATCTCCCCTATATTTTCACCACACGCACTGCGCGCTAACCTTATTGAATTCGGAGATGTAAGCAACACTGAGTTGACTGTGTAACAATTGAGAGAAAACTAAAATTGCTCAAGGGATAGGAAGGTGGAAGGAGAGATAATATTTATCATTGTAAATTTATTTTATATGAAATAGATAAAACTAGAGCACACATATAAAAACTGGATAAAACTAGACGATATTCCAAAAAAACTGCAATATTTTAGGGTTCATCCCTATGACTGGATCGAGAAAAAAAACTGGAAGAATCCAGTTTGAACTGGAACATTGACAACGCTGGTCACAGGAAACAAAGCCAACGAAAATAATCGATCTTTTCAAGTCATCAAAAATTTCTAATGCAGAGTATACTGTGAAAAGTTTCCATTCTTAAATTATACCCCAATGTCAGAAATAAACGAATTAAATCATATAATTTCGTATTCCTACATAAACAATGCGGATGTGTTTTGTACACGACCGCTCGTATTTATTTTAGTTCTAGCTCTTCGATACTATATAATAGCTGTTTTAACCTCGATATTCCATCACGGTACACGCGTCATTCCTGATTTTCCGCTGACTCTGGAAATGACTACGTTATCCGGTAAATCACTTATGTGGTTCTGTCCATACTCGTCGCAAAGGAATTAAATTGGCCTCGCTGCTTCGAATGTCTTTGAAACACATAACAATTGTACACTATGTAATGTTTCAATGATAAAGGAATTGGAAGATTCAGGGAGAACTCCCCTAAACACCAAACTTCACTCTAAAGTATTTTAATTCTAGGCGTGTCGAGGTCCAAATTTATCTCCCATTCAGTAAACCAATCTATTTCTTTCCAAACAAAACTAAAACAGTAATCTTGTTTGAGTGTTTACCCTGGGAACGGTCAACAGTTTGCTCATTGGCTCATTTTACGTTTGTTTCATCGTCGTCACAACGTTTAGTAGGTCTAATCTATAGACTATTCATGAATCGATTTCTGGCCGACAGATAGATTGTAGATGGATCCAAAGCTTTTATGTCTAGAGTGTCACATCAATGTCCATGTGGTGCAGTCAGTCGAGGAAGTCTCCTGATTGGCGGGGACATACTCTTTACGACCGACCGTCATTGTACATTTTCGGACCCTCTTTCCTCTCGCCCATCATGCGGTCCATCCTACACCCTATCGACAGAGAATAGGTATAATGAAAAATTAATTTTCCGTTGGGAAATACGAGTACATCAATCTTGCTTCGGTCCTTCTTGGAAAGGCTCTAGGAGGTATACGCTAGAGTTTACTGTTCGCCGGATCCAGACAGGCCCGATTCTTCATGCGCACTGAATCGGTAGTGTTTTTTTGACTTTTGTGTACACACACGTGGGTCAGGTTCTCCCTTCCTTCCACTATTGCCGGAAAAGCGGACGGAGATGGAGCTGTTGGGCGCCACCGAAATTGAATCGAGCACCGGCAAGCGGAACTTGCGTCTGAGATAGAAACATTGGATCGTAGCAGTGAATACTAATAACAATGCTAATGTTTGCCAGGATGTTGGGTCATTTTTGGGAGAGTAGTAAATTGAAACGTATTCCTATGTGATATTGGGGCTCCAAATTGGCACATGGAATATTCGATATACATGCATCGCTCTGTGTCGATAGACCGAATTGATACCATCCTCATTCATTATTATTAATATAGAATACGAGATTAATTTTTGTCTCTGTTTACAGGTAACGTCACTTTTCAGTCTGAATCCAGTCAATTCTGATTTTCTCCAATCAGATACCGGAAGCTCCATTGGTGGTTCGTACAAAACAAAATATTCCTTTTTTTTCAATTCCGGCAGTAAGTGCCGAGCACGCAATCACGTTTCATGTAACCCAAAAATGAGCAAATATTGCATGAATAATTTGCTTTAACTATGTTAACCAATTGATAAGTGCAATGCACCTGTCCAAATTGGGTTTCTTTTTCCAGCAGGTGAATCAGAGCGCACGTTCTCTCATGTCAATCGTGCGCTGTCATACATCGATTGACAGGAGAAGCATTCGCTGGAGAGAAAAAAAGCGCTACAATTTGAGCGGCGGGAATAAAAGAAGAGTGATGACATGAACGATAAAGCGAAAAGATACCCATGTCTGAAATAACACTCAAGCGTTTAGTCAATCTTGCTCGGGCAGGTTATTGGCACATACACACAATGTGAGGATAGGTCATAAGTGAAGGCTTCGCTTACCTTGAAGATAAGCCAAGTCAAAAAGCGATTGCAGAAAGGAACAAATGGGTACATTTATGCGATGAACTGATAAGTCGGTTTTATTGATTGAGCTCGCGTTTGTGGGGAGTTTGGATTCTTGTTGCTTATGGATAATTATATTAGGTTGCCAAAAAAGTCCTGCGGTATTTTTTTTTTGAATTTTCATTTGTTCATAAAATTCGTAATGTATTAGTAATTAGTAAATAAAATTAGATGCCAACTTCATAATACTCCTGTTATAGAAGCTCGCTTCCTTATTGCCAAAAAATTGGAATGCCAATTTTCACAGGCCTCTTTTGTGGCTAACTTCTGACTACCTAGCTCGTTCGCCATCAACAAAATCAGGTGGTAGTCACTTGGTGCAAGGTCCGGACTATACGGCGGATGCAAAAGAACCTCCCATCCGAGCTCCCGGAGCTTCTGGCGCGTCACCAAAGAAGTGTGTGGCCTGGCGTTGTCCTGATGGAAGACAATGCGGCCTCTGTTTATCAAAGTTGGCCTCTTCTTCATGAGTGCTACCTTCAAGCGGTCCAGTTGTTGGCAGTACAGGTCCGAATTGAGCGTTTGGTCATAGGGAAGCAGCTCATAATAGATTATTCCTTGACAATCCCACCAAACACACAGCAGAACCTTCCTGGCCGTTAATGAGGGCTTGGCCACCGTCTGAGCCGCTTCAGCGGGCTTCGACCACGACCGTTTGCGCTTCACGTTGTCGTAAGACCCACTTTTCATCGCCAGTCACCATCCGCTTCAGAAACGGGTCGATTTTGTTGCGATTCAGCAGCGATTCACATGCGTCGATACGGTCAAAGATGTTTTTTTGCGTCAACGTGTGTGGTACCCATACATCGAGCTTCTTTGTGAATCCAAGCTTCTTCAAATGGTTAATAACGGTTTGATGACTTATCCCCAGCTCTTGGCCGATGCTACGGCTGCTACTATGCCGGTCTTTCTCGGTTAATTCAGCGATTTTGTCGCAATTTTCGACGACAGGCCTTCCGGAGCGTGGCGCATCTTCGACGACCTCTACACCAGAACGAAAACGTTGAAACCATCGTTGTGCGGTGGAAATGGAAACTGTATGGGGTCCATAAACTGCACAAATTTTATTGACAGCTTGAGATGCATTTTTGCCTTTGTCATAGTAGTACTGTAAAATATGTCGGATTTTCTCTTTATTTTGCTCCATATTTGCGACACTATAACTCACGAACGACTTAACCAAACAAAACACTGTCAAGGACTATATTATAGCAAAAATACCTTTCCAACAAGCTATAGTATGACTCGATACAATGAATACAACTAGAACTACGCGCTTACAACGACACCTCGCGGAAATACCGCAGGACTTTTTTGATAGCCTAATATATTGGCATGGATTTCCAATCATGACATCTTTTACAGTCGTGTTTATCAGTCAAATATTTTTCGTTACCGAATGGCATATTCAGTATGTTGTTAATAAAGCCACTGAAGTTGCGATCAATTTGATTCAGAAACAATATGTGAGTGGTTCTTGAGGATGTAAAACATTGTACATTGTCTAAAGTTCCAGTGTTTCATAACTATAGAACCAGATGGAAAACTCTCACTCCTTTACAAAAGACATATTTACATAAGTTTCATATGAATTACAATAAGTTTCTAATACGTTGGTCATGTTTAGTTATTAATTAGTTCGAACAACCTATTAGGGGTGGTTCGAACCAAGCTGCGCCATGTTGTAGTGTGTATCTCGTTCTACGCTGAGGGTACTGCTCGTTTAAGCTCTTCAAATCTCTCATACTGCTTGTAAGCTACATCTACTATTCATACGATCACTCCTCATAAGTTCATGATAAGGTTTTGATTAGGGAAACAAGCTGACCAGTCCAAAAACTGTAACTGTATTGTATCCATGTGTTCGTAAAAACAGCCCCAAACCTTCGCAGTGCTATGGCACATATTTTAAAGGGTACCAAATTAGAAAATAGGGTGATTTTTCTAAATCCATATATGGTTCACTATAAGAAGTATAGTAAAAAACGTAGTTCTTTATATATATATATATATATATATATATATATATATATATATATTTGTGATTTTTGATTTGTGATTTTTTTTGCAGAATTTTAGATAGTACCAGTTTGTGGTAATTCAATATATTGGAATTTATTAATTAAGCATAATACAACTTTAAAATGTCCTCGTACCGTAAACCGGGGGCAAACTGATTACAATTTTCAGAAAAATGTGAACATTTCCGAAAGTTTTTGTTAGATATCCAATTATTTTTAAAATCAGTACTGGTGCTAAGGCCACCAAACGTTATGGAAAGTTTTGTTCGGTAAAATCTTTAAGCGTTGATTTGTAAAAATTTTAAAGTAAAATTTCAAAGCGTAGCTTCGGGGTGAAATTGATCATTCTATGTTTCTCTGGATTTTCTAGTGTCATATGTAAACAAATGTATAGGAAATCAGTTTTCTCTTTACCTGCGGTCATTTAAATGATACTTCAAGGGTTTGAGGATACAAAATCCGCAGGTCATCCGGAGACCATTTGGGTAATCCTAATGTGGCCAAAAACCCTTGAAAAGGTCACCAATGAGCTAGTTTTGACAAACCAAGACGTTCGATATGTCGCATGATTGGATTCGGTTCTGGTCATTCGTAGTAAAATAGTTTTTTCTCATTTGTCTGAATAGTAAATACAAGTACTTGATTACTTATTCAACTCATCAAGTATCGAATAGAAGTGAATTAATATGTTTAGCGTCTATAAATATTGTTTTCATGTGTTGAAAATATCTTTATTTACAATAGTTAAAAATGGAAACGAAAATGCTATTCAGAAAAAATATTATTATTTTATGCAATATCATAAGTTGAGAGCCATTGACAAAAATAACTTTCGGATGATTATTGAACATGTCCGATTAAAAAAGTTTAAAATTAAAATGCATAATAAATATGATCAATTTCACCCCGGTATCAATCTGTGTCCGGATGACGTATTTGTATTATATTCATGATTTTTTTCTTCACGTGTTTCACATGTTTCAAAGATTGAACGTACTATCTTCCCTAATTTCACCGGCTGCATTTTTTTTTATTTTCATGACTTTAAATTTATAAGACGTAGCATATCAACATCTGATCTACTCAACAAAAAAAACTAGAGGAACAGAGTGCGAAGACGGAAATTTTAAGTGATTTTTGACGTCTTGTAACTTCGTGATACTTTCGTTTTAATCTTGCCGATAGCAATATCTGTGTTTGTGGCCAAGGTTACCACGACAACGAACACGTTGTTTGGTCGTGTGAGGGGTATGGTGTTGCCAGATCAAATCTAGAAAACTCTTTTCGGACCAGAGGAAGGCAGCCCAATGTGCCGGTGAGAGATGTGTTGGCTCGGTTAGACCTTGATTACATGTCCCAAATATATGTTTTCCTTAAAACTATCGATCTTCGTGTGTGATTGTCCTTATATCCTTATATTCTCCTTTTCCTTTCCCTTCACGAGAAATCGGATCCCTTCTTACTAACAATAGAATAAGCTGAAATGTAAATACATAATAGATATAAGAATAGGCTTAAGAATTGAGCGCGATGAGTGAGAGCGTGAGTGTGAGTGCGAGTGTGAACATTGTTACAATACCCTTTTATCTCCTCCATTTCCTGAAGAAAATATGTCACCCTTTTAAACTCGAGTGGACCGCGAGTAAACGGTTTTGTTAATATATACTAGTAACAATACAGTTAGGAGTTCGGCTCATTTAAGCTTATGTAACTGAGCCTGTAAAAATAAACGATTTAAAAAAAAATTTCGTGATGAATTAACGCATATCGATGGACTGTACAACATTTCGAAGCTACAACTTTTAGAAGTTAAAATTTTACGTACATATTTTCATCTTGGTGTATGTAGGTGTAGTGGACAACAATGCCGGAAAAAAACAAAAAAATTATTTTTTCTGTTTTTGTGATGTAATTTTTTGGACTAGCACAATTTATTGCTAACCAACTCTTTGACGAAAAAAAAAATATATTTAAATTTTTTGCAACAATTTAAAAAAGTGCTCAAAACAGGATTTTATAGTGCTTTACAAAATCTGCTGTAATTCTGCAAATATTGCAATAACTTCTGATGT
Source organism: Toxorhynchites rutilus septentrionalis (assembly GCF_029784135.1). Lineage (NCBI taxonomy): Eukaryota > Metazoa > Arthropoda > Insecta > Diptera > Culicidae > Toxorhynchites > Toxorhynchites rutilus. Next base: position 150,654,428 of record NC_073746.1, read on the forward strand.
TTTCAGGCAAATTTTTAGTCTAGTGTATTCCCTAAACATCTGTGAACGTTTCATATTGATACATTTAGCCGTTTTTTCTAGAAGATTTTTCAAAGTTTGGAGTAAATTAGGGGAGCACTTCATCGCAAATTGTACTAGAAATACAGAATGCTCTGCGTACTCTCAGAATGAACGATTCGCAGCTTTCGTCTTTATGAGTTTGTGGGTGAGGAATGCGTGTATGTGTGGAAATGCGTATGTATACATGTGATCATCACTCTTTGCAATCATCGTATCTACAATTGCATGAAAACGAAAGTTACGTGTCGTTATTCTGAGCAGGGCCCGAAATCTTCTCTCAGTTGCTTTGCTTCGACTAGAACTACTTCGGCATTCGCCGTCAACATGCACTGAATTGACTAGAAATGAATTGACGAGCGAGTAAGACCGACGATGACTGATGAACTATTCCAGTCAATGATTATTTTAATTGACTCGACTAATGAATACAAATCTGCCTCTTTATTCAACTGACTTCAATCCACATTTCTACTTCCCCCTGACACGAATCTCTACCTGCGTATACAATCTTATTTTGACGTCCATATAAAGTGAAAGGAAAACTTGATTTCTGGTGCAAAAAAAAGTAGTTACACCATTAATGGACGGTTTATTGTCTACCTGCCGTTAACTCAAATCAACGAGCTTAGAAAGTTATCAGGTATGCTATTAACGTTCTCGCGTTAGTATTAGTAAATAGCGTGCAAAATAGCGCACACACACACTGCACGCTATTTTATACGTGTGAGTAATTTTCGAATACAATATAAAAAACCTAGCTCACCTGTAGTATATGTACCACGTTGAACTCAAACATCGATACATGCATACGTGATACATGAGAGAGAGAGAAACGAATTCATTTTGAGAGGAGTTACTTCAAAGAATGAAATGAGATGGTCGAGTCGTAGAGGGAGATAGCGACTAAACGCCCGACTGACTCTTGAGTCTTGTTGACGGAGAAACTATGTGATTCAATACGAAGGGGAATTTCTTCATAGTCCGTTGGCTATCCTCAGTTGAATATGACTATGCCGAGCCCTGATTCTGAGAGTCGCGTAGCATTTGCGATTGGCGATTAAATGCTTCTCTAATTTACTCCAAAATTTGAAAAATCAACTAGATAAAACATCTAAACGTATCAATATGAAACGTTCACAGATGTTTATGGAATACACTAGGCTAAAAATTTGCCTGCAAACATTTGAAATTCCTGCAATATTTGCAGAATTATAGCAGATTTTGTAAAGCACTATAAAAAACCTGTTTTGAGCACTTTTTCAAATCGTTTGCAAAAAATATTAAATATATTGTTTTCGTCAGAGTAACAAATTATCCTTTTGTAAAATTTATTGGAGTTTTCAACGCTGCCTTTCGATTTGCGGTGCGATTGATGTTTAAAGAATTATTCAACATCAAAGACGAAGTGATAAATTTTAATCCAAGCTGAAATATCTCTGTATGGGAAGGCCCTACAGGAACGTTCTAGAAACCAAATGAAAGCTGGTTGATAAGGTTAATTGGATTTGCTATTGAGTTGGTTAGCAAAAAATTGTGTTAATCCACATTCTAATTGAACAGTCAGAAAAAAAAATCGATTTTTATTTCTTCACTGTATTGTTGTCCACTACACCTACACACACCAAGTTAGAAATGTGTACGTAAAATATTATAATACCTGAATCCAAGTTGTAGTTTTAAAATGATGTATAAAGGGTGTGTCACATCAAATTGCATCACGGAAAAAACGCTGTAGAAATTTAATTTTTAAGAATTATATCTTCAGCTTTCGCTTATAATCAGATAAGAGTGTATAGAGCACGTCGGCCATGCTTCACTGTCAATTTTTCGTAAATTTGGAAAAATGTCGTCGAACGAAAAAGAGCGTCGTGAATTAATCCTGTGCACTCATTTCGAGAATCCGGAGTTGTCACATCGGGACATCGGTAAGATGCATCAAATTGCATCACGGAAAAAACGCTGTAGAAATTTAATTTTTAAGAATTATATCTTCAGCTTTCGCTTATAATCAGATAAGAGTGTATAGAGCACGTCGGCCATGCTTCACTGTCAATTTTTCGTAAATTTGGAAAAATGTCGTCGAACGAAAAAGAGCGTCGTGAATTAATCCTGTGCACTCATTTCGAGAATCCGGAGTTGTCACATCGGGACATCGGTAAGATGCTGGGAATCGTCCAATCCACGGTCAGCAGAGTACTAAAACGATACTTCGACAACCTAACCATCGACCGGAAGGTGAAGAACGGCAAAAATGGATGCTCCGTCAGTGAAAAAGATCACAAGCGCGTAGTTAAGCAGTTTAGACGTGATCCGAGAAGTTCGGTCCGGGATGTCGCCAATAAGCTGAATTTGTCAAGTTCATTCGTCCAGCGGACCAAGCAACGGGAGGGCCTGCGTACATACAAGGTTCAGAAGGCTCCTAACCGCGACGAAAGGCAAAACATGGTGGGGAAGACGCGAGCCCGGAAGCTGTACACCGAAATGCTGACGAAGCCGCATTGCCTGGTAATGGACGACGAAACCTACGTCAAAGCGGACTTTCGTCAGCTGCCGGGCCTGTTGTTCTTCTCCGCAGAGGACAAATTCAGCGTTCCGGAGGAGATTCGCAAGCAGAAACTATCCAAGTTTGTCAAAAAGTACATGGTGTGGCAAGCGATCTGCTCTTGCGGAAAGCGGAGTGCCCCCTTCGTGATGACCGGCACGGTAAACGGACAGGTTTACCTTAAGGAGTGCCTACAGAAGCGCTTACTACCACTATTGAAGCAGCACGAGGGCCCGACCATCTTCTGGCCGGATCTCGCTTCGTGCCACTATTCAAAGGACGTGTTGGAGTGGTACGAAGCCAACGGGGTCACCTTGCCAAAGGAAATGAACCCGCCCAACGCGCCGGAGCTTCGCCCAATAAAGAAATATTGGGCGATTATGAAGCAGGCCCTCCGGAAGAACCCAAAAGTTGTCAAATCGGAGGCGGACTTCAAGAGAAAATGGATTTCTGTTCAAAAAAAAACTAAAACCTGACGTTGTACAGAACCTTATGGACGGGGTAAAGAGGAAGGTGCGAGCATACGGGCTTGGGCTCGAAGTATGAATAAAAAGAAAATGCCAAAAGTTGTTTAATAGTTTTTATTTTACTGTCTAAAATTTTCAAAAGGATCGGTCTACTGGGCGAATTTCTACAGCGTTTTTTCCGTGATGCAATTTGATGTGACACACCCTTTATCCGATCGGAATGCGTTAATTTTTCACGAAGGTACAGTACGTCAAAAATCACTTAAAATTTCTGACAAACACTCTGTTCCTATTTTTTTTGTCGAGTGTATGTGTAGAACTATCCAAATTAGTATAAAAAAAATCAAAATTTCGAAACACAAAAAAATTAATCTTCTATGGTAATTTTATTTGACGATATATTGTGGTCCATCATACACTGCATTTCACAACTATAGAACCACTTATTTTTTCGGAGTTTCCAAAGATATGTAAGAAGTCGATTGAATTGAAGTATAAAGTGTAGAATACAATAACTATCTTCATTTATAAGAATACTAGCTGTACCCTGCCACGCTTTGCTGTTGCACATTGTGGTTGCATGATTGAGCTGAATTTTGTTTATGTTGTACATGTATCAAACAAGTGGAAAAACGATGTTTTCATCACATATAACACATATTCATTACTGAATAGTCGATTTTCATTAGAAGCTCAATTTCAAAAACGCACTTTGTTCGTATATAAAATCATTTTTCTTTCAATTTTCCAATTTTTTATGCCGTAACAACACTCCTTGAAGTGGATTGTATATTGTGTCCAACTTTGAGCTCAATCTGTTGAGCTTTTCGAGTTTTTGACGCGTACACAAACGAACAGAACATTTTTATATATTAGGCTGTCAAAAAAGTCCTGCGGTATTTCCGCGAGGTGTCGTTGTAAGCGCGTAGTTCTAGTTGTATTCATTGTATCGAGTCATACTATAGCTTGTTGGAAAGGTATTTTTGCTATAATATAGTCCTTGACAGTGTTTTGTTTGGTTAAGTCGTTCGTGAGTTATAGTGTCGCAAATATGGAGCAAAATAAAGAGAAAATCCGACATATTTTACAGTACTACTATGACAAAGGCAAAAATGCATCTCAAGCTGTCAATAAAATTTGTGCAGTTTATGGACCCCATACAGTTTCCATTTCCACCGCACAACGATGGTTTCAACGTTTTCGTTCTGGTGTAGAGATCGTCGAAGATGCGCCACGCTCCGGAAGGCCTGTCGTCGAAAATTGCGACAAAATCGCTGAATTAGCCGAGAAAGACCGGCATAGTAGCAGCCGTAGCATTGGCCAAGAGCTGGGAATAAGTCATCAAACCGTTATTAACCATTTGAAGAAGCTTGGATTCACAAAGAAGCTCGATGTATGGGTGCCACACACGTTGACGCAAAAAAACATCTTTGGCCGTATCAACGCATGTGAATCGCTGCTGAATCGCAACAAAATCGACCCGTTTCTGAAGCGGATGGTGACTGGCGATGAAAAGTGGGTCACTTACGACAACGTGAAGCGCAAACGGTCGTGGTCGAAGCCCGCTGAAGCGGCTCAGACGGTGGCCAAGCCCTCATTAACGGCCAGGAAGGTTCTGCTGTGTGTTTGGTGGGATTGTCAAGGAATAATCTATTATGAGCTGCTTCCCTATGGCCAAACGCTCAATTCGGACCTGTACTGCCAACAACTGGACCGCTTGAAGGTAGCACTCATGAAGAAGAGGCCATTTTTGATAAACAGAGGCCGCATTGTCTTCCATCAGGACAACGCCAGGCCACACACTTCTTTGGTGACGCGCCAGAAGCTCCGGGAGCTCGGATGGGAGGTTCTTTTGCATCCGCCGTATAGTCCGGACCTTGCACCAAGTGACTACCACCTGTTTTTGTCCATGGCGAACGAGCTAGGTAGTCAGAAGTTAGCCACAAAAGAGGTCTGTGAAAATTGACAATCCAAGTTTTTTGCCAATAAGGAAGCGAGCTTCTATAACAGAGGTATTATGAAGTTGGCATCTCGTTGGGAACAAGTCATCGAACAAAACGGCGCATATTTGACTTAAAACAGATGATTGTAACTAATTTTATGAACAAATGAAAATTCAAAAAAAAATACCGCAGGACTTTTTTGACAGCCTAATATACAGGGTGGGCCATTTAAAGTGGAAGGATTTGTTTTTGCAATAGCAAAGTAAAGAAGTGGAATTTTAAAAAAAAATTTTGAAATTCATTTATTTTGGTCCAAGGAGATTTGTTCTAACTACTTTTTGATTATGATATCTCGTAAATGACCGCCTCTGGCCTTGACCGCAAAATGTGCTCTTTTTTCGGCATTTTCCATCACTTTGCCCAATGTTTCGGCCGATATGGCAGCAATTTCTTGTCAGATATTGTCTTTCAGCACAGCCAGGGTCCTTGGTTTACCAGTGTATACCTTGGATTTTAAATATCCCCATAAAAAAAAGTCAGGAGGCGTCAAATCAGGTGATCTCGGTGGCCAGTCATAATCGCCGTTTTTCGATATTAATCTTCCGGGGAACATTTCCCGCAATAATTTGGTCGTGGCAGCCGCTGTATGGCATGTAGCGCCGTCCTGTTGGAACCAGTAATTGTCCAATTCATTTTCACGAACAAATGGCAATAAAAAGATGCCTAACTCTTGCGAACGATGGCGACCTGATGTCGATGGAGTCTCTGCAACACTGGCTCGAACGGCATCAATATTCTCGTCGAAACGTCTTGGTCGTTGTCTGGACAGATGACTGGCATTACCAACACTACCAGACGATATAAATTTGGCATATATTCGACGTATAGTGTTGTCTCCAGGCGATGTTTTAACTTTATTTTTATTTTTCCACGCACGTTTAGTTAACACAATTGAGAAGTTATTTTGAATGTACAGCTGAACAATTTCAGCGCGTTGTTTAGGTGTGTATTTTTCCATGGTTAAAATTGTACTGAAATGACGCTTCCAACGCGGTATGACATTTGTTAATCTGACATCTCTGTCAAAAGTTATGGGGTTGTCAGATGCTTCCACTTTAAATGGCCCACCCTGTATATAGTGATAGAGATAGATGAGGGAAATCGATAACTTTTAAATCACTTCGAAACACAATTTCAGTTCATGATTTTGTCAAACACGTGGAAAAAAGATGTTTCCATCATATAGAGCACATATTCATTTCTGAATAGTAGAAATTTCATTAGAAGCCCAATTTCAGAAACGCACTTTGGTCATATATGAAATCATTTTTCTTCCAATTTTCCAGTTTTTTTTATGAGTTTTTGACGCGTACACAAACGAACAGAACATTTTTGTATATATAGAGATACTTAGTTGAGATTTCTATTCCAAATAACACGCCTCGAATGCATTCTGTCGGAGTAGTCGGAGGAAATTTATTTGATTTAAAAATTATTTTATTTGAAAATTGCCCCGACCAGAACGGGAATCGAACCTGAACCCCCAGCATGTTAGATGTGACGCCAACCACTCGGCCACAAGAGCACAAACCATATAGGGATTCTGAAAAACTACATACTTTTCTAATTTGGTACCCTATACAATATTTCCCATAGCGCTAGTGATAAGGTTTAAGGCTCTTTTTACGAATACACGAATAAAATACAATTTTAAAAAAATATTAAAAATGAAAAAATTGGAAAAGAAAAAATGTTTTATTCAAAACTAGCTGGTGGAACTAATGCTTAGGGATGCCTCAATCTCACAATAGGTTTTTTTTCCCTTGTTGGGTGTGAACCACTGCGTCCATTAGTTTGAACTATTGTGGTATCACAATAGGTTACATGACGATCTTGCTTAATCATTTCGTGCACAGCATCGATGTTTTCTGGCACTACAGTCGATTTTGGACGACCTTCACGAAACTCGTCGGACAGCGAACTACGACCACGATTGAATTCACTATACCAGCGATACACAGTGGTTTTTGATGGAGCTTCATCGCCAAAAGTCAAATTAAGTTGATTGACGCACTCTTGTTGTGATAATCCACGTCGAGAGTCGTAAAAAATCATCGCACGAAAATGTTCACGATTCAGTTCCATTTTTTTGCCGAGACCAAACTTTCAACTAAATATAAAATAAACAAATAGCGTCCGTATGACAAAATGTTCTGAGTACGTATATCGTCAAAAATGTCAAACTTTACGATGGAACCGTCAGATGGACTCACATGACATCAGTGTTGCCAATTCCCGAAATATAAATAGTGACCCTCGTATAATATCAGATTATTTTCAGACACAATTCTCGTTCAAGATGTTCCCACCACCTGCAAATAACATGTTTCTCCGTTACATGGAATAAATGTTTGAAACAGAAAATATGATAGAATAACGACAGACCTCTCCCCTCTTATCCCCTTCGAGAGGGAGGAGGAGTGTCGAACCATCTTAGAAGTGTCTCTTCCCCATAAAACCTCCACATGCCAAATTAAGTTCCGTTTGCTTGATTAGTTCTCGAATTATGCGGAAATGTATGCTTCATTTGTATGGCAGCCCCCCTCCCCCCCCCAGAGAGACGGGTATTGTGTCTAACGACTGTGAGAGCATTTATTGCGCCCTAAAACCTCCATATACCAAATTTGGTTTCGTTTGCTTGATTAATTCTCGAGTTATGCAGAAATTTCGGTTTCATTTGTATTGCAGCCCCCCTAAGAGAGGGGAGAGGTGTATCTAACCACCATAGAAACATTTACTGCTTCCTAAATTCCCACTGGCCAAGTTTGGTTTCGTTTGGTTGACCAATTCTCGAGAAATGCAGAAATTTGTGTTTCATTTGTATGCTACTGTAAAAAGACCCTAACCTCCACATGCCAAATTTCGTTTCATTTGCTGGATTAATTCCCGAGTACTGTAGAAATTTGTGTTTAATTTGTATGGCAGCCCCTACATACCAATTTTCATGTTGATCGGTTCAGTAGTTCCGGTTCCGAGTCCGTAAGAATCAGAAAGCCATACAGACAGACAGACAGAAAGACAGACAGACAGACAGACAGACAGACAGAAAGACAGACAGACAGACAGACAGAAATCCATTTTTATATATATATAGATAGACTAGATGCTTTCGTATCGCGCAGTTCTTGAAATTTTGAAAACAAGTGTAGCTCAGTGTTCAATGTAACATGTTGTATTAAGACCGTATTGGTTTGGAAATATTAGACGATTTGTTTAGGGGGTCCAAATTGCCTCCACTTACCCTACTGGGTCTCAAAATTCTAAAAAAAATAATCGAAATTGGGATATATTTTTTTTTGTACCGTGCAGCACTGTCAAAATTCAAAACAAAATAACACATATCCAGAAATGGCATAAAAATATATTGAAATATTATTTCTAGTAGTACTGAACCAATAATCTTAAAAAAATATATAATTTCAAGATTTTTTTTAATACTTTTAATACTTTTGATGAAAAAAAAATTAATAACATAGCATTGTAAGATGTAAGATGAATAACATAATTTGTCTCATTTTACCGTCTGTCAATCCATTGCTATTGAACAATAGCCCCTACTCTCTGAAGCATTTTTTTATTTGCCTCACATGCATAGCACAGAATGACAAATGGAAACGTCACACCGAGGGCAACGATGCAAACTATGCTCCCCTTATCTGCAAGCGGAAGTCAATTAATCTAAATCATAAAAAACTCGCCAAGGGGGGAACCAAAGCCAGTATGATGAATAGGAATCATCGTGACAAAAAACGGGACCAACTCAGCAGGTCCCCCTGCTACCACATATTTTCTTCCCACCAGTATTCAGCAGTACATTGACTTCGTCTATTGTTCGATGGGACCCGAAATTCCCATTCTCCGTTCCGGTGGCATCATCTGGGGCATCCTCCGACTCAATTCAGCAGAATTGAAGCTGAGATCAATAACCGACCCGTTTACGTTTTGAACGGTTCTCCAGCGGCGCACTGAATACAGAGGCTAGCGATTTGAAGCTGCCCATTCCTACAGTACACAGATGGGTCCCGGGAGTTAGTTATAGGGGTTGGGAAATATAATGAAGGCTTGCCCGTGGGAGCGTCGTGTTCTGAATCCTTTTAGTTGGAAACGGGTCAAAGCTGGCTGCAAACTGTTAATTTTAATTCTTAACATCGAGTTTTCATTTTTCGTGAATAGTGTTTGCTTTCAAAAGGTTTAACCTTCACCTCCGCAGCCGCAGATGTGTTTTCATATGAAAAACTCTCCGAGCCAGTCAATTAAGAACTGCGCTGACTAAAAATTTAGTTTTATGATAGGATAAGCTTTCACCATCATATAAATGTTCATTTCTGCCAAATTGGTGGGTTGATGGCCGCAAGATTAGAGAGAATCAACCTCTCCAGCATCATCAAACGGGCCCCGTTCAATCAAAGTGCCATTTGGTCTGTTGCGGCGGTTCATTCACTCCTCACATGTGATCAAAGCGGCAGCCATGCTAACTAGAGCAATTAGCGAGGCCTGTCGGCAGTTAAAACCAAACATTAAATTTAACACACCACCGAAATATAGATTCATTCGGGCGCGCGAGGTAGAGGTGGAGATGCGTGTCCGTGGATGTCGACCGTGTCCAATTTTCGAGCAAATGATTCAATGCTGTGTGAATACACGTATATCTCGAGAGCAGCAGACATAAAAATAAAAACAACTGTGGCAATGAACTGAACACGAATGGCACGAGGCACGAAATGAAGTTTTACCGTTTCCGTGAATCAGCTGGTCACTTCACTGGCGGCTCGAATGAGTGCCTGTGAGGAGATAAGCGTGGCGGTATCTTGCAGTGCGTGGAGCTGTCATTAGCAATCAGACGCTCGCACATTTTGATATTTGATATCACACACGTAGGGGAAATCAGGGTAAAACCGACACCCTCAGGATTTCCACATATTTCTAGGACCTCCAGTGTTTCTTCGACTTCAAATGGTTACAGAACTTCTCTTCAACTATTAATGAACCATTCTAAAATATCTGATGATCATTTTTTGAGTGAAACTCGAATTTTGATAGAATACAAAAATTGATGTTTTCAGGTGAAATTAATGGGAGTGCGGGTGAGATCGACACCCTGTCGGGTAATACCGACACCTTTAGAGAAACGAATAAACTTGTTACAATAATATCTAAATTTCAAGAGGCTTGGACGCTTCAAGAGGGGAGAGGGGGGATAGTTGCAAATTGTATGTAATTGGATTGCTCAGATTTTGAATAGTAAAAAAGCAAACAAATCCAACTGCAATTGAACCCCACAGCTCTATCCACTAATGTAGTCGACTGATGTATGACGAATGTTCGAATTCCGGTCTAGAAATCTCAGCCAGCACTTATGTTTATGTCCCAGCTTGGGTGAGCATCCACGGGAGATGTGCTGATTAGCGTTGAAGCTCTGCCAGGCTTTTTGGATTGCATGCCCGATTCATCGTTGGTTTTTACTGTTTATCAGTTCAGCTCTGTCGTTTTGTCTTCCAAATATAACATGCGGCACCTACAAAACGTGAGGACACATTTTTTTATCAATGAAACACAAATCATGGTGTCGGTTTTACCCTGAGTGAAGCTGTCGGTGTTACCCCGAACAAACTCGAGATTGCAGAACAAAGTTCTCGAGCATCGATAAGCAACAACACCACCTACCGTCTCACAAAACACATTGAACAATGATCTAGGATGGCTTAGGCTCACAGAAGTAGCGAGTTTTCCGAACTTTTCCGACAAAAACACCTCAATTCCACTAGCGAAATTTTACACGGCCTAACTTGTTTGTTGTTTGTTATAAGCGACTTCTGCAGCTGTAGGGTGACTCGAAACGCAAGAAATGACATAATTTGATAAAAAATTTGTAAAAAAATGCTTGTAACTGAAAAAATCAAGGGGTATCGGTTTTACCACAGTGTCGGTTTTACCCTGATTACCCCTACGTGATACATAGCTTCTTCGAAATTTGAGCTGGATACGACAATCGGATAATTATTATGTTATTATTTTTTAACGTTGAAAATAAACTGAACATGACTTTCATGAACAAAAAAGTAGAAGGGTCTGAGCCAAAGGGCACGGACGGAAGTTTGACGTAGGACTGTGATTGTTCAGAACAATTGGTTATTTTAAATGTAATTCTTGTAATTCTGTTAGTTTAACTTTATTGAAACTCCAAATAGTAGCCCTGAAAAGGGCCGTTTGTTATATGTACTCATAACCGTCAAACGGTTTGTAACGAACAAAAAAAAATAAGTTTCTGGCAGGAAGTTCAACTGTCTAACTGAAAATGATTAATGAATATCAATGTGACACATAACAGGGTGGAATGGTAGAAGAATGATATCGTCATTGATTACATTGAATATGAAGCTTATGGGAAGAAACAAAAAAACAAGTTGAAAACCCTTACAATTTCGTGATATTATGAGGTAAAATACACATGAAATCATGAAGTTGCTTTATTTTTAATGGATAGCTATGGAATTGTAACTTCTTTCTATTGTGTTATTCTTATTTTTAGTCTTATTCTAAGGCATTAGGAGCAGTAGCTTTTTAGGTGAAATAATGTTCGTTTGCAAACTATCACAATCAAGTCGTATTGGTTCTACTGCTCAATCTATCATAGGAGGAATTGAGTCATTGAGAATTATGAATATGAGTCACGAAGAATATTAACATTTCATTTCGTTTCATTTTTGTGATGCGATGTAAAGCCGATCTTAATAAGTCTTTGCATGATAATCGCTGCCTCCTCCTAATTAATGAACGATCAATGCATGGGTGACACTTTCCTCGTTGCTTTGATGAAATCTTACATGAAGTTTGAGTGATGCATGAAATCTTGTTAGATAGAACGCAATTTTGTGTTACATACAACATTAATGGGATCGAAGGTGGAAGAAAGAATGCATAATACATGATTTATTTACCTTCGCATCCGCTCGCAAAACATACCTTTTTTATTTGTTAAATTGCTCACTTGTTTTATTATTTCAACCGTTGATGTCTCAGCCAAAAAAAAAAAGTTGGATAAATTTACCGTCTAATGGTATATTTTATATAACATATATCGTAAAAACGATTATGTGTAATATGCATTTGAAAACTCTTAATAAACGTAACATTTTTCGTAGATTGGCCCCCCTATATAGAAATAAAAGACGTAGTCCTATGTTTTTTTTTTTTTTTTTTTTATCTGTATTATAGTGACTTTCAACTCATTTGGCTGGTTCGTCACTTTTACTTCCATTTTTGGAAGAATGTCGGGAGTGAGAATTGAACTCGTGACCTTTAGCGTGAGAGGCATGGATGTTACCACTACGCCAGATCGCCTCCCGCGTAGTCCTATGTCAAAATACATAGAAGAAGCGCTGATGCCGAAGAAGGTAATGTTCCCTGGGTGCACATGATAGCTAAAGTTAAATTAGTTTCAACCATTCCATAGTTTGCCTTATTACAGTACAGAGTACATTATGTCGAATGATGCCGATCGACCTGTTCCAGGCGGCATATGCGTTTCTTTATGTAATGCCAATCGGGTGCACGAAGCCGAAGCCCCATTGGGAGCACGGAGCCGTCACGAACACACAAAACACAATACCGTCAACGCGAATTTACTTCGTTTGTTTTGGTTCGACTTTCTTCGATCCGGACCAGGGTTGCCAATAATATGTTTCGAAAAACTGGATGATTGCTCTAAAAGAACTGGAAGAAAACTGGATCCTGTAAATCCTTTTTATTTGAATAAATATAAATTATATTTTTTCACCAATTTCTATGCTTGAGAATAAACCATCAATTAATCATATCATTCGAGCAGACCAAAAAGAGTTTCCCACCACTTGAATAAAGGGTGTGTCACATCAAATTGCATCACGGAAAAAACGCTGTAGAAATTTAATTTTTAGGAATTATATCTTCAGCTTTCGCTTATAATCAGATAAGAGTGTATAGATCACGTTGGCCATGCTTCACTGTCAATTTTTCGTAAATTTGGAAAAATGTCGTCGAACGAAAAAGAGCGTCGTGAATTAATCCTGTGCACTCATTTCGAGAATCCGGAGTTGTCACATCGGGACATCGGTAAGATGCTGGGAATCGTCCAATCCACGGTCAGCAGAGTACTAAAACGATACTTCGAGAACCTAACCATCAACCGGAAGGTGAAGAACGGCAAAATGGATGCTCCGTCAGTGAAAAAGATCACAAGCGCGTAGTTAAGCAGTTTAGACGTGATCCGAGAAGTTCGGTCCGGGATGTCGCCAATAAGCTGAATTTGTCAAGTTCATTTGTCCAGCGGACCAAGCAGCGGGAGGGCCTGCGTACATACAAGGTTCAGAAGGCTCCTAACCGCGACGAAAGGCAAAACATGGTGGGGAAGACGCGAGCCCGGAAGCTGTACACCGAAATGCTGACGAAGCCGCATTGTCTGGTAATGGACGACGAAACCTACGTCAAAGCGGACTTTCGTCAGCTGCCGGGCCTGTTGTTATTCTCCGCAGAGGACAAATTCAGCGTTCCGGAGGAGATTCGCAAGCAGAAACTATCCAAGTTTGCCAAAAAGTACATGGTGTGGCAAGCGATTTGCTCTTGCGGAAAGCGAAGCGCCCCCTTCGTGATGACCGGCACGGTAAACGGGCAGGTTTACCTTAAGGAGTGCCTTCAGAAGCGCTTACTACCACTATTGAAGCAGCACGAGGGCCCGACCATCTTCTGGCCGGATCTCGCTTCGTGCCACTATTCAAAGGACGTGTTGGAGTGGTACGAAGCCAACGGGGTCACCTTCGTGCCAAAGGAAATGAACCCGCCCAACGCGCCGGAGCTTCGCCCAATAGAGAAATATTGGGCGATTATGAAGCAGGCCCTCCGGAAGAACCCAAAAGTTGTCAAATCGGAGGCGGACCTCGAGAGAAAATGGATTTCTGTTCAAAAAAAAACTACAACCTGACGTTGTACAGAGCCTTATGGACGGGGTAAAGAGGAAGGTGCGAGCATACGGGCTTGGGCTCGAAGTATGAATAAAAAGAAAATGCCAAAAGTTGTTTAATAGTTTTTATTTTACTGTCTAAAATTTTCAAAAGGATCTACTGGGCGAATTTCTACAGCGTTTTTTCCGTGATGCAATTTGATGTGACACACCCTTTATTATTGTGAAACAATATTTGAGGTTTTTTTCCAGAATCTCTAGAAAATACGGTTTTATTTGGGTAAGTTGCTTCATGATTATTTTGGTATTGCTTCATGACCATAAAATCGCTGATAGAACGCCGCTAAACTGCTTGACAATGTGATTAAAAACCATGACAAACTAATATCTCATTGATGAAAACGCAAGCAAGATTATTATGGTTTTACATTAATATCAATTCAAGTCAAGGGGGCTCATTGACTCTATGATCTGCCGAATTTTAGAATGATTTGGAGAACCTATAATGTCTGATGTTTATATAAACTCAAAGTCAGCATAGCACGCGGGCTCCATGAACCATTTTGGTTAAAACTTCGCGTATGAATATTGCACCAGCCGTGGTTGAAATGGTAGATTAATTGGTCTGAACATCATAATGCTTTTGAAGACCAAAGAACATCTAATATTTATATAAATTCAAAGACATCACATACACTAACCGTTTTGAATTCGAAAGTATAAAGCTTGTTTTCCAACCCTTCACAATGAAGAAAAAAATGCACGAATATTGGTGATTTTTTTCCGCTAACTAATCAGAACGAAGCGCGGGATCACTTGCGAAGAAGCGAAAAAGTTATGTCCTTCCAAGCTTTTGCTACGATAAAAATACGAATTCGCGTAACTTTGACAGTTGGCTCTACCCACACCAGACAGTTGAAGAAGGACAATCTGGATTGGTGCAACAAGAATTTTCGCTCAATTTCTCATCGATGGAACGATGCGAACAATTTTTTGTATCACCACTTTTAAGTAAGAAGTATTAAGTGTAATGATTTTATTACCAATCTTATGCAACTGTTTTTCGTGATTAACGTTGTTTATGCTTTGATTTATTCGTTTCACACATTTTTTTTTATTTGAATCAAAATGATCACTTAGTATCAAGGCTAAAAGTGTATCAAACTGGGCAGAGCACATTCGTAGAATATTAAAAATCATTTCAAGATCTGCGTCACGCAAAATTGGAATGAGATTCGAGATCCTTGCTTCCATCTTTCAAAAACAAAATGGAGCTAAGTGACCACCAAACCCTGTATACTCTGGCGACATTCCGACGTATTTCTAAAAATACGTGGATTACAGCATGTCGTCTATTAATTTCGTCTTCGATTTTTCTAGAGGAAAAACTTTTTCACGCAAAAGAATAACAAATAATAAGCTGTCTCTGGAGGACGCTAGATTGACTGATTCGCGGGTTTCCGTAATTCATTGTGAAGGACTTTAGCGAAAATATTTCCCGCGAACAAATTTCGTAGTGTAAAATTCACTAATTATAAAACAAGCTTAAGCAGGAGAAAAATATCACTGAGGTGGGGTAAATACACCTTCGATCGATCGAACGAAAAATGTCAAAAAACTAAACTAATCATGAGATAGGAAGGAAGAATAATATTTATACATTCTGAATTTATTTTACACTAGCTGACCCGGCAAACTTCGTCCCGCCCAAAATTTATATGTATGGGAGCCCCCCTTTAGAGAGGGGAAGGAGTGTCGAACTACCATAGAAACATTTATCGATCCCTAAAACCTCTATATGCTAAGTTTGATTCCATTTGTTTGATTAGTTCTCGAGTTGTTTAACACCCTTCCCCCCTCTTTAGAGAGGGGCAAGGAGTGTCTAACCACCATCAAAACATTTATTGCTCCCTAAAACCTCCATATGTCAAATTTGGTTCCATTTGCTTGATTAGTTCTCGAGTTATGCAGAAATTTGTGTTTCATTTCTCCGGCAGCCCACCCTCAGGAAGGTGGGAGGAGTGTTTAATCACCTTAGAAATGTTTCTTGCCCCCTAAAACCTCCACATGGCAAATTTGGTACCGATTGCTTGATTAGTTCTTGAATTATGCAGAAATGTATGTTTCATTTGTATGGCAGTCCCCCACTCCTCAGAGAGAGGTAAGGAGTGTCTATTTACCAAAGAAACGTTTCGTGTCTCCTAAAACCTTCGCATGCTGAATTTGGCTCCATTTGCCAAATTCAGCATTCGAGTTATGCAGAAATCTATCGTTCATTTGTATGGCAGCTCCTCCATAGAGAGGGGTTGGAGTGTCTAACCACCGTAAAAACATTTATTGAAACATTCATTAAAACCTTAGAGAGGGGGGAGGGGTCTCGAACTATCATAAGAACGTTCCCCGACCACAAAAACAACTACATACCAATTTCCATGTTGATCGGTTCAGTAGTTTCCGAGTCCATAAGAATCAGACAGACAGACAGACAAACAGAAATCCATTATATATATATATATATATATATATATATATATATATATATATATATATATATATATATATATATATATATATATATATATATATATATATATATATATATATATATATATACTAGCTGACCCGGCAAACTTCGTCCCGCCCTAAATTTGTTTTTTTGTTATCAATACCTTCAAACATTCACGTTTTCTTACTATGAGCAAGTTCATGGGTCCAATCGCAGAACTGTTCATTGATTGATCATCTAATCGACCCCGTTGAATTTACCTTTTACTATAAAATTCCTAGTATTTTCAAACAAATGTACCATGTACCATGTACCAAATTTCGTTTCATTTGTTTGATTAATTCACGAGTAATGTAGAAATTTGTGTTTCATTGTATGACTCTCTGTACTTTCATGTACAGTTCATGATGCGAATAAAGAAATTCATTTTACATATATCTTATACAAACCATCTTACTCGAAAAATGAGCGCGGTTTAAGTTTCGAATAACGCAACACAATCATTTCTTCCTACCTTCCTCGTCGCATCGCTTGTTCAGATTGGTACAACCAAGGCTTTCTAGTAATGTGGGAGATTATGTGGTAATTGCTAATCGGCTATTGTTTGTAAACACATTGAACAAACACTGATCTAGTCCATATTTGCATGGAAATTCACGAAACACATCTTTATGTTAAGAAACCTCTCTCTAAAAATTTCAGTTTATTCTGTTGAAAGCTGAGCTGACACATTTAAATTCAATTCTGATGGAAAGTTCCAACTAACATGAATGATAATGGGAACCACTTACTCTCTTTTTTTACAAAATGTCACCCTGTCATGCTATATAGTTCGGAATTCCAAAATTGTACACCCAAACTAGCGTTGTCAGGAAAAATATCACGCTTAACTTTTCAATAGGACCTATCTGCTTTGATCGATTCTCTCCATCGACATTCTCTACCATTAATAACTCAACGGTAAAAGCGTTTCCTGATCTGTACGATGGCCAGGAGTGTAGAAGGTAACCTAAGTAACCTAATTCTACGTAACGTTAATAAAACTGTGTGGCAAAACTGGCGCAAAGTCTGTATGCATGGCCGTGGTAATTGAAAGAGAATGTCAATAAAGAGAATCAATCAAAACATATAGGTCCTATTGAAAAGTTAAGCGTGACATCATTCTTGTCAGAAAATATGCGTTTTTCTCGTGCAAAAGGGTTAAATGCAAAAAAAAAGCACCTTAGAGAGTTAAAATGTTCGTATTTTCATTCTTTCGTGATCAATGTCAGCTTGGAATTGTACCCAAAAAATCCAAAACGATGCCAAGCAGGAATCGGGCCAAGGCCGGCTGATTTGTAAGACTATTCCACACAACCACGCTATCCCCTTAACCACTGGTGCTGTTGTACCAATTCACGACAATATTACACATCATAAAATGAAATTGTATCTTAGAAGTATACTCGGAGAAGAGCTGAGAGTAAGACGGAGAAAGTAAGCAACGTGAAGATGGGACCCTTTCGCCGCGGCACACCTGTACCAATCTTCGCCGTCAGCCGCTGTGATGTACATGCCGTAGGTACACGACACGCGTCGCAAAAGTATTAATGTGTGTTTATTTGCAAGTTGTCACTTATTTCACTCTCTCGTATTGCTATGGCATAGGGGAAGAGGTGATAAAACGGACACGCTGAAGAATGTACCCTTTTACTGCGTTTATAGGTAGATAATAATATAAGGTAGATCTGGTAGGTTTATATAATATCTACCTTATAAACCTTATATATTATATAAGGTTTATTAGAGGCGAATGAACTGCATAGTTTAAAGCCTCTTAAAAACAAAGAAGAAGAAGAAGATAAGGTTTATAAGGTAGATCTGCTTTAGAGAACATAACATTGTTAGCCATTATCCAGTGGTGATTCATTTTGCCCCCAAACAACAAAGTTATTTTGAATGCAAATCAATCCCTGAAATCAAACGGAATATTTGTTTATGTCTTTTAGAATATGCGAGCAGTCAACAACAGTTCAAACTGATGATTTGTTGCAGATATCAGGTCGGATAAAATAAATTTCAAGAGAAATTCCTTAAATTCCTTAAATACGATGCATCCGAATGGCTGCCGAGAGAGCAATCTCTGTTTTTGTGTTGGAAAGCTGATAGAGTACAGTAAAATTTAAGAGTCGTGAAAGTAAGAAGTGAGTGGTAGTGTGATGTGGAAGAAGTTGTGAGGAATAATTACCTTCTGACTACCTCAGCAGGACTCAGAGCCACACTACACCATTCCGCAACATATTTTTTTCAAATCAGATTCTGCTTATTTTCATGTCATTCCTCTATTTGTGTTTCAAACTATTTTAAATTATCACAAGATAGGCGAGTCTAACATGCCTTCCGGCAATAAGTTACATCTCTCGTATCCGACGGTTTTTTGTGGCACACAACAATACTATATTAAATTTTGAATTGAATAATGCAAAGATAATTCAAATCGGAAAATATTCGATGGAGGTATATAATTCCAAAGACAATAAAATTCCTAATCGATTTGTTTACAGAATACGGTAGGGATGGCCAATCGGTAGTCCGTGGTCTACCGGTCGCCCGCGTAGGTATTCCTAGGCGCCCGCCAGCTAGTCTAGGACAGTGTAACCTCAAACAATGGATTAACACGTTCAGCCCCATGTCGGTCCTTAGGGACTGACTTGAGCTTTTCGTTAGAAAAACCCAGATCACTGGAACTTACAGTCACTAGATAAGAAAATAAACAAGAACATGGTTAGGTTTAGGATGGTTTATGATATGTGCCTACTTTCTAGCTGAATTTATGACTATTTTCTTCTTATACGACAGATATCTTTGGGGCGGGGACTGACACTAATATTGTGCAAATACTCTTGGTGCTGACTGCACGAAAAGCGCAGCAAGAACAATCCGGGGATCATCGTGTTAAATATCGCTCCACCTTTTGCCGTGATCATTTAATGAGGGGTTTATGCTAACCTCAATGAAATTTTTTTTTTTTTTTTTATCTGTATTATAGTGATTTTCAACTCATTTGGCTGGTTCGTCACTTTTACTTCCATTTTTGGAAGAATGTCGGGAGTGAGAATTGAACTCGTGACCTTCAGCGTGAGAGGCATGGATGTTACCACTACGCCAGATCGCCTCCACGGTCAATGAAACATATTAGTTGTAAGAGTAGATATTTCTTTATTAAAATTTCATTTTGAATTTTTTTTTTCAGATTGTTCGTTATTTTATTTTAACACATCCAATTGTTCGACCATAACTTGTAATAAAGCAAAAAAAAAATTGTCACCAGGAATAATTTCAATAATGGTTTCCCCAGGCATATCATTTGTTAAATGACCAATTAAAAATGCTGGAAACATCCGGCATAAGGTTTCGAAAATCAATCAAAACTAAATTTTTGAAAAAGAAATCGCCTTTGAAGACTACGAATGCGAGTTTTAATAAAGTATTGTTATTTTTATATTAAAACTATGATGAATAATGTGAATCAATTCTACGGATTTCTTTCACGAAATATCGAAATATATAATCATGAATAGAACAACAGTGATGAATGAGCAATTATAAATTTCTAAAATTAAATGATGGACCCTACTATGTTATTCTAGTTGAACAGTAAAACAGGTTATAGATACAATCGGGTGAAAGCTGTCGGCATTATTTTTCGAGCTGTTCGGTTTGTTTTTGTCCTGATACAATTACAGGTCTGTCCAATTAGCTGGATGTCGAATCAGAGGTAACTTACTGCATTTTGCTGGGGACAAATTTCGACAACGTTTCAAAATATACAATTCGCAAAACATGACGTTCGAGAAAGATCTCGATCCGATAAGATTCAATCGATTTACGAAATACGAAAATTTGCTCGGTGTGATAATTGCAGGGATAGAATTAACCGTTCGATTTGATTCACATAATAAGGGCCAGTAATCCCGTTAGATGCAATTCGATCTCATTAGTGATTAAACGGATAGTAGTTTGGCCGGATACCAGATACCGGATATCCGACAAGCTAAAAGGGGACTCTTTATTTGCAAATACGAAACTGGGAGAAACTGCATGTGCGCATGGAACAAAAAATAAACGCATTTTTATATAAAATAATGAACTATGATTATATTATATGATATTACAATGATAAAAAAAATTGTAAATAATTTGAATACTAGTCGAATAAGAGTACGTACTACGAATTTTAATATGCGGAGAACATCAATAAATCACTTGACCACAAATCAAATTAAACGAAGCAAAAGAGACGAAAATTACACACGAAGCGCATGACACCTTTCGGAACAGTTTCAACGAAGTGACAAATAAAAATGAAAATCCATTACTAACGAAATCGACTGTTAGGCGAGAACATTTCGAATCGATCGCAACCACGTTTCTTACGTTTGGTGGTCATCAAACTCTAAACAGTACCCCTAATTGACAAGGTTTGCTAAAGTTTATCTTTCGATTCCTTGCAGCAGTGTTTACAGTGAAAGACTGTTCTCTGAAGCTGGCCTGGTCTACGAAGCAAAGCACAGTCGGTCGGTTAAAATTTTATAATAAAAGTAATAGTGTTAATGAATTAATAATATGAGCTAATATTAACTTTATTTAAAAAAGATACCATTGATTTTTTACCCTAATATCCAGTATCCGGCCACTATCCGTTATCTGACCGGATAAGTCGGATATCAGATAGTTACCGGATATCCGTTTCATCTCTAGTTCTATACCTCTAGGTAATTGAGGAATATAATAATCGTCTTGGGTGTATTTTTATAGAAAATGAATGCTTTGTATGTTCATAAATGACAATTTGCTTAAAAAAATCAACGATATTGATTGGTGAGACTTTACAGAAAATAAATTATTACCTATCAATTATTTAGTAAACGAGTTTTTTTTATTAAGAATAATTCATCATTGAATATTTATTAATATGACCTATAATTTTCCTTTGATTAACCCTTCTACACTCGAGTATACGGTCTTAAGGACCGTATCGTTATTTATGGGTACGCCTTAGAGTCTCCGTCTGAAAAAGACTATAGCTTGTTTTGACAGCTGTTTATTTTTCTCCTGTTGTTGACACAGTTAGCGTTCAGTTAGCATTGTTAAAAGATCGTTTTTTCCTAAAAGTGCAATCATGAGAGGGCTAACAGAAGAAAAACGAAAATCCATTGTGACCAGATACTGCTCCGAAACAGGAATATCAATGAGAAAATTGGCGAAGGCGGAAGGAGTAAGCGTCCATGCGGTCCAAAACGCTATCAAGCGATTTGGTATGTATAATACATTGAAGGATCTACCCGGTCGCGGCAGAAAACCTGGGCCATCCAAGCCAAACTTGGATAAAAAGATTTGCAGGCAATTTGAAAGAAAAAAGGAATTATCGATACGGGATTGCGCAAAAAAGTGTGGAACATCAATCGGTATGGTTCAACGTGCCAAAGAATGTAACTCACTGAAGGCATATAGAAAGCAAAAATGTCCCAAACGCAGCCAAATTCAGGCAAGTTCCGTGAAAACCCGTGCCCGTAAGCTTTACGATGGGATTTTAAGCAAACGCGAACTGTGCATCGTCATGGATGATGAAACCTACGTCAAACTGGACTACAAAACTCTTCCTGGGGCACAGTTTTACACTGTAAAGCAAGGAACAGATGTCCCGAACGCGGAGAAGTCAATTTTTTGCGAAAAATTCGGTAAGAAAGTGCTGGTTTGGCAAGCTGTTTGTCAATGTGGCATGAAATCATCTCCTTTCTTCACTCTCGGGAATATGAATGGTGAAATTTACCGGAAAGAATGTCTCCAAAAGCGTGTGTTACCGCTCATCCGAAAGCACACTGGTCCGACACTATTTTGGCCTGATTTGGCATCATGCCACTATGCACGTTTGACCTTGGATTGGTATCGCGAGAATAATGTCGATTTTGTGGAAAAGGAGATGAATCCTCCAAATTGTCCGCAAATAAGACCTATTGAAAAATTTTGGGCTTTGATGAAGGGACGACTGCGGAAGAAGGACAAGGCAGCCGATGACCTTGAGCAGTTCAAAAAGGATTGGATAAATGTGAGCAAACAAGTCGATGAGACGGTTGTCCAGAACCTAATGAGGGACATCAAGAAGCAGGTGCGATCATTGGCGCGAAAATCAGAATCTTGATTATTTTTTACTGTTACTCCTTTCTTTCATTCATAAGATACAATATTTTGATATCAGAACTGAAAAATAAATGCAATATTTGAAATAAAGCTGTGTTTTGAGCGTACCCATAATTAACGATACGGTCCTTACAGACCGATAATCAATAATTTTGTTTTAAGGAGGCTGACAATTGAAAATTAATGAAGTTGAAGAAAAAATATTTTCTGGTGGTTATTTTAACTTTGAGTAAATACCAATAACACCTAAAAATACTCAATAGCAAAATTACAGAGAGGGTATCGTCTAGCACTACATTAATTTTCTAATGACTTATTGATACAGCCAACGCTGGTAAACCGCAGACCAACATTTGCACAATTAGTTGCCCGCGGTGTCCTAAAGTTTGGCCACCCCTGGTATACGGTATACATATTCATCTAATCCATCTCATACAATAGAAAGAGATGTACTCTGATTTGTCAGTTATTCCCGAGAAAAAATAAAAAACGTTAAAATCAACAACACAAAGTTTACGTAACCCAACTCTAAAAACTTCCATATGAGATCCCAAATATAGGAATCAAACGTATATCAATGAATATAACTTTCGCATTATCTAACCGAAATACTCCCAATAACATTCCATTTCCAGTTAGTGGAGCCTCTTTCATCACAACCTGAAATTGCAAGCTCTTCATAGCAGCTTCCAACGAAAAAAAAACTCTGTTCACCACTTTCTCGCCCATAGCCTTCGGCAATTCAGGCATCCCATCCGCCCTCTTTTGCACCATCAAAGAAGTGATAGCATGTTTGGAGGACGTTACATTTCATTCAACCAGTGATCCGTCCATCCGTTGCGGGAAACCCGCTACCAAGGCGCAACTCACGCGTCAATATCACTTTCATTGAAAATCACTCTGCCGAAAACCGGCCTCCGGCGTGATGTTGCCAATTCCCTTCACCACTACCGCGCGACACTCCGCGCGGCTCGCTCCGGAATTAGATCCGGTGTGTGCACCTGAGCGCGGGGCTACACGACGACTGTCGGCTGCCACTTTGTCGTACCGTACCGTAACGTGCTAAGTGCCCTACAAACATGATATTGTTGTATCATTACGGGCGACCGCTCATGGTTCCGCCGGGTTACCTACCGCCCAGCGGTAGATAGTCTAGCGGAGACCAAGAATTTATGCATGCAACATTTCGGCTAGACCTTCGGCGTACGAATGCCGTGCTTTGACCTAGTACACCCGGCCTGTCCATTGAGAAGAGCAAATTCCGGGCGTCAAACAACGTGACAGCCGGAAGGAGAATTGTCAACAGAGAAACGAGCGAGGCGTTTAATATGTATATATTTTCATGAACCATTTTCGGACAGGTGTAAAGATTGCTGTTAATCGTTTAAACAATCATAATTGTGGTGCAACGATATTATCAATAATGTTAAAAGTTATTCTCCAATAAAGGAGCACTTCTTTACCACGGAAACGAAAATAATGATCCGGAACACTCAAAGCAATTATCAGATATTAATCAGTCCGTGAAGAAATGATGGTACAGATATCGAAAGCATGCGCTTTGTTGCCGATGGATTTTTATCAGCTATTCGTGCTAATAAAAACAACCTGCCGTATTAATAATCAAATAGCGTTATCATTCGCAATTATTGGATACGAATAAACTCTATTTAGAAGGTGCATCCCCGGGCTAACAGAAATAATGAGGATGTATCTGTTCAGCTTTATTGGGCTACGCCATTCGCTCAAGTTATGATGACATTGATTGAATTGTCAGTTTGGCTGTAGTGCTGGTCAAAATAAAATAAACAGTTTGTCAATTATGTGTAGGGACTAGTAGTAAAAATGGTAAATTGTCCAATAAAGTTGCATTAATATTTGTTGATATTATCATTAAAAATAGTTTTCACCAGCTTCCATACATTATTTAAATAACTTTAACAGCGATTCGAATTCGTATTCTAGCTCATTTTCAAAATTCTTAATTATTTTTGTATCAATGATTGGAAATTGGAAGCTTCACCTGTTTCCCATTTTCCAGACAAATTAAATAGCTCAACTGTTTCTCAGGCCGATCTTACTCGGTGTGACGGGGCATTGTTATCAAGAAAAATCACTTTGAGCATTCTTTTGTGATACCCAGTTCGTTTATGGTACAAAAAACGCGAATACTGATGTTGCAGACAGCGGATTTCTTGGATGACACTAAAGTTCCCAGTGGAACTTTTGCCGTTTCATAAAAGGTATTACTTGCGTCATTTTTATTAGTACTTAGCTGAGATTTCATATGCCAAAAAAGTAGAAGGGTCTGAACCTAGGGGCACGGACGGAAGTTTGACGAAGGACTGTGATTGTTTAGAGCACTTGGTTATTATAAATGAAATTATTTTCATTGTTCAGAAATTTGTTAATTTAACTCTTTTGAAACTCTAAATAGTAGCCCTGAAAAGGGCCGTTTGTTGTATGTACTCATATCCTTCAAACGGTTTGTAACGAACAAAGAAAGGCAAAAAACTTCTGGCAGGAAGTTCAACTGTCTAACTAAAAATGATTATGATGCATATCAGTGGGACACATAACAGGAAGTAAAGTTAGATGAAGTATATGCGAAACGGTAAACAAAGAAAAAATTATATCATCATTGATTACATTGAATGTGAAATTTATGGGGAAGAAACGAAAAAAACAAGTTGAAAATACTCACAGTTTCGTGATATTTTGAGGTAAAATACACATGAAATCATGAAGTTGCTTTATTTTCAATATGGTATTGATTTCCTTCCATTGTCTTATTCTCATTATTAGGCATCGGGAGCAGGAGCTTTTTCGGTGAAATAATGTCCGTTTGCAGACACAATTAAGTCGTATTGGTTCTACTGCTCAATTTATCATAGAAGGAATTGAGTCATTGAGAATATAATTATTGAATTTCGTTTCATTTTTGTGATGCGATGTAATGCGGATCTCAATGCCTCCTCCTGATTAATGAACGATCACTGTATGGGTGACACTTTCCTCGTTGCTTTGATGAAATCTTGCAGGAAGTTTGAGTGATGCATGAAATCTTTCATCTGATTGCTTTAACAGCTTGCTAATTTGTTAGATATAACGAATCATTGCACGCACTTTTGTGTTACATACAACATTCATGGGAACGAAGTTGGAAGAAAGAATGCATAATACATGATTTACCTTCGCATCCGCTCGCAAAACATACCTCTTTTATTTGTTAAATTGCTCATTTGTTTTATTATTTCCGCTGTTGATGTCTCAGACGAAAAAAATGCTGGATAAATTTGCCTTCTAATGGTATGTATCGTAGGAACGATTCTGTGTAATATGCATTTGAAAACTCTTAATAAACGTTACATTTTTAGTAGGGGTCACCCTATATAGAAATTAAAGACGTAGTCCTACGTCAAAACACGCCTTAGGTGTACTCTGGAGTGGCAAGCTCTAGAACACGCGTGGCCACAGTGCAAGTCGGTTACCATATCTACAGAATAATCTGTATTTAAACAAATTTTTCAGGTTTTTTGAAACCAAGAATCTGTAGATACAGATTACAGATTTATTTGGTTTTCATACAGATTTACATATTGGTTATGGCTTGATCTCAATTATATTTTTCCCAATTCACCAATTTTGGCATTCATATGTAGCGTGTAGTACTGATTTCTCATGTTCAATCTATTGCGTAAACATGCAAAAGTCTGTGTCATCGGCTAGCTTTATAATAAATAAATGACACTGTTTATCTTTCTCCTACTAAAGCACAGCGAATGCGAATTTTTACGTGGATACCATCAACATCGTCAAATTCATAATAAGTATGCCAATCAATGATACTAAAGCTAAGATTATGCTTCAAAATTGAACTTATAAATTTAACCCTTCGCGGTCGTATTAAATTTCGACATGTGTTGCGAGCTGGTCGCAATTATTTTTACTTGAGAAAGCATTGATGTATAACTTTGTGGGATTATGAAAGATGAACTATATTCCTATATTCCTTTATTTTTTTTTTAAACTTCTGATATTTTTCGCGTGTATCACAACAATAATCAGTTTGGCGTCTTTCGTCTTTTATATTCCTGTTTGCACATGCAGTTTCCCATTAACCCTTTCCTCAAGCATGGATGACAACTTTTGTTTATACTGAGTACCGTTATCTAACATTCATAGTAGCACCGTCGTGGTTCGTGAATAAGTTCACAAGACATTAAAATTCGTTTTTAAAAAGTTTAGAAGAACTGTGAATGTATCAACATTGTTGCATAAATTATAATTATAGTATACTTCTTTGTTGTGGTGGCTGAGAGCAAACAAACTACTAGATGCTGATTTTCTGAGAAAAAACACAGATAAAAAGATTTTTTGAGACCAAAAACACAGATTTTATTATGGCATCCCTGGTCGGTACAAATAGGTAATGCTTCTGGTTCACTATAAAAGCTATAGTGTGAAACTTTTTATTCCCCTATTCTCAATAGGTTCCAAACCTGAAAATTTGAGAAAATACTATAATAAAATCTGTTCGTACGTGTTTTTATATGTTTATGATTTTTTTCTTATAATGATTTGAGGATTGAACGTACTTTTTTCCTAAATTCCACCGTCTGCTTTTTCTTTTATTTTCATGAAACCGACTATTAGGGGTAGTGGGGGCAAATTGGTCACTTTGCCGGTCACCTGCTAGTTTGGTAGTATAACTATTGACTACAGATGCCGTATTGATAGTCATATCATGTTTGAAGAATTTCATGACTTTTGAGTCACCATGTACTTCAGTAGAGCTGTCGCATGTCAAAATAAAAATAAAAACAGAAATTGTTCTCTCGATAGCCATTAGACTGTAGTTCTGTGCGCATGGTATCTAAAGAATTTCTCGTGAAATTTAGTTTAAAGGGTGTGTCACATCAAATTGCATCACGGAAAAAACGCTGTAGAAATTCGCCCAGTAGACCGATCCTTTTGAAAATTTTAGACAGTAAAATAAAAACTATTAAACAACTTTTGGCATTTTCTTTTTATTCATACTTCGAGCCCAAGCCCGTATGCTCGCACCTTCCTCTTTACCCCGTCCATAAGGCTCTGTACAACGTCAGGTTGTAGTTTTTTTTGAACAGAAATCCATTTTCTCTCGAGGTCCGCCTCCGATTTGACAACTTTTGGGTTCTTCCGGAGGGCCTGCTTCATAATCACCCAATATTTCTCTATTGGGCGAAGCTCCGGCGCGTTGGGCGGGTTCATTTCCTTTGGCACGAAGGTGGCCCCGTTGGCTTCGTACCACTCCAACACGTCCTTTGAATAGTGGCACGAAGCGAGATCCGGCCAGAAGATGGTCGGGCCCTCGTGCTGCTTCAATAGTGGTAGTAAGCGCTTCTGTAGGCACTCCTTAAGGTAAACCTGCCCGTTTACCGTGCCGGTCATCACGAAGGGGGCGCTCCGCTTTCCGCAAGAGCAGATCGCTTGCCACACCATGTACTTTTTGGCAAACTTGGATAGTTTCTGCTTGCGAATCTCCTCCGGAACGCTGAATTTGTCCTCTGCGGAGAAGAACAACAGGCCCGGCAGCTGACGAAAGTCCGCTTTGACGTAGGTTTTGTCGTCCATTACCAGGCAATGCGGCTTCGTCAGCATTTCGGTGTACAGCTTCCGGGCTCGCGTCTTCCCCACCACGTTTTGCCTTTCGTAGCGGTTAGGAGCCTTCTGAACCTTGTATGTACGCAGGCCCTCTCGCTGCTTGGTCCGCTGGACGAATGAACTTGACAAATTCAGCTTATTGGCGACATCCCGGACCGAACTTCTCGGATCACGTCTAAACTGCTTAACTACGCGCTTGTGATCTTTTTCACTGAAGGAGCATCCATTTTTGCCGTTCTTCACCTTCCGGTCGATGGTTAGGTTCTCGAAGTATCGTTTTAGTACTCTGCTGACCGTGGATTGGACGATTCCCAGCATCTTACCGATGTCCCGATGTGACAACTCCGGATTCTCGAAATGAGTGCACAGGATTAATTCACGACGCTCTTTTTCGTTCGACGACATTTTTCCAAATTTACGAAAAATTGACAGTGAAGCATAGCCAACGTGATCTATACACTCTTATCTGATTATAAGCGAAAGCTGAACATATAATTCCTAAAAATTAAATTTCTACAGTGTTTTTTCCGTGATGCAATTTGATGTGACACACCCTTTATTCAATCTGATATATTGGACAAATCATCAGTTTGGACGATTGCTCACATATTATTTATTTATTTATTGTTGTTTCGTCTCCGATAAAACTCGCACAGACTACTCTATCTAATATTCTTAATACTTTTTTTAAAAGCAGGTTTACTAGTCATAAAATGAGGTGCTTAGAATGAAGGGGTGTAAGTGATTTGATCGATTTCTCTACATCGACTCTCTCTTTTGGTCATAACTTAGCTGCAAGTACATTCCCAGCTGTATTTGACAATATGGAAGATAGATCAGAACCTCATCTATCGGATTCTATAGCAAACTTAAATTGGAACGTTTTTGCAGTTGTGTTATTAACTAAAGAAAAAGTCGATGAAGAGAAATCGATCATGTCACTTACATCCCTTGCATTCTAAGCCCCTCAAATCAAAATGTGCACTGATTTCATTGAATGCTCGTAGGCATGGGTCCAATGGATTGTTGAAGCCGCAACCGGTCCGGTGTACAGGTACAGAGATGAGCTGTGTGAATCTTAACTGCCGTTACGGGACGTGAATAGGAACATTTTCTAAGAGTTGGGGACAGTCAATGTTGTTGCGCAGTAGGTCGAAGATCATCAGTTGCAGAATGAGAGTGCGCCTCGCACGTAGTGTTTCATACCGATCAACTTGCAGCGTGCGGAATAATCAGGCAGGGTAGAAGGGTCGTTCCAAGGGAGATCCCGCAAGGCAAATCGAATAAAACACTTCTGAACACGTTCGATTCTGATGATCAGCGATGTGTGGTAAGGTTTCCACGCAGGTGCAGCGTATTCCAGGATGCTTCGGACTAAAGCGCAAAACAAAGTTTTTTGGGCGTAGATGTCGGTGAACTGCCAGGTAGAGCGTCGTACGAATCCAAGTACCGTAGAAGCTTTAGCTGTGATAAGCGCAACGTGTTGTGTAGCAAAGCAGATTCGTTGTTGTGGACCGATGCTGGACGAAACCATGCTGGAACTCCGATATGAGTGGATGCATCACATTGTACAAAGCGTTGTGCACTAACTTTTCGATATTCCACGGTAGTTCTTCACGTGATTCCGATTACCCGCTTTGTGAATTGGTACTATTGAAGCCTTTTTCCAAATGGTGGGAAAAATTCTTTCCCTCAACGAACGGTTGAATATGCAAGAGACGGGAAAAGCGAGCGAGTGAGCACAGTGTTTCAGCAGAGATGGAGAAATTCCATCGACTCCAGGCCCTTTTGATGCATCTAGATCATGCAAGGCTTTCATGACTTCATCCGGAGAGAAATTCAACGTTGGCATATTCAGGTTGTGCTCCTGGAAGCGATCGAAACTTGCAGCGTGCAGGGGCGGTGAAGTTGAGTTGTACACTGTCTGGAAGAAGCTCGCAAACAATCCAAACAGTGGCAACGAAGGAGACAATGCTGTTTTTATCTATAATTTATTCTGTAGTCATAGATTTATTTGACTTAGACTTATATGTATGTGGATCTTAACTTTAGACTTGTGTTTAAAAATGATACATGATGACTCTCTGTCTTCTTCTGCATAATTGAATAACCAGAAGAAAAGGGTAGTAATGGCTTTCATGGTATTTTTGTGTTTTTGTGTTTTGTGTTCCGGATTTTGCCACGTTATCTAATCCAACCCGTTTCAAGGATTTTCATACAGGAAACGGTTTTTAGGTCTTCCATTTGATGCATCGAAAGAGAAGAAATTACAGATTTTGAATAATGTAAAAACTCAATTCAAATGCAATTACTACACAAAATCACATTCCTATGTCAAGATCCCGTCCGTGTCCCCAGGCCTGGACATTTTTTTCACGTTTGGACATCAATACTCTATAACTCTTTCTAAGACACTATTTCGGTAGGACTCATAGTTTTTGAGAACTAAATTATCAAAGATTTCTCTTACTAAAATCGAATCGCTTTTTGGGGATTTTATAAACCTTTGAAACATGTGAATACGTGAATATTTCCTATAAAACTACTGTAAATCATTAAAAAGACAATGTTATTTATATGTTTTGAATCATTTGAATACCTGATTTGACACAGGTACACAGGTGCACAAGATCATATTTTCGACTGGACAAACCAACATCGTTTACCTTAGATCGACTTTCAAAAAAATTTTAAACTCGAAATAATTAAAAATAAGAACAAGAAGAACACAGTGCAAGAACACCGAGACGAACGAATCGTGAGATTTAAAGTCTCCGTAATCAAAGGAAAAGGAGAAGAAGAACAATTAATTGTCGACTAGTTCTAAAATCCACTTATTTCGTTTGACGAAGGGTGCTTCACTGTAGAACAGAGTATCGAAAATCGAGTTTACTCATTTCTTAACAAAAAAGACGAAATAACGCTGTTGCAGGGAATTGTCAGAAAAATTAGGAAAAATTATGATACTTCGACAAATATGTTCTTTCATTCATTTGTGCGCTCCGCTACAATACATACGGTTTTGAAGTTACACATTCAACATACAGTTTTTCATAAATTAGATATGCGAATGTTTGATGATAGCATGTTTTGTGGTTAGTTCGATATGTCGTTTCATTAATTATTGACTGGTGTCTAAAAAACGTCTGTAAATTGTGCGTCTGTATGAAAACTATGGTTCAGCTCGAAAAACTCATCGCGCTCTTCACCTATATTACGATCGACATAATCTTCCATCACAGCAGTTCATAAAACACATATCCAAAGTAGGATTAGGCAATCTTGGATCGATTTTCAGAAGATCGATTTTTTCCATTTCGATTTTCGATTTTTTGAATCGATTCATTGTACCCGAAAAAATTGTGGAGATTGATCCTTTTCCTTGGATTTTTTCGATCTTCGTTTTTGTTTCAAATTTTATAAAAAATGTCAACATTTGGATAGCTTTCGAGAATGTCAAATTAGAGATAATTAATAGGATTGGGATCAATATTTAGAAGATCGATATTTTTCTCTCCGATTTCCGAATTCTCGGTTCGATTCTTTCTATTTCGAAAAATCGCGAAAATCGATCTTTTCTTTTAGATCTTTCCAATCTTTTTGATCGTAGCACTAGTTTTTCTATTCCGAGCACTTTTTTTTCAACTTGTTGAAGTACGATGTAACTGCGTCACGAATTTCTTCAGTGTTATCGAATCGTTGGCCGCCGAACGCCTGTTTCATCACCGGGAGTAAGGAGGATGCTCGAACACAGTCCAGTTGTTTTTTTTTCAATTGCTCTTGAGTTATGCGAGCAGAATGGGGCCGCGTATTATCGTGGATGAGGAACACTCTTTTCGTCAATAAACCTGGCCTTTTTAGTACTACTTTAGGCCAATTAGTACTTTTTTTTAATTTACAAAAAAACATTAATTTGCAATATCTAAAACACATATTTTTTATTTATTCTTTAAATTTTTTCATATAAAATAGAAGTCATGTAGAAAATTGAAAAAAAATAGTACAAGATGGTAAAACTATTTTTGACGAACTTTTTTGAACATCGAATTTTTATGAATTTACGAAACTTTGTATTTTTGATTATGAATTATTATGAATCCTGATGTGTTTTAAAATAAAAAAGCTCTTTATCTATCTCCTTCTAAATGCTGCCATGCTCGAGATATTTGAAAAAACATTTCTAATTTATTGCAGACTTATCTCACTTCTTAACTAGGCGAACCTAGCCAGAATTTTCACCTGCCCCCGGGCTTCTGAATGCCAAAGGGGGACTAGGCTCTGCGGAATGCACGTATCTGCATGCTCGTGCTGTTTTAGTCCTGACCGAGAAATTGTCGGACAATCGCGCAGGTGCTAAGGATGACCGACTTTTGGATGCCGGCCAATTCCTTCTCGATGTTCAACACCTTTAGCGCTTCCAGAAGTGTCTTCGGGATAACTCCAGTTCCAGAGAGAACGACTGGAACAATTCTTGGGACCTCCCTTAGCCCCCACAGTTCCTTGAGCTCCACGGCCAATGGTCGGTACTTGCAGATTTTGCGACCGTGGGTCTCCTCCAGATTCTGGTTCAGTGGAATAGCGACATCGATGATGGTGACTTTGCGGTCGCT
The DNA here is from genome assembly GCF_029784135.1 of Toxorhynchites rutilus septentrionalis. Classification (NCBI taxonomy): domain Eukaryota; kingdom Metazoa; phylum Arthropoda; class Insecta; order Diptera; family Culicidae; genus Toxorhynchites; species Toxorhynchites rutilus. Next base: position 150,687,377 of record NC_073746.1, read on the forward strand.
CTTGTCGTAAACCATTATATCTGGGCGGTTGTGGTGGATCGAGAAGTCGGTCAGAACAGTGCGATCCCAGTACAGCTTGAAACGGTCATTTTCCAGGACAGGTGCAGGCAGGTACCGGTAGTTTGGTACGTTGTCTTCCAGTAGAGCACATTGGAGCGCCAGTTGTCGATGAACAATACGGGCCACGTTGTTGTGGCGCTCGGTGTAGGCTGCGTTGGCCAAAACGGGACAGCCTCCCATAATGTGCTCTATGTTTTCACCTGGTTGATGGCACATCCGGCAAATGTCATCAACGTCTTGATGCCAGACGTACCGCCTGCAGTTTCTCGTCGGCATTATCCTGTCCTGGATGGCTATCATGTCGGCTTCTACTACTGAAGAGAGTTCACCACGCGTTAGCCACAGATTAGATGCGGCCTTGTCGACCTTTGGCCGGTCCAGTTGATGGGGGTGGGCACCATGCACTGCCTTCTGCTTCCAAGCTGCAATCTTCTCCTCCACTGTCTGCAGATTGCAGTTTAGTTGGTACTCCGCTTGCGCCAAGTGCAGAGCGCTGTATCCTCTGTCAGCGGCGCAGACAGCCCGGTATAGCGCGTTTTGGTTGGCGCGTTCTGCGAAGTACTCGCGCAGTTGTCGTACCTGGGCAACACACAGTGCAGAAATGTCGACGATTCCAAGTCCCTCTTCTTTGCGTGGTAGTGAAATTCTCTCCAGTGCCGATTGAGGATGGTGCATTCCGGCCTCTTTGAATGCTTTCCTCATCCTCCTCTCAAGGTCCTCTAGGTCAGTTTTGCTCCATTTGACTACACCAAAACTGAAGGTCAGCAGGGGAACCGCGAATGTGTTGATCGCGCGTACCTTGTTCCCCGCGTTGAGGAAAGTCCTCAGGACACAGTTCACTCGACTCAAGAACTTGTCTCGCAGCTCCGTCTTGATGTCGGAGTGGCGAATCTCGGTGAGCTGTCGGAATCCAAGATATTTATAGGATTCACCACGAACCATGTCTCTTATAAACTCGCCGTCATAGACCTCGTAGCCTCCGGATTCGGTAAGTTGTCCTTTCAGCAGGTGGACACAGCGACACTTGTCGAGGCCGAACTCCATACAGATGTCCCTGTTTATTTCTTCGACAACCCGGATAGCTACACCTAGACGCTGACGTGAATCAGCGTAGACCTTGAGATCGTCCATGTAAAAGGTATGGGTCACTTCTTCGTGGGCGCCGTCGCCATACCTTATTTTATAGCCATGACCGTTTCTATTGAGCGTCCTACTGAGGGGGTTCAGTGCCAGACAAAACCAAAGCGGGCTGAAAGAGTCGCCTTGGAATATCCCCCTCTTTATCTGCAGCGTTCTAGACTGCAACACATTTTCCCCATCACTAAGGTGCAGAGACGTGCTCCACTGCCTCATCGCATGCTGCAGGAACCTAACGACGACGGGATCAATTTTGTAGAGCTCCAATACCCGGACGAGAAACGAGTGAGGTATGGAGTCATAAGCCTTCCTGTAATCGATATAGGCCATGCTTAGGTTCCGCTGGTTATAAACCGCCTGGCCGACTATGGCTGCGTCGATGATGGCCTGGTCTTTGCAGCCATGCGTATTTTTTCTGCATCCTTTCTGCTCTTCTGCGATGATATGGTGTTGTTCGCAGTGGGCAGAAACTTTGGCGGTTATGATGCTGCTTAATATCTTGTACAGACTCGATAGGCACGTTATCGGCCTGTACTTTGATGGGTTCAATGTGTTGCTGTCTTTCGGGAGGAGGAATGTGACGACACGGGTGGCGAATTCAGGGAGGTTGTGTGGGTCACGTAGCACCTTGTTGAAGCACTCAGCTATCTTTGGATGTGCGACGGTTAGCTTCTTGTGCCAGAAGTTCTGAACACCATCGGGGCCCGATGCTACCCAGTTCCTCAGGTACCGCGAGGCTTCGCGGACATCGTTTTCTTCGACGATGATAGCTGGCATCTCTCCAATTTCACCACAACTCTCCTCCTCCCGTCTTAACCACATTTGCCCGTCGCGATGTTGTACTGGGGTCTCCCAAATACCAGCCCAGAAGTTCGTCACATCGCTAATATCTGGCAAACCTTCGCGGTAGTCGGGCTTCTCGTCGCTAATGTGGTCGTAGAACGCTTTTTCGTTATCTCTGAACATCCGATTTTGTTCCTGGCGCTTTGCAGAGTCAGAGTAACGTTTCAACCGTTTAGTTAGGACGCTCAATTGCTGTACCAGTGTGTCGAGTTTTTCCATCAGCTGGTGAAGTTCAGTAGGCCGCACGATCACAGCAACTTGGCGACATAATTTCGCCGATCTGCTGCCTCTTTTGTACGCCATCAGTCTTCCAATTGCGGCGCGCTTGTTTAGGATCCGTTGCTCCAATCTCCTTCGCCATGGAGGCTCAAGCCTTTCACGGAGATGTTGGAGCAGTCCGCCTCTTGGCCTAATACGGTATCCTAAACTTTTAGCGGTCGCCACAGCAGCACAGTAAACTTTCAGTTGCAGCTCATCCATGTTCTCAGCATCAACCAAGTGCAGCGGAAGAACGTGCTCGTTCATGAGCTTTACTGCACTTGTCAGCCTGCGGGAATGCTGCAACTTCGGGATCCTGGGGCGCGACAATGGGTCTGTGTCGCGGAACTGTGAGATCGCCTCGTCGTACTGGAAGACCAGATCGCGTAGTAGTTGTTGATCTGGCTGTGGGTCTTCCGGCTCAGGGGGTTGTAGTATTGTGGCCTCCACTGGTGCTGATTCGCGTGCCCCACTCGCGAATGAATTGCTCAGCCGTACTGAACTTCGTCTCGACACATCGCTTGCTCTGTTGTTCCTGGAGCTTATTTCTCTCTGCACCTGCTGCTTGATATCGTCGATTTGCGTTTGGGAGAGCATGTTGTTGCGTACTATCGCTCTACGCCACGCGTTCATCGCGTTCTGATCAAGCCTCCCGACGAACTCTGGATACGCTTCCTCGAACATTGTTAGTATTCGAGGGCGACCGCTCATGTCCGTCTCCAAAGCAGTGCAGATGTAATAGGCGCGGATCACGAATTCATTCATTTCGTGTGTCCACATGATCCGGCGCCTAGTGGTACCCACAAGTGTGGACGACTGTCGTCTGGCAGTCGCAACACGTCTCGTAGGCGCAGCGTTTCTTGGGTGATGTCGATGGCTGCTGTTTCCGTGTGGCGGTAGCTCTTCGGGTTGAACCCGGCTGGTGGCCCGCTCTTGCACATCGCCCTCCAGCCGCTGGCCGCTCGCTCTTACGCCCGTTCCAGGACCAGCTCCAGTTCGGGGACCCTCCTCGGGTGATCGCATTCTAATTACTCTTCGTGATCGTAGCTCCATTTTATTGGGTGTATCTCCTTTGCCCGGGAGACAGCGGGTTGGCAAGGCCTCCATGACCCGGGAGGCCTTCCCCGGAGAGATATAGCGCTCTGACTCGCTCGCACCTTTTTCAATTTTGTTTTTCTTTTTGTTTTATTTTTTCATTTAAAATAGAAGTAATGTAGAAAATTTAAAAACTGAGTCCAAGATGGTGAAACTATTTTTCACGAACTTTGTGGAACATCGTAATTTTATGAATTTTCGAAGACATTTTGAAGACATGTGGTTTAATACAAAACGTAGTGATAATGTTTTTCAACGTAACTCCTAAACATATTGTTTTACCATAATGGTGTATTTGGAAAAGTTGTCGAAAATTATAAGCAAATTCATAAAATTTCATGAACATGGCGGTACAACACGACAAACTTATTAAAATACCCTATATACTATAAAAAAAGAAAATAAATTAGAAATATTTTTTGAAATATCTCGAGAATGGCTGCATTTAGAAGGAAATTGATAATAAGCTTTTTTGTTTTAAATCACATCAAAATTCATAATTTGTGGCTAAAAATGATTGTTAACATACAAAAATTCGAAGTTTCGAAAATTCATAAAAATTCGATGTTCCACAAAGTTCGTCAAAAATAGTTTTACCATCTTGTACCCATTTTTAAAATTTTCTGCATGACTTCTATTTTATATGGAAAAATTAAAAAAATAAATAAAAAATATGTGTTTTAGATATTGCAAATTAATGTTTTTTTTTGTAAATTAAAAAAAAAGTACTAATTGTGAAGTTTTGGACTAATTGAGAACCGCGATTAAGAACAAAAGACCAGGTTCATTGACGAAAAGAGTGTTCCTCATCCACGATAATACGCGGCCCCATTCTGCTCGCGTAACTCAAGAGGAATTGAAAAAAATCAAATGGACTGTGTTCGAGCATCCTCCTTACTCCCGGTGATGAAACAGGCGTTCGGCGGTCAACGATTCGATAACACTGAAGAAATTCGTGACGCAGTTACATCGTACTTCAACAAGTTGAAAAAAAAGTGCTCGGAATAGAAAAACTAGTGCCACGCTATGAAAAATGCCTCGAACGTTACGGCGATTATGTAGAAAAATAGAAAATAAAACGTAGATTACGAAAATCACCTTGTTTTTTGTCCTTACTTTATTTTTCCGCGATTTCTGAGACACTGAAACTTATTCTTTGAACGACCCTCGTATTACTCTGGATACAGGGAAGTCTTTCCGGGAACAAATGAAGCAATTTGGCGAGTTGTAATTCTGTCTTGCTACTTGCACTAACTACAAACTTTTTTATCGGATTTCGACAAGCAAGCAGTGAAGTTTCGGAAAGCAAAAGAAAGACCCCTCCGGTAATAGTACGTTGTTTAGGATTTTTTTGGACAGGGGCTACTACAAAAAGTGTCATTTATGTGCTTCTAATATGAGCAAGGTGCCATGGGGTGTTTTTCGAATAACATCGTTTGTCACTTTACTTCGTGTGCTTGTTTCTACTAATTTCCAGGAGGCACAAAACTTTTCAACGTGCCTTGCGTAATATAAGTCACGACCGTATTATGTGAGTCCGTTTTATACTTTCATGAAGTAATATATATCAACAATATAGTAATAGAAATACTATGCGGTTATCGAGAGCTTCAGTCCATAAGTGAATCCATGTACATAAGTGAATCCAAAAAATAGTAAGTACCGGTACAGTTTAACGAGATTGATTCGATTAACTCCCATTACAATGACTCACCGAATACCACCTGCCTCTACTAATTACCGTTGGGATGTTTGCCTATCTCTCCCCTGACACCAGAGCACTAATAAGAGCTCGTTAAAGAGCTTGATGTGATGGCGGCCACAAACGAAAAAACAAAACAAACTTTCACTATCAATTCTTCGCTCGCCAGCGAACGAAAAAAAAAAACATACCAAAACAGCCGAGAATCGAAGCGAAACATGTGGAGCAAAACAAACCAGCAAACGCGAAGACGGCCAACATCCGCTAATGACCGCGTCAAGCATTCCGAGTGAATTCAATTAGCAAGAATTGATTGCTTGATTCGCGAATTTGCTGCGTTCGTGGATTCCGGAGGCGGTTTCAAGGGGGGGGGGGAAGTCTTCCGATCGCTTCTAATTAAGCGGCGTCAAATGTTGGAGTTAATTTCGGCAGGTGTATTATTTGATGTTCACTAGCAGCAGCAGTGATGATGCTTCCTGTTTGGTCAGCGAACAAGTGGACAAACAACTATGAAACATTTCGATTGATATTCAGCACACGTCCATGAATGCATTAAATGAATTATTGAACTTCAATGTGCGTTTCGTGACTTCCGACGGCGGTGAGAAAACTGTTGGACCATACAATTACTATGATTTATTAGAGGATGACCAACGAACTTTTCGTGGTTTCTAAAACAGATGAAACGCCTGCTCATGTTGTAATTGGGTTTTCGTATCAAAGTTCATCTGCGTTTCTATTTGTGTACAAGGATAGATTCCGAAAATGCATTTGAAATGGGCTCTACATATCATAATAACTAACACTACACATAAAGTAAGAGTTCTTGAACCGTCGCTCATTGTTATCAGCATTGTGCTTCTGCCAGCAGAGCTCAAAATGCTAATTGAATTATGTATTTTCCACTCGCTCAATTATGCTACTCACGTGCATTCCCACTCTTATTGTTTGATGATTATATAGTCAGCAGCAAAAGTCTTTCGACGGTGATCATTATTCGCTGTCGAAAAAAGGCAGGATAAACCGTTGGCAAAGCGAAAGATTTGATCATACCAATTATCATGCGTCTGAATTCGTGCGTTGGGGTGTTCATACAATCACGACGCTAACGAAATTAGCGTACGCGTATATTTAATATGTTCGCGAAGATGTAAAACAATGAAAGTATGGAAGAATGTTATCGATGATTGATTATGACGTAGTATGGACTTTATCGGATTGAGTAATCAAGAGGAAACGAACTAATTAGACGAAAATAAGTAATTGTGATTCATGTGACCTCAGTAGGTTACATTATAACTGCGTGGAGATTTCATGCAGATACTAAAATATACGAGATTTTTGTTTATTAATATTCATCTGACATAAATATATTTGTTTTCATCTTCTGCACCTCGATTATTCTGTACTTGAATTGAGTCAAGCATCTTCATATAAAACATCTGATGGATTTCAAGGAATTTTCCAAAAGCAGAAAGTGATACGGGTTTTCTTTGGAAAAAAACCAAAATTATGAAAAAAGAACAAGAGAGAGAGTTTATCAACAGTATCCATGCTTTGCAATGATACTCATTTTTTCTTTGTTTGAAATTTACAATCACTTTTCCGATATTCTTCGATTCAAAGTATGTCTTGAAATAATATCGTGGAAAATATATATTATGTCGAAAGAAAAAAAAAACAATGACAATCTATATACAGGCAAACCTTTTTCTGTGCGGGGGATAGGGACCGCATAAAAAAAATCTTGCAAAACTCCGCCAGTAGCTTTAAAAAATCGTGTTCGGTACACATTTGGAAAAAAAAACTTTTTTTGTGCGGTAGATAGGGACCGCATAAAAAAAGTTTCCCCTATGAAGATAACTCAAATCCACGATATAAACCGTCGAAAAAAAACTTGATGGACGATAACTTCGTCAAATATGCTTCTTTTCATATATCGCACAAAAAAAATCGCACAAAAAAACGCACAAGAATAGAAAATCGCACAAAAAAATTCGCTAAAAAACTGCACAAAAACAGGTTTTAAATTCGTATGTAGAGGTTTTTGGGACCGGGGAAGGTTTTCGTGACAGTTTGGGACCCCTCCCCCTCTCTAAGGGGGGGCTGCCATACAAATGAGACACAAATTTTTGTATTACTCGAGAATTAATCAAGCAAATTAAACCAAATTTACCGTGTGGAGGTTTTAGGGTGCAATAAATGATTCTATGGTGGTTAAATACCCCTCCCCCTCTCTTGGGGGGGGGGGGGGTTGTGGTTGCCATATAAATGAAACACAAATTTCTGCATTACTCGATAATTATTCAAGCAAATATAACCAAATTTGGCATGTAACGTAACGGAGAAACATGTTATTTGCAAGTGGTTGAAAAATCTTGAACGAGAATTGTGTCTGTAAATAATCGGATATTATAATGTCGAGTTTTAGTAGAAGTACTAGGAATTGTATAGTGAAACGTAATTTTAAAGGGTAAATCAGAAGATCAATCAATGAATAAATCTGCGATTGGACCTATGAACAGCGTTTAGTAAGAAAACGTGGAATGTGATTACGAAAAATAAATTTTTGACGGGACGAAGTTTGCCGGGTCAGCTAGTCAGTTATAACTATCGTCCTCATTCGGGTCTTGTTCTCCAATTGCGAATGTTTGAAATGCAAAAATCAGCTGTTGGAAAAAAAAATTACAGTTATTATTTTATACTCAAATAACAACAAATCGATATACATAATTAATCATAATAATCGTTCTTTGTAATAAGAGATGATTAAAGATTTTTCTCTCCCACTATTACAGTATATTTGAGTCAGTGGCCTCAATATCCATTCTATTGCGTTGCAACTTTATGTTAGCCTAATCCTAAAAATAAAAATAAAAAAATGCTATTCATTTAAGACAATCGGAAGAAATACTTTTTGCCATGTTTCAATGAGCCTGTAGGAGCTACTTTTTAGTCTTTAATTGTACCGTATAGCGCAGTTACCGAATCCAATTAATCAAATTTACGTCTTCTGGGATAAGTTAGGATTTCGTTTTAAAAATACCACAATGAGAAATTGCTGTTAGATTATTTTTTTCTTTCATCAAAAGCAAAACAAGATTCAAAATATTAGCAAAAAAACTAAATAAATACGACATTAAACTTATTCCATTCCGCGTGAATAGCTTTCACCATCTAAAACGCAAGTGAAAAAAATTAAAAAAAACTTTTTAAGTTAAACGGTTTAATTGTGATTAAACATAATAATGTACTAAAAGCTAGAAAATATTTAGGCAAGTAGCAGTTAGCAGTTATCGCACCTCTCCTTCATTAGTCTAGGGCATTGATAAGACTAAAATAAAATCGTGGGACATACGATGAAGTCGCTATTTGTGGATAATGGAAATCCAACATGTCCCACGATTTTATTTTAGCCTTATCAATGCCCTAGACTAATGAAGAAGAGGTGTGATAACTGCTAACTGCTACTTGCCTAATTATTTTCTAGCTTTTAGTACATTATTATGTTCAATCACAATTAAACCGTTTAACTTAAAAAGTTTTTTTACTTATTTTATTTTCTAGTCTCTAGTACATTATCTGTTTCATAAGAGTATTCCTCTACAATAAAACCACCATTGTACTGTATTCTATCAGTCAAATAACTTCATTTGATACCGATGATGAGTGGATTGCAGAAAATACATAGTGTGTTCTCCAAGTCAAGTTCATTCGTTTGATACACATATCTCAATCAACCTTTTTTTTGAGATGATATGGAATCGGCTATTTTGTAGCGACGGCCAATTTAGATTTTTCAAGATAAACAGTTTTAAAATGACAGCAGAGATAAAGGTGTCAGTTCAGTTCAGTTCCTATTGGTCAAATTTCTATTAATGTGGGACAATCCTACAGATATACAAACATACATACAAACAGTTCAAGCTAAATAAAACCGTTTAGTAAAGTAATTTGCTATTTTGTGACTGCGGCCATCTTGGATTTGGATTTTTCATGATCTACTGTGATCTACTATTCAAGCCCTTTCATTTGATACCCATATTAATCGGGTTTTGAGAAAATATGTAGTCCGCCATTTGGTAGTGGCACCCATCTTGGATTTGAATTTTACATGGATAACTATGTTCAACCAGTCGAACTCTTTCATTTGATACCCATATTAATGAGGTTTTGAGAAAATATGTAGTCCGCCATTTGTTAGTGGTAGCCATCTTGGATTTACATTTTTCAAAAATAATCGTATTCTACTAGTCAAGCCTTTTCATTTGATACCCATATTAATGAGGCTTTGGGAAAATATATAGTCAGAAAGTCAGAAGTTTCGAGAAAATATGTGATCCACCATTTTGTAGCGGCCGCCATCTTGGTTTTTCAAGATCATTAAATACGCAGTTTTATAATGACTACAGAGATAAAGTTGTGCTCCAAATTTCAGATCAATCGGTCAACAGGAAGGGGGTCAAATTTCTATTATTGTTGGTCAGCGCTACAAACAAACATGTTACAAACATACAAACATACAAACAGATTACAGGGCAAGCTAAATAAAACCGTTCAAAAAATACACGGCAAGCGTTGTTTTTCTCCGTCACATGACAACACCGAGTTCGTCAAAGATGTCACGACGAAAGAGTTCATCGCATTTTACACACGGCGGCAGCCGTGTTCACTTCGTTTTCACCGTGAAGTGACGTTCGTGATCGGTCCCGTTATATCTGATTGCTATTCCAGTGCAGGGTTGCCATAACTTTAGATTGATCTGTACTTCTACTGATTTTTTTTTCGAAGAAAATAGAGGTCTTGCATTTAAATGAACTCTAATTCTAATCTAATCTATTTCGCATGGCTTTGGCAACATGTGGATGCGACGCCAAAAGGACTGTTTATCTTTCGAGCAAACTATTAATCAATCCATTTTCCCACATTTTAGTAAAAATTGAAGCGCTGCTCAGTATATGCGTCCACGATGCATTTAAATGTAATTTTCATCCAGAAGTGTTCTTTCATCATATCTGACGAACCAGTCCTCAAATCAGAATAATTCAGAACCCTGTTCTAGGTTCGCTCTAGCCAGCGAGCAATTAACAGTCTTTGTTTAGGGTGTCAATTGATATTATACCGAAATGTTAGTTAATAGGTAAACAGATTAATTGGATAAAATAATGTTCTAGTCATAATCATTTCTTGATGGTTTTACGAGACTTTTGCACCAATTGATTTGAACACTCCATAATAATCTATTGCAATATTGATAATCATGAGAATTTCATTGTTTAATATATTAAAATAATGTTGAAATGGCAATTTTTGATTTCTGCAATACGCTTCCCTAATATAAGTCTACTACGATCTCCGATTTCGAAGAATGTTACGGAGATGAAACGCTGTCCAAGCATCCGAAAGACGCGCATTCGAAGAAAACTCAGTTCCGCGACTTTCATCGTAAACAAACGAAAACACACTTAGCGCGAACAACGCCCACAAAACCTCACACAGCTGTGTGGTGTGTGGCGGAAAACGTGACATGTATTTAGTCCCGCTACTTATGACTCACATGTTAGTTGGAATGGAAGCCTTCCTCAAAAATTGAATTTAATGTTAAAAATTATTATATCTCAAAACACCCTCACACCTTCTCTGCCGTAATCTCGCAAAGTGACGCAAGCGCCAACATTGACAACTTAGGTTTTTTGTTATAGATCGATAAAGAATACCAAATCCTTCCAAACAACTGTGAAAATTTACAGAAATGTGAAAAAATGACCCCGTAAAAGTTTGAAAACGGAGTGGCGCAAGCGCAATTTCCACTGTGATGAGGCACAAGCGCCATTTTCCTTATGTTGTGACGTAGTTTGATAGTGATGCGATGTGATTTTTTGATCTGTTCTGATAGAGTACGATGAACGAGTAGTCACATAACAACATCTTCCGTAATGAACGTTTAGCATAATAAAAGTCACATGCCTTCTTTCTTGTAAAAAAACACTTTTCCGAAGAGCTTGTTATGCCAAATATTTTAATCAAAAACAGTCCATCCCCATATAATGTTACTTTTATAATAGCAATGTTGTTTCAGAATTACAAATCATGTACTAAGAAGCTCACAAAACCATGTACTTTAAATTCATAAAATCAAACTTAAAGTAAAGTTTATCCTAGATTGAAGTGTATTGCTGTTCTCACATATAGCTCATGAAGATTAGAACTAAATAGTTCAAACTCATGAATTTAATTGTTGATTACAAGGATTCCCTAATATGTAGTGTCTTTATTCTTCAGGCATCAAGGGACAAAGCTTCTTGACGATGCTTACTTTCCTCGCCTGTTCAATTTCTCTTTCGGATAAAATGAAGCTGAGTGTTGATTGAAGGATAAATGTCGGATTTGATGAACAGCTGCACTCTTCTAAATGCTACAAACGAAACGAAACGCAACTTGTAACAAAACTCAAAACATTCTCGCGTAAACTGTATCTGTTTTACTTCGGATAATTTCGTACGGCAAAATAGCATAACACGGATGGTTTCAATTGCATTTTGAATTCGAAAAAATCAATGCTGTCCATAATTATTACAATCGGGTCCTCAACTACGTTAACCTGCTCGGCGCATGCTACAAGGTTGGGAAAGTGTGTTAATTCTTCTCCCTGATGCTTCCTGATGCTTCGCTTAACGGCAGCATGTTGGAGAAAATAATTGGAAACAAATTCTCCCATACTTTGATGGATGAACGATTTAAATTTGCTGTTTCCACAACAAACTGGCGTTGGTGGCATAGCTTAAATAAAACTGAATTTTTTCAAAAATCAAGCCGATGGTTTTTCCATCAACAATACACATTTTGTACAGATCAGATTTTCGTAATCTACGCGTATGCTGATTATACATGCAATTTTATAAAAAGTCTCGTACTGAAAATACTGGCGCTTGCGTCACTTTGCGAGATTACGGCAGTTCTGTATTTGTTCGTATATTTTTGTCCGTAAATCCTTCTAATTTAAAAAATTGACGTATTGAGGTACCGTGTCGGCCTTTTCAAATGTGATATGTATTTTCTTCATGTAGAATTCAATGCAGTTTTTTTACATTATTTTAATTCAATGATGTGTAATTGTTACAAGGTAAATTGAGTAAGATTTTCTAACAGTGTATTCAAAATATTTTTTTTCTAATTAAGCCATAAACTATAATTTCCCAATTACTTTGTCAAACACTACGTATACGAATAAGATTAGTATACTTCCTTGCTGTGTGGTGGCTGAGAGCAGACAAACGACCGAAAAGGGTTGAAGAGTGATTTTCCGGGTTCGTTTTTCATTCCCCACGTCACGTTATTATGAAATAAAGTTAACCGAAACAATCATTTTCACTGCGAACTAATATATATGATTTCGGAAATTCTCTAAGATTTGTTCGAAATGACCTATCTACATTGATCGATTCTCTTTCGTCAATAACTCAACGGTAAAGGCATTTCCTGATGTGTTCGAAGATCAGGAGTACCGAAGATCTGCAAGGCCGTGGTTATCGAAAGAGAAAGTCAACAAAGAGAATTGATCAATGTAGGTAGGTCGTTTTCAAAAGTTGCGCGAGAATTGTGTCTGAAGTGTGCGTTTCGTCTTTTTCTTCGTTTGTTTTTTTTTCCGGAAACATTAAATCGTCCAAAAAACCAACTTGATTGCGTTGCTGCAAGAAACCCACTTCTTTGATAAAAATTTAAGTAACTATCTGAGACGAATGAATCTCTCAGATAGTTACTTAAATTTTTATCAAAGAAGTGGGTTTCTTGCAGCAAAGCAATCAAGTTGGTTTCTTGAGATTCGTCTCAGCTGAGAATGTCTCTTAGGATTTGACCTATATTGTATCAGGCTCGAGCATCTTTGATATGATTACAATTCAGCAAATAATGGCTAACGAATATGAGAGCCGTATTACAGGAACATGCGGGTTATTCTGTTTTATCAATTAAGTACTAGTGGGTAAAAAGTCACAGGAGGGTTGTGTTCGAGACATGTTCGCATAGTTGGCGTAGGATTCCTTTAGGCTATATGTTGCATGCTGGTTTTGGATATGTTTGAAGAATTACATCGTTAAACTCTTTGATAATGTTTTGATGGCCCCTAAAAGGGCCGTTTTGTTTGGTTGTTGGGTATTGTTTGTTCACTGGTGGAGTGATGATGACAGAAAGATGGTGATTAGTCGTTGGATGGTGCGTATCACGATAGAAGATGTCGAAGTGAAATGAGATATGATGAAAGTCGAGATCCTCTGTGGCCCTGGACGAGATGCCTCCTGGATGAAATAAAGAAAAAAAAACACACCAATGTAATATAAGATAATTATCATTATCGAACACAATTATCAATTTTTCTTACCGGAAAGAACATTTTACTTTATTGTACAGAAAACATATGGAAATGGAAATGGTAAATTTATTCTATAATTTTTACTTTATACAACCCATTTCTATTTTCGCTTCAAACCCAACGGAACACGATGCTATATATCTCAATGTAAATTACAATTGAACTAACAACTCCTTATACGTTATGTAGAGCATATGGGAAATCACTTTTTCGAATATTCCTTCACATTTCAAATTTTTCTCGCAATATGAACTTTCCTTGGGTGAAAATGGACACAACAAAACAGACAGATTAAACCGGACGATCTGCTCTCGAGCGGGAACACAGATTGGTTTTTATTTATGATAATTAAAATAAATTGTTTCATATTTTGATACATTTTAACACAACCGCTACCATATACAATTTTACACTTACACTTATGCTAAATGATTTCCATTTCACGAAGCAACCAGCATTAAAGTTCCAAATATCACTCACCTTACTGGCAATAGAAAAATGCTCCCGACTTGCATATACAGCGCGGACTCGATTATATACAGTTTCTGATTTATTGTCATAATTGTATATAATTGAATCCTGTATATAATCGAGTAAAAAAAATTTTTTTTCATTGGTTTTTTTGCATGTGTTTTTCGTTTTTTTTTTTTATTAAAAAGAAGAATTTTATTTTTGATTCATCCCCTTAAAGTCAGAAAACACCTTTCTCATATGAAAAAAATAATATTATCCAGATTCTCTCAGGAGGTGATAGACGATGATATTTGATGAAAAAAATCTTTCTACGCATATGTTTCAATTTCAACAATGACAGAGTTATAGAACTTGTTTTTGATGTTTCAGACTCTGTTGCCTCAAACTGGCTCCACATTAAAAAGTACGCTACAGAAGACAATTCTGTTGTTTTCAGTTGAAAGATGAAAAAATTTAGCACAGGATATAGTAGTGGAACATCTAAATTAGTGGATTTCAATAACATTTTGGAAATGAAACTTAAAAGTTAATAATTTTTTATATGTTATTATTCATTTTATCCCAAAAAACTATAGTAAACAATATTGTTTCTATCCATCAAATTGAAGTTCTCTAACTGCTCTACAATTTGTTTTTTGATACCCAACTTCTATCTTTCTTAATGTGGCAGCAATATCGATATTAACAAGCTTAACTTAGCTTATATGAAGTCTATACAGAACATGTCACGTTTCGAACTATGGAGTTTAAAGCCTCTATGAAACAAATCAAGATTGAAGCGTTTCTGGTTGCATCAGGCGAGATGTGGAAATCATTTAACTCAGTGACTTTCGTTTGTTTCAGTTTCATTCTAGACAGCGATCATACTTCCGATCACACTTTATGCTGAGGCTGATTCTTTACAAAAAAAATAGTATGGATAATTGCAAAGTATGTTTTTGAAGACAATGATAAAGCTACAACACAATTACGATGCGTGATTTTGAGGCCCGTTAAAAAGTCTACTAAAGAGTTATTTATTAAATTTCGATGTAAACTGGCGAATGGGATGCAATAATTCCGTAATCCTACGTTAACAATGCGGTCGTGTCTTGGACACCAGCCTCCTATTTTTGTTGTTGTTTAAAATCTGAATCTGGTGTTATCTTGATAAAAAAATATGATCTCGACATTTTATGCATTTATGAGTCAATTGGCATAAAAAATCGATTTTCCAAGTTTCCTTTAGAGTAGTGCGGGGCAAAGGTGCGCATTGGCCATTTTGAAGCAAACGAGCATAAACTTTCGACAACAGTGTATTCGTTTGATACATTATTACACCAGCAGCTCACACATATAAAAAAAAGATACATTTCATGAAAGTGGCAAAAAATTATGAAGTAAAAAGAGTTTTGCGATGTTTTGATCTAATATTTTCAGTTTTGGAGATGACGATTTACTCACCTCAAATAACTGGAAAGTTCGAAACTACACTGTCAAGGAAACCTTCATTCTATAGTAGATGATAGTGCGTATTCGTTTTTGTGAAAAAGTTCAAGAGCTTTTTTTTTAATTCGATTAGTTCAAACATTGCTTGTGGGGCAAAGGTGCGCAGTGGCTGTGGTGCGAAAGTTCGCACCAGAGTTTTGCTCTGAAAGAAAATTCTAAAATGTTTTCAACCACATTTTTAACGAGACCCACAAGAAGGACACTAATTTGAAGAAATGCACTCCAGAAATGCTCAAAAGGCCCGACAGAGGCTTTGGGAGGGATTCTTGAAGCGTCGGATTGCGGCAGACCTCGATATTTCTGAATCAGCTCTGAGGAAGAGGCTCATATCAGAAAGTGATTTAAGATTCGAATCTTCTTTTATTCACATTTCTATTTCTGCTGGGATGTGCCAGTGAGCACCTAGGGCGGTTCAGATATGTATTTACGAGTGAGCAGTCTGAGGATCTGGCGGACCACTTTAGGGCACTTGACAAAGCTTTCTATGGTATGACTCTCAAAGATTTACGCCGTCTGGCGTTTGATTTGGCGGTAGCCAACAACCTCCAGCACGAATTCAAATAAGTTGCAAAACAGGTAGTAAGAGATTTTTATTCTAGTTTCATGAGGAACCATCGTCTGTCTCTTCGAACCCCACAACAGTACAACCAAGCATCAGCGCTCCAAGACAAAGCGTCGGAATCCTCAGAACCGAAATCCAAGATGAGAAATAAAAATAAACAATTTCTAATAATTCGAAATCAATTTCAAATGAAAAATGTTTTTATTTTCACCATGCATTCAATTCAATAACGGTTATGTTTCGTTTATGTTTATGTTTTCACAATAAACTTCAAATAAATAATGTTTTTTTCAACAATGAGTTCCAAATAAATCAAGTGAAGGTAACTATGTATTTATAAACTTGATCTATATAAATAAAAATGAGCTGGTGTCCGTTCCTCATTATTTAACTCAAGAGCGGAGAAACGGATTTCAACAGCCAGTATCAGGACTGATGCGTCTTAGTCTGCATCAGGTTTATATGTCAAAAACGAAATTATATACCGCGAGTATAGATTACGTACATGAAAATTATTTCTGTGGGAACTTGAGTGTTCGAAATGATTTATATCAATATATCAATTGTGGGTGGGACGAAAATCGCCGGGTCAGCTAGTTTATTAATAAAAACGAATTATGTTTCAAATGTTGGACATTTTCGAATAACTTATATTGTCAGTCTCCTCCCTCCCAAAAATTTGCCCCGCATTACTCTACTTCCCCCTCCCCATGGAAGATTAAAAAAATCGAAACTTTGAGCGCTTTGAGGCACCCCAAAATCATGTCCGATTGAGCTGATCATTTTTTGGGTCAATAAACAAAATGTACATGGTCGGTTTTTGAAATTCGATGATGAAATTTTTCCCATACATCCATTGCCACCCTAATATACATACATCATTGATTCTATGCTACAAACTTTTTCATGAGCTTCCAATGGCCATTACTTTGAATATAATATAATAAACAATATCTGAAATAGCGATGAATATATCATAGCTGTAGGATAATTTTTGTTTTCCATTATACGGTACTAGGGAATAGATGCAAAATTTCTGCACGATGTTTATACTGTTACTTGCATTGTAGTTTCCGATTGCTTCTTCCCGTAATGATGCAACATTGTGTTCGAAATCGATTTCTACTTATATTCGATCGCCTTGTCAATAACTTGTCGATCACGACTTACACCGCATCAACAGCCGACCTTGTCCCTCGAAGTAGAACAAACATAAAATTAGACCGAATCATCTCAAGCCACCACTAGCCGGTATTCATGTCAAAGTAAACTTTAAAAATAGTACCATCCGTACCACTTTGTATTATTGTATTTCACATACGACTAGATAAACAAACAAATCGGAAGATGCCATACAGGCTGCTTACGTGAATTTTCGTTCCCTGGGGATGCTGTGTTTACCACTCCCCCGCAGCTCAATTACACTTGAACACAGAACCGGTGGGACACAATTCAATGAACCCTCGAATCTGGTTAGGCGATGCAATCGTTAGCGGAGCCGGTTTACGTGGGAACGTTCCTCTATGGCTATTTAAATCGCGATCACAATTCACGACATCGCCCGAGCTGTCACATCACATCTAATTAGCATAGCTTGGAAAGATCTCGCGGTCGTCATTGGTCACTGGGACAGGTGTTTTGCTCGGCGCTTATGGTCGGGGGATTTAACACCTCTCGGTCGTGTACACTGCGTCATCCGGGGGGACTCGAAATTCCCTCCCCCGGTGACACGTCAACAACACGATTTCATCTTAATTCACCGGAACATGTTTTTCATTTTATGATTCAACAGATATCGATTGCTCAAATGTGGGGATGTCCTCGTGACTGGTTGAGTCGACGAATCGCTAATTGAATGTTTTCGATGGAAGGTGAATGAATCATAACTATACCATCCGAAGAAGTGGTAGACCGGAATAAATATGTGTGATCAACTAAAAATCTCTCAGTATTGTTGTCGAAAATTAAAAACGTTCATGTGGTTTACACTAGATTTTGTGCATATTTTGCACATCTTTTAACAACTGTGGAAGATACTAACAAGTTGTGCAATTAGTCATGCTTTCTACGATTCCTCATGCAGTTATTAAAATTCCACGAAATCATGACTGCGAGCATCGGATAAAGTCAACATTACCACTGGGGCCTTGCCTGCCTGCGCATACGTGTGTAATCAGACAAAGAGTTGTGTAATTCTCAAGTGATCATGGCTAATCTCGCAACGAAATCTTATTATTCAGTGAAGCGTCGGTGTATGCTGGAGGCATGCTCTCGCCCCAAAGAGGAATCAGATAGCTACAGACGATTGGAGTTCTCCACAATCGAAACCACGATTCGAAACCGAGTCGTGAGAGATTTGTTTGCTGATTTACATACATCGTTGGTTGGTTTTGGCACTCGAAGCTAAGAGCACATCTTCATCTCGTGCTAAAATTTACAACCGCGTATCCCAAATTCAGTCGGCTTGCTGACCCCATTTCAATCATCACACAGTTTTCCTGCCATTGCCACCGATTCAACTTACCCTTTACTTGCCCCGTTAGAAGGGAAGGGGGCGGTGCTTTCGTGCTCACGTTCATTTTTGCTCAATTTTATTGCCCCGAAGGACTGACGATAGTACATTTCACCTACATTTGCCGTGCGTTCCATTCTCGTCTCGTGCTGAATGAAATATGGTCGCCACGGTTGTACTTAAATATTCAAGTAGATTATTTTGGTAACGGAAGGAGAATGCCACAAAGGAACTTAATGTGAACTATGTAGGACACCAGATCTGCGTTATTTTCTGCACTGCGAGATAATGATGAGCAATGTGAGTGGGGAGACTGTTAACTAGTTGGATATCAGATCAAGAGGTGTTCTGTACAATGCATTCGAACTGCAAAAAAATGGTTGGTTTTGACGTAGGATTACGTCTTTCGGGAACATATTGGGGTACAAATTGAAAATCTAAATTCGTCCACATCGTGAAAATTGTCTAATTTCATATCGATGACCGATCATGCATTGTAAAACTTTTAGCACAAGTATAAGTGTAAAATTGTATATGGTAGCGGTTGTGTTAAAATGACTTGAAATATGAAACGATTTTTTTTTCACCCAAGTAAAATTTATGCGATTAGAAAAATTGGAAAAGTGAAGAAATATTCGGTGCTGTTAGTTCAATTGAAATTTACATCGTGTTCCGTAAATGCGTAAATTGGAAATGGGTTAAATAAACACGCATTTCCATTTCCATTTCGAATATGTTTTCACTATAATAATGTAACATGTTTTTTCTGGTGAGAAAAATTGAAAATTGTGTTCGATAATGGTATTTGCCTTATGTTACATAGGTGAATTTTTTTTCCAACGCACCATTTCATTCACATAGAATACAGGAGCCATCTCGTCCAGGGCCACAGAAGGCGGCTTTCATCATATCTCATTCAACTTCGGAATCTTCTATCGTGTTACGTCCCATACAACGACTAATCACCATCCTTCTGTCATCATCACTCGGTTTCAAACACTGGTGGAGTAAACAAACAATACCCAACAACCAAACAAAACGACCCTTTTCAGGACCACCAAATCATTATCAGAGAGTTTAACGATGTAATTCTTCAAACATATCCAAAATTAGCATGCAAGAGATAGCCTAACGGAATCCTACGTCAACTATGCGGTCGTGTCTCGGACACAACCTTCCTGTGACTTTTTTGCATATAATAGTTTCTTTTTATCTGTTTGCAGTATATTTCAGAAACGATTCGGAAAACACTTGTAAAATCACGTTTACTAAACATTCCCATAATAACTTGGTGGCAGGAAGTCAACATAATTAGTTGAAAAAATATCGACCCTGTGAAGTATTCCACTAATATACTCCAAACTTTGATCGATCGGCTAAAGAAAGGCTGAACGCATCAATATGAAACGTTCACAGATATTTTTTGGGATAGAGTGAGCTAAAAATTTTCATGCTCACATTGGAACTTACTGCTGTACAGGTCGATTATCCGGCATTCGATTATCCGGAATTTTAGACTCGATTATCCGGAGTATTTTGTTTTTGATTTTCTGAAATTTTGAATAATTTGTATAATAATTCTATATTGAATAGCTAATATGGGTATTAAATGACTTGACTGGTAGAACACAGTTATTTACGAAAAATGCAAATCCAAGATGGCGGCCACTACAAAATGGCGGATTGCATATTTTCTCAGAACTCCATCAATATGAGTATCAAATGAAAGGTCTTGGCTGGTAGAACACAGTTATTTATGAAAAATGCCCAAAAATGTATCAAAGGAAAGTTCTCGACTAGTAGAACATAGCAGATAATGAAAAATCCAATTTCAAGATGGCCGCAGTCCCCAAACAACTAATTACTTTTTGAATGGTCTGAATGGAACCATGACCTGAACCTGACCTGTTTCTATGTATGTTTGAATGTTTGTTGGGTTATCCCACATTAATAGAAAATTGACCCCTGTTGAATGATTGATCTGAAATTTGGAACATACATTTAATTCTACTGTCATTGTTGCGAACGCGTGAACGCGTGAGGTGATTGATCGCGGATAATTGAACCGATCTTATAATAAGAGAATTCACATTGTTCTAAAACTTCGAAGGAAGCGAACTCATGTGCTCTTGAAAATCGTTATTTAAAATTTAATTATATATATATAAAAGTAAAATACACTGTATTAGTAAACTATAGTGCTCAAATTTAGTTTACCGATTGGTTGAAGTGAGTAAAATAGGAATTACAAATTAGAATTATGTCTAAATGAATAAATCCTCGCAACAGGTTAGGTGCTTTGGACCAACGCTCCTGATTACGCTCATTTATCGTTTCTTCGTACGACACGGTAAATTGTAGCTTAAAATTACGACAAAATAGTTGAAATTTTGCTAACATAAAAAAATGTTAAAATTCAAGATTTCACCAAGGATTTTGTTCGGATTAGATGTTACTTCGGGCTAAGCAAGAAGAGATTACAAAACGTAAGTTGAACTCAAGAATATGAAGATGAAGACTCTAAAATGTAACATTCATTGTAGGAAACTTTAACGGTATCATCAATAAATTCGTTAAAATTTTGGAATCAACTATCTCTTCGTTGCATAAGCAACAGTCATTATAAAACTGCGTATTCCATGATCTTGAAAAATTTGGATTTGGAGAATACACTCTATATTATTATATATGAACAACATGAATTCGAAAAGGTCGCCGCCACGAAATGATCGACTATGTATTTTTTGCAATTCACTCAATATTGGTATCAAATGAAATGATACAGTACAGGTCGGACTTGATTATGTACAGACTCGATTATATGTGGTTCGATTATATAGAATTTTGGACTCGATTATATTCAGTTTGGAAAAACATATTTTTTTTATATTCCAAATATGACTTATTTCATGAAGAAATGTAATCTTTCAACGTTAAGGTGAAGTTTAAGTGGCTATTACATGTACAGTGGGGTAAAAATCGTGATTTTTGAAGATTTTGCTTGAATTTTCACCAGGAATTCTTTTTATAGATATTGCAGCCAAATTAAGAAAGATAGAAGTTGTGCGTCAAAGAACAAATTGTGGAACGGTTAAAGAACTTCATTTTATTTGATAGAAACAATCTTTTTTTTCTTCCCAAAATATATATTTTTATCAAGGCTCATATGGCGTTAGCCTCACGGGGCCGGGAGTTCAATACTTTGACAATTTTTTTTTTTTTTTGGTGCGTCTTTCTCGACTCGAGGAATCCAGGATAGAATGGTCACTAGCCGGCGCAAACATCAGCTCGTGTAGAGTTGTCATGAGCGGTACAACCTTTGGCTCTTGTTGAATGATCAGTGGACTGCACAATCTTTGGTCCGTGTATCTGTAAACAGTGTGTGTATGTATTGCCGCGACTAAGTAAAAGTTTATCGATCGGATAGGAGGGATATAAAACGGGGACACAACGAAGGAAACATCATTAAACGTTGACATCGGCGTTTCTGAGGAACAGGTATAGATGAAGCAGAAGATCAGGATCACGTTACCTAAGATATCCCGGACGGGGATCTCCGATTGTCTGCCTTGTGCTCTCAGTGCTCTAGAGAGCTGAGAGCGAGCATTATGGAACCGGATACACGACCAGACAACATGCTCGATGTCGTGGTAGCCATCGCCACAATCACAATAATGTTTGCTGCGAGCCCAATGCGATAGGGATGCGCGTTTAGGTTGTAGTGATTGGACATAAGCCGAGATATCACGCGAATGAAATCACGACCTACATTCAATCCCATGAACCATGCACTCGTCGAGACCTTAGGGTGTGTAACCAACGACCGAACTCATCTCCACTCCACATGCGCTGCCAACTTACGAGCGTGTACTGACGAGGAATGTGGAAAAATTCATTATAAGCAATTTGCCTTTCAAAAAGTGTGCCTTCTAAAGCGCCCACCTTAGCTAGCCACTCCGCTTTCTCATTCCCCGGAATCGAACAATGAGAGGGAACCCATGCTAAGGTAATCTTGAATAATTTTTCGACCAAAACACTCAATAGTTGTCTTATTCTAGTTAGGAAATAAGATGAGCGAAACAATCTAGTTTAACATAATTTTTTAGGATAAAATTAATAATAACACATTAAAAATTATTAAGTTTTAAGTGTTTCACTTCCAAAATATTAATCAAATTCTCTAATTTAGTTGTTCCACTACTATATCCTGTGCAAAAAAGAACCGTTTTCCGTAGCGTACTTTTTAATGTAGAGCCAGCATGAAGCAAAAATTGTATTGACTCGATTATCCGGAGGATTCGATTATCCGGAGAGAAAAAAACATCAATACTACGGATAATCGAGTCTGAACTGTATTTGCAAAATTATAGAAGATTTTCCAAGACACTATAAAAAAACGTGTTTTTGGCACAGGGCCTTTCAGATTAAACGCTCACGCAAAAAAAAATAGCTCCTTATATATTTTTTTCGCTCCGTCGATGGTAATACTGCATTCCCCACTTTGCGACGATAATATTCTGGTACTCGTTCAGTCTGATCGGATGGTTTTTAGTGTCAAGATGTACAATTTACAAGAACGTGTATTTTTAGTGAAATCGTATTACGAGAGCAACTGAAGCCTTAATGAAACTTTGTCTTCTTATGGTAAGAATTTCAACATTTCTCGTCGTAAATTACTTTCTCTGGGGGTACGTTAAGGACCGTTGCTATGTTAATAAGCCACAAAATCCACAAAACATAAAGAAGAAATAACTCGGATTTTGAACAGCATCGAAGTCGTAATGTTAGAGTTGTGCATGAAGAAATTTGATCACCGTTTGAGACGCGTTATCAAAAAAGGGGTGGTCACATCGAAAATGTCCTAAAATGAGCTTTATTTTCGTTTTTTTTTTAATAAAAATCGGTTCACTTTTGCAGAAGTTATTAAAAATTTGTTGCGTAAGCGTTTAATCTGAAAGACCCTGTAGTTGCAAAAAACTTAATTTTTTTTTCGTCAAAGCAACCATTTTTTTGTACATAATGTATTGAAGTTTTCTAAATTATTAAACGCAAAACGCTAGACACTACATGATAAATGCTAAACGCTAAACGCTTAACGCTAAACGTTAAACGCTAATCGCTAAACGTTAAACGCCAAGCGCTAAACGCTAAACACTGAACACTCAATACTACATGCTCAATATTTAATGCTCAAAGCACAACGCTTAACGCTCACCGCCCACCGATCACTGCTTATGATCAAACGTTCAACGTTTAACGCTCAACGATCAACAGTCAACAGGCAAACACAAACGCCTACACTACATGTTTTAACACGCTCAAAGAGACAAAAATTTCTACATAACTCGAGAATTAATCAAGCAAATCGAGCCAAATTTGTCATATGGATGTGTTAGGGAGCACGACGCGCTTCTATGGTGAATCGACCCTCCTCTCCGCCTCTCTAAAAGGGGACTGCCATACAAAGGAAACACAAGTTTCTGCATAACTCGAGATTTTTATTTTTTAATAAAAGGCTTCGATTTGATGTATCCATCATCCAAATCGGTTCAGTTATGAATTTTTGAAAAATGATATTTTTGGTAAAAAGAGGAAAAAATTGATTTTTGGACCACTCTAACGGAAATGAAAAAAATGAAAATGTAAAATACGGGTCTAATGTTTTACGATAAACAACAAAATTACCACTTTTGACGAAAATCTGAGATCCACTATATCGGTTTGGCATAGAATGGCTGATATGGAACATAAATAATCATTGAAGAATACAACATGTATGCAGTATAAGGTCTATGATATCATTCTACAACGATGCAAACCGCAAATATGTAGCAATTGTCAAAAGAGTGAAAATAATTTACAACAAAACAGGGGCATAACCTCAAATTACTCCATTTTGTATTTTCACGCTGCACCATTACGCGACGAGAGCAATTTATGTTTGTTTCCTTCATAAACAAACGAATTATACAATTAAAAGTCCAAACAACAGCATCCGGCAACATCAGTGACCCCGGCGTCTTTTCCATTTGCTTACGAGAGGTACCACCGAACGTCAAGGCCAAGTTAGAAGAAGACGAGAAAAAATCAAGAATGGGAAAGACATTAAATTGGGGCCAATATCGACCGATTGGTGTTCATGCGTCTTTTCATCTTGCATTTTCCTATTTCTCTTTGGCATCGGATCAGAACTCGCAATCTGTCACTGTTGGCGAAATGCCACCAAGAGAAAACCCATCGCACGTACGCAGCTCCGTGCGCCAACACGTCACGTATTTGCGCCATGTATAAGCAGCATCCATGGGGACGAAGAGGACAGAGGAATCCCGGCGTTGGAAGCAGTTTCACTCGGTCAATCAACAATCGGGAGGAGGAGGCGGAGGAATATCTTGTTTGCTTATGTAAAATTTAATCTAATTTTAGCGAGATGTACTATAAACGATATTAATTTTTTTTTCTATACTCGCTGAAAGAAGCTGATCCAAGTAAAGAGTTGAATTTCAATTGCATAAGAATGGGTTGAACACTTGAGAGCTCCTCTGGTTTGGCCGCTCTGTGAAGGTGATTTTCGTTTTTGTTTTTTTTTCTTTTATGGCGACATTCGATCAAAGTGTTCGCTATGAGAAATTGACACGTTAGCCAATGAACTTGTTTCGGTTCGATGCGTGCGCTTGGCCGGGTTAAAGTGAACGCTTCAGAAGAAGAATTTTAATACGCATTTTAAAAATAAAATTTTGTGGACCAAGGTTGACCATTTTTTCGACGAGACGTTAGGTAGCTGGCGGCCAGTCATGCGAAAATGATTCCCATCTTAGTTGACGAGCTCACGAGAGAGACATATTTTTTTGGGTTGCAATGGCTTACAGTGCCCAATTACGCAGTTCGTGTTTAGATGGTCGATAATAAGTTTCGGATTATTCATGTTACAACTTAAAATGTGTTCCAAGACTTACTACCCTTACAAAAGCAATTGCTCAATTCATACCAAGAATAGATCACTGATAACATCGTCACTGTAAACAAAGTTATTTTCATCCAACGAGTGTAAGTGAACCGTCTCGTCTTGTGTACACAATCTTGTAGCGGCTGCTTCCTGCGGCTTTTATCAGTTGTGGAAAAGGGGATATTTCATTATTAATTGATTCTCAAGAAGTACCCAACTTTGGTTTCAATTACAATCATCACATATAATTGATTGGTTTTCAGTGTACCGTGTGAGAAGCGTAGCTAAACAAAAGTTATTCATGCGATCACCAATCTTGATTTGATTTATCACTTATGGGATTAAATTTTGACAAAAATCATAGTCTGACACCGCATATCAGTAGCCGTTTTTGTCGTTACGAAATACTTGGAACACTAATGGTGTAGTTGAGCAATCTTAAACAATAATTGTTTTATTTGATATACGTAGGGGAAGGTGATCCTAATCCGATCGGTAGACCTGGACTGATCCCCTCTTGGATCTCGGGAATGGCACTACATACCAAATTTTTAGTTGTGTAAAATAAAAGTTGTCACAACGCTTACAATTTGGTTCTATGGTGTCCAAAACCGACCCCTTGTTTTTGTTTCGTTATTTGTTTAACGCGTTGAATACCATGCGGTTTTACCACGACTTTCCCGTCAGGCCACGCGCTGATATCGTGGTACAACAATGCGAAGCGTAATACTGGAAAATTTTACTCGATGAAAATTGGAAAAATTTACTTGTTGAAAATTTTTGAATGTTATAGGGCCATCGTTTCTTATCGTAAGAAGATATTTCTGCTCGAAAACAGTAAAATTTCTGCAAAAAAAATTCTACCTCTATCATTATACTAGCTGACCCGACAAACTTCGTCCCGTCCAAAATTTGTTTTTTGTTTTCAATACCTTCAAACATTCACTTTTTCTTACTATGAGCAAGTTCATGAGTCCAATCGCAGAACTGTTCATTAATCTTCTATTCGACCCCGTTGATTTTCCTTCACTATAAAATTCCTAGTATTTCTACCAAAACTCATCATTATAATATCAGATTATTTTCTGACACAATCCTCGTTCAAGATTTTTCAATCACTTGCAAATAACATGTTTCTCCGTTACATGGAATAAATGTTTTATACAGAAAATATAATAGAATAAAGACAGCCCCACATCGGACAATTCCTTCCTCGAGTTCTGCTCTTATCAACACATCCGGCGATCCTTTTTTTTGGTATGGATAGAAGAAGATATAAGAGTGCGTTTCATCACATTAAAATCCATTTCCAGTTTCAAACAAAGATCAATTTCGCTAGCGCAAACATCAAATGAACTAACAGCACTTGTCACTATGTAATTGTAGAACATATGGGAATTTAATGTTCCGAATTTTCCCTTTTTCCTTCAGAGTTTTCCGAAAATTCTCAATTGTCATGTTTGGTTGGAATATTTTTTGGTTGAAATATGTGTAATATTGGGAGGGGTGTCATACCATTATAGAAACATTTCTCATATCCAAAAACCCTCAAACCCAAATTGTGCTTGATTATTCCTTGAGTTATGGAGAAGTTTGTGTTTCGTTTGTGTGGCAGCCCCCTTAGAGAGGGGGAAGGAGTGTATTCACCATAGAAACGTTTCGTGCCCCGTAAAATTCTTCACATGCCAAATGTGGCTCCATTTGCTTGTTTAGTTTTCGAGTTATGCTGGAATTTGTGTTTCATTTGTATGACAACCCACCCTTAGAGAGCGGGAGGAGTGTCTAACCACCATAGAAAAATTTATTGCATCCTAAAACCTCCACATGCCAAATTTGGTTTCATTTGCTTGATTAATTCTCGAGTAATTCAGAAATTTGTGTTTCATTTGTATGGCAGCCCCCCTTAGAGAGGGGGATGGAGAGTCTAACCATCATAGAAATATTTATTGCACCCTACAACCTCAATATGCCCAACTTGGTTTCATTTGCTTGAATAGTTCTCGAGTAATGCAGAAATTTGTGTTCCGTTTGTATGGAAGAAAACCCTTCTTCCTCTTAGAGAAGAGGGAGGAGTATCTAACCACCGTAAAACATTTATTGCGCCCTAAAACCTCCACATGCCAAATTTGGTTTCACAGTAAAAGTTTTTTTAGTTTAAAATGTCACCTTTACAACGAGCCTGAAATTGAAATTGTATGATCTATATTACGCGAGACATTGATCACTGAAGCCAGCTTCTCCAACCTAATAGAAAAAAAATATCGGACTCTCCAAAATGATCAAATCAGCTAAAGTATCTTTGGTCTGTGCACCTTAAAAACTTCAAACAATACAATTTAATTTTTCACCTAAAGGAATACATTTAAGGTACAATTTAGTATGATCTTAGATCGCTCAGATATCTTTCGTGTGCTTGTAAGCGTTAAAAAATTGGTTTAGCGGTCCGAGCTTCACGAATTAAAAAAGAATCGATAACGAATAAATATGGATGATTTGAGCAGAACCGGTGAAAATACTTTATTTCGGTCTTTTCCAATTCCTGTATTCTAATTTTTGTTGGGAACGAATTCTTATAGTTCGATCCTGCTAGATCTTTCATTTGCTTTTTCATTTTCATTTGCTTGATTAATTCTCGAGTAATGCAGAAATTTGTGTTTCATTTGTATGGCAGCCCCCTCATAGAGATGGGGGTGGAGAGTCTAACCACCATAGAATCATTTATTGCACCCTAAAACCCCCATATGCCAAATTTCGTTTCATTTGCTTGATTAACTCTCAAGTAATGTAGAAATTTGTGTTTAATTTCTATGGCAGCCCCCCCTTAGAGAAGGTGGAGGGGTCTCAAACTATCACGAAAACCTTCCGCCGCCCCAAAAACCCCTACATACCAATTTTCATGTTGATCGGTTCAGTAGCTTCCGAGTCCATAAGAATCAGACAGACAGAAATCCATTTTTATATTATAGATTTTATATTGTCAGTCACCGTTGACTGACGCGGCAGTCAACGTGTTAAAACGTTCTCGCCGACGCTTACCATCTATGGCCCACACGAGCCTGGCTCATCGGGCGGTGCTCACTGTCGGAAGAATGCATTTGATTATACTATTAGACGCCTTTGAATACCTCCCGTCTGCCGTCGGCGACGTAAACATGTTAAAACATGAATTTGCGTCTGTATGTGTGGATATATGCGCGATATACCTGTACATGTTGAATTTTGAGCGTGGATCATTGAGCGCTGACCGTTGATCGTTGACCGTTTCCGTTTCGATTTGTGTTTGTGCATGTGATCTTTTAATAATGCTCTTACTACTGCTTTCGCTTTAACACGATCTTTGTCTCTAACACTTTCTTCGTCAAATTCCACTCCACTAACCCCAATTCCAGTCTTTTAGAGCCGTTTTTAAAGAACCGGAAGCCTCCATCTTCGTTTTCAAAATGGCATCGGAAAAGGACGTTATAATTCCGCAGTTAAAGCTCTTTCACCCAATAATCATATAGTAGGGGATTTTCATCGGAAGTCAAAACAATATTATATTCGTTTTATGCTCGTCTGTTATTTCCACCCATTACTTATACAGGTCGGACTCGATTATATATAATCGCAATTTCACTTTCAACGTTAATTTTCGAATCCAATACATAATCGAATCACAAAAAAGCTATTTTTCTATTAATGTTTGACATTCATATTAAATTCACATTAATGAAAAAATTGTTTTCTTGAGATTCGATTATGTATAGGATTTGAAAATAATTGATGAAAAAAAAATCGACTTTATATAGTCGAGTCCGACTTGTATATTTGAAGGTGTATGTCATTTCCGACCAATTGAGAATAGATTTGCTGCAAAAAAATAGAAGGTCGGTTAGGGCCACCAATGTCGAATAAAAAGTGTCCTTTGTTTTCGCTACACCGACCAGTAGAAAACACAGCTAAAGAGGTATACTTCACATTTCAATGTCGGTGTCACCAAAAACAAGATTTTATGTAATTAATGATCGTTGCAATTGAAGTGCTCGGGTAAGGGCCACCTTCCCGTACTACTCATCGATTTTGTCCAATATACAGGTGAACTTCGATATAACGTACCCTCGATGTAACGTCACTCGATATAACGTTCATTTTACGTCGATAAAATGGACACATTTCCAATGTGTAAAGGAAAAAAAATTGAATATTTTTTTTCTGAAACAACAATGAATTATCTGTATTGTGATGCTAAAACATGTTTCGTACCTTCAATCAACCCCGAAATACAGCTGGTTTTGTGATTCCGGATTCTAAATGAATCAAGCTTTAATCAACAGTACGAAGGGAAAGATCATGAGAAAGGCTGGTTTCGTCTTCTAATTGAATTTATTCATTAACTTTACTAAACCAACAACACAATAATGTATTATAGGCTACGTTTGTGAGTTCTTTATTATGCTTCGATATAACGTACAATTCGAATCAAAGTACAATTTTGAAACTGAAATGTACGTTATACCGAAGTTACCCTGTACTTATTTTTGAAAATATGTAGGCTTCATAACCGGTAATCCAATATTTGATAACTCTACAGTGAATATTTTACATTTGGATGATGTGTTTAGGAGAAATATTCAGCTGTGCACCATACTTTTAGGCAAAATTTTTCAAAAGTTTAGTTTTTTATTAGTTATGAAGCATATAGATCACAGAGACTCTATGATTTTTGGAAAGCAAAAAATAAATAAAATCAGAAGGGAATATGTCTTTTCGTTATTAAAATATCTTAATTATTGAAGAATATTAGAAAGAATGTATTACATATGAAATATATAAATAAAAAAAAACTTAAAACAAAATATTTTAATTTTTTTTATATGTTATCCAAAAAAGTCTCATCTTTCCTGAAAACACATAAAAAGATAGGGTCTTGACACCACAAAAACCATAAACATATGGTATTTCTAAAGTTTTTGCGTGAAAGTATCCATTTGGTATGTAAATATTTGACTAGGAAGTTTTTATAAATAACTTTCATTTAATGCGAAAGGATCGAAAATCGATCAATAAGTCACAATCACATAAGTTACATTTTTTTGAAAAAAAAGCCTTTTATAGTAGAACGAAAAAATCTGGCTTTCTGGATTTCTTGTATGTTACATTAGGTTGGGGAAAAATAAATCCATTATTTTCGGGTAGAATTCAAAATAATTTTTAATATGCTTCGATTTTCCGATTTGGGTCAAATATGCATCGTTTTGTTACAAAATTTGTTGCCATTCTAAAGGTAGCTTCATAATGCCTCTCTCATGGCAGTCCTTGTCCTTATTGAAAAAAAAAACTCTAGGAATAGATTTTTTACAATCATTTATTGATCCCAATTTCTTAATACTCAGGAAGTTTTACAATGCGAAAAAAGGTGCCAGGTCCGGACTATATGGTAGATGCATTACAACATCCCTATCAAACCTCCGGAGTTGTGTGGCCTTGCGTTGTCTTCATGGAACAAAACACCTCCTCTGGACGTTTCTGGTCAATCACTAGTTCCAAACGGTCCATTTGCTGACTGTAAAGATTTCAATTTAGTGTATAACACTGAAAAAAAATTTTTTTTTTTTCAAAAAATGGAGTTAAAAATTAACGAAAAAGAAAAAAATTATAATAATTGCACGTATTTTACTATTATAGTATAGGCCCCACAATTCACAATTTCAGCGGCCTAGCTTGCATTTTGGCTTTATAAAAGAAAAATTGTAATTTTCTCTTTGTTGACTTCCATTGTTAACACTGTGTAACTCACAACTGATTGAAACAAACAAAAAACAGTAAAAGTTTTTTTAGTTTGAATTGTCACCTTTACAACAAGCCTGAAATTGAAATTGTATGATCTATATTACGCGAGACATTGATCACTGAAGCCAGCTTCTCCAACCTAATAGAAAAAAAAAAATCGGACTCTCCAAAATGATCAAATCAGCTAAAGTATCTTTGGTCTGTACACCTTAAAAACTTCAAACAATACAATTTAATTTTTCACCTAAAGGAAGACATTTAAGGTACAATTTAGTATGATCTTAGATCGCTCAGATATCTTTCGTGTGCTTGTAAGCGATCAAAAATTGTTTTAGCGGTCCGAGCTTCACGAATTAAAAAAGAATCGATAACGAATAAATATGGATGATTTGAGCAGAACCGGTGAAAATACTTTATTTCGGTCTTTTCCAATTCCTGTATTCCAATTTTTGTTGGGAACGAGTTCTTATAGTTCGATCCTGCTAGATCTTTCCACATTTTTTGCTCGTAATCCTCCTACGCTTGTATTCCGATTCGGAAAATTCAACAGTAAATTGTTTTGGGGTATCAAACACCCACTACACCGTCGGCGCCTCTTTCCTGTTGATGCTTTGCTTTCAACAAGACGATCCAACATATCACGCTACGCGTGTCACGATTGATTTATTGGAAGAAACGTTCGGAGAACGAATAATTTGGCGTAATGGGTCCGTGAATTAAATCAGATTTAACAACGTTACACTATTTTTTGTGAATATCTGGTTTACACCGATGAGTCGCAGATAGTTCACGGCTTTCGCCACGTTATAAGTCCATTGCAGCATCTATCGCTGCGAAAAGTTAGCAGAAATTAGACTTCTTGATTTGACTTCCATTGAGCCAGCCTGAGTCAGCATATGCCGAAAATCATCTTTATAAAACAAAAATTATAGGAGGTTGTGTCAAAGATACGACCGCATTGTTGACGTAGAACTACGCTGTTATTTTATATAAGTCGCTTTTTTATACCTTCGGATATTATTCTATAATGCTGTGAAATTTTAGAAACAAGTGCTTAGCAGAATAATCTCTGAACTAGTTTTTTCATTGTAGAATCAGTTGACGATAATTGCCCCATTCTTGCCGTCGCAAAACAATACACTAGCTGATCGTATGTCGCAAATTATTTCATGTCAAGGCATTGAAAATTTACCTCGAACGCTATTCCGGTGGCCTTTTTCGCAATTGACATAGACTCGGCTACAGTCGATTATATACATGTTGCACCAGCACCATTATTCTACATCTCATAACTACATCAATATATCTTTGGCAACAACAACAATGACAACACTTGCAATTATCAAATATCATGCTACATGTTATTTAGTATTGCCTCAAAGAAATCGTACCTCTAGGCATCGTTCGTACAACGTAAACCAAGCGCCAAACAAGCGTTCGCAATGACATGCATACAAAGCCATACGTTGGTGGCTTGAAACTACAAGGAATATAGACACTTCTCATTTTGCTCTTTTCTCAAAAGAAACGCTTCTGTTAATATTATTGGTCTCGAAAAAGTTGCATTACTTTCTCATGCTCGAGAGAAGCGCAGCTGTCACCCTTAGTGAAGGATGTTTTGCTACTGGCAAGCGAAACCTAATCACATACAAAATTCAAGAACGACATTTACTTTCTTGGCGACTAAACAAGCGAAATAAACTCTTTTTGTTAATAACAACCTCGAAAACAGTAGCAATGCTTCATTATGATCAATATTAGCGAAAATGCAATCCTAGTTGAAGGCAGTTTTGTGACTGGCACGCGAACCCAAATAACTTATAACATTCCAGTAAGACATTCAAGATGCTTGGTATTCCCCAAATAATTTTTAGGCGCACAACCTTACCGCCTGTTTCGCCATAACGTCAGTTTAATGCATTGATGCATTCTCAAAGGCACCAACGAAGCCCTTATGATGACGGAAAACAAACAATGTTAGCTGCTTGGAAATAGACTGAATTATGCCACACAGCTTGTACTCTGCTGTAACACCCATCGATGCGAATTCGCTGATGAGTTTGTCAAGAGCGACCGCCTTCACCACCAACGGGGGAAGCTTGATTTTGGTTGCTGCCTGGGTAACGGCGTTTACATTTTCGACCGACGCGCCGGAATCGCCTACTTCGCTGTTGTTCGATGCGGTGTCACACTCGGGAAGGCTCGGTTCAGTGCGAGCGCTTTTCACTGCACCAACATCGCGTGCATCATTAGATGACGCTTGCTTCGTATTTTATTGCACCTGGCAATGCGTTCGTTCGTAGATTGCTCAACAGTCCGATGCCGAATGAAAGTTTGCCTCAGCGAGATCCACTGTTTATACTCTAAGTAAGTATTCCCCTTCATTCTTTTACTTTTCCTTTGTTCACGGAGACTCTAAATCCTACAATTTCCCCTCCGTTGGTCGTCGATAAGTTGCTTGTTATTTACAGCTCTGTTCGGGAATGCACACAAATGGACAAAACAAATGTATGGGAAAATGGAAACGCTTAAAGTTTTAATCAATTTCCAGGGGATTCTAATGTATAGCATATTAAACAAATCTTACGGAATTTCCGATTCGTTTAGTATGTAAATCGCCAAAATCCATTCGCGACAAAAATAGTTATTAACGTTAACTTTATTTCATAAAAACGTGACCCGTTTTCTGATTTGGCACCCTTAATGAAAGACGTAGTTCTACGTCAAAAATGGAGTCCAAATGTGTTGGTAAGCGCAAAACCCGAGAAAGGAATGATCCAATTTGAGCCGTCTTAATTTTGTTGTATTCGTCTCTTCCTGTAGATCAATATAGCGGAGAGAAAAATCGGAAAATTCGGAAAATTGAATTCTCATATGTTTTACAACTACATCATGATGCGCGTTGTTAGTCCATTCAATGTTAGCATTGACAGAATTGATATTTGTTAGAAAGTGGAAATGGGTTTTCAGGCGAAATAACGCATTCCTATGTCTTCTACTGTATAGATAAAAAAGGAAGGCCAAATGTGTTGGTAAGCGAAAATCCCGAGAAAGGGATGGTCTGATTTGAGCCGTCTTCATTTTGTTGTATTCATCTCTGCACGTAGATCAACGTTATGTTATGGTTAAAATTTGGACATTTTTTAAAAAGTTTTGAGAGAATGTTCGCAATAAATTAATTTCTGTATGTTCTACAATGACATCGTTGTTAGTCCAGTTGGATTTCGCATTTGCGCAATTAAGCTTCGTGTTCCGTTGACGTGACGCTGAAAATGGCAATAGATTCACAGGTGGAAAAACTCGCTTTGAAAATAAAAATTATGAATGAAAATTTAGTTTTCTGTATCAAACATGTATTCCATATAACGGAGAAATATGCTATATGCAAGTGAATCAAGAATCTTAAGCGAAAATTGGGTCTAAAAATAAATTTTCATCATTATGGCGAGTTTTGGTAGAAGTTATAGGAAAATTATAATAAGACGAAATTGGAAAGATCCAACTAGAAGATCAATCAATGGCTAGTTCTGCGATTGAACCCACGAACGTTCGCTGTAGTAATTCAGAAGCATTCATAGCAGAGGGTTTTTTTATTTCTCTAGTAGAAGCCACATCCAAACGATCTTTCTCAAGACCAAATGCCACATTATTCCGATTACTTAGCTATCAACAATGAGGCATTCTTCAGCCGAAGGATCCGCCGTTCCATTGAATGGTCAAAACCACCAGTGAGACATTCATAAACTTCCTGGAAGATGGGAAATTGTGCCTCTTCCAATGGTCATTTCTTTAATTAAATAACTTGAAGCTACTCAAGAACAATAAATCTTCATTTTGAATTAATAAACCGGTTCCATCTGCATACACTTGGTAGATTTCTGGACATCGTCTTCTATGCATCCTTGCAAAAGTTGCAAAGTTAGCTGACACAGCGTCCTACTTGGCATCCAGAAGCTAGAGAATTGATCACAAACTGCCAAAAGTTGCTATTTTTTTTGAAATTTGCCTTATAAAGGTAATCGTTTATATTTAATGTTATCAATTTTTATTTTGATACTGACTGTATTTCATTTATAAGTTACGGAATGCATCAATGTTACGAAGTTAATTTCAAGGCTGTGTTGCCGAAACAGTGAGCAATTCTTTTAAAAACACTGTAAAACACTGTCCGATGTTTTTCCACTAATGTAAACTAATATAGTGTAACAGATGACCTACTTCATATTTATAAATGACCTAGTTGCTTGAGTTGCGAGAATCAAAGACTGTAGCGTCAGTCAGGTGGATAAGAAGAACTAGAGAAACGATCCATTTTTTTCAAAGCTAAGCAGCTTAGCTTAGCTACATTAATGTAGCTAGAAACAATTATATTGTATGATTGAGTCTCGGTGGACGGAAGTAGAAAAATCAATAAGTTGTGATTTCGCATTAGTAATATAAATAAAGTATATCTACAGAAAACACATCTTTTTGCGATGATGAGTTGCTGCCAACTGATTGAAATGATATCTAATATTTCGGTTTCGCCAACCGACAGTTTATGGTTCGCTGCGCGTTCTGTTTTCAAGATTCCATGGCCACTGACTTTCAACAAGTTGCTCGTGCAGATGAAGATTAGCACTCTGTTTTGAATAGGTCATAAATTTATCGTTAAACACGTGGTGGATAATACGTTTTTTATGTGTTCCAAAAACCATATCCTAAATCGGTTGCATTGAGTAACTTTTGCTTTTTGGTTGGGCAAGCCACAATGAGCGGTGATTTTGAATAGCCGCTACCTTTGTAGTAGAATAAAAATTCATACGTGGAAAACGAATCTTAATCAACGGTGGGCCTTGTTTTGAAATTCATGTTCCTCTCTAACAGGCATTTACACAAGGCTTCCAATGGATGAACAATTTGAAACGGATAGAAAACTTCAGCTGAGATGTTATCATTTCGAAAACCAATGACAATAGAAATCCGTAAATCTGTTGACGTAGGCTAAACGCCATTGTTTTTGGTGGTGCATTCGAATCGGATTTTCGGAACTGTTATTCAAGGAATTAAGATTATAATCGATTTATTTGTGTTTATGTGCATTACCAATTTTATTCATCAACAGATCCAATAGTAACTGGCTTCGAACCAAAATTCGAAATGTCCTTCGCTGAGAACAATGAATCAAAGTAGCCTCAAAACAGTTTAGAATTTTAAACGACATAATAAACCACAGTCCTCACTCTGACTCACTTGAGGTGTGAAAATCCATTCTACTCTTAACATCATTTGACACGCTTCAATCAAACCCCTTGATAGAACCCAACTCTCATCTCGTTATTAGATTTACGAAAATTGAGTGACATTGAACGGCTCCTCCGACGCCATCACCATTAGAAAGCTTAGGGATTCACTTCTGCTTGCTGCCACACGACAGCTCTTGATGTTCCATTGCCCGGGGGATACGACGACAGAGTTTCTGTGGGTTTGAAGCGTCGTACGCAATTGGGTTAAATGCTCTGAGGTGAGTTTTGCCAATTTATAAGTTCAGTACCGCGATTTGATGTGAGAGATATGATTTGGACGAGAATAAAGTAGAATTATGAATAACCTGGACCACTCGATAATTTTAATGAAAAGTAAGTTTTGAACGCATAGGGGAGGCTGGAGGATTGGTACTACTATCAGTAGTATCAAATTAAAAAAAGGTGAATCTCCTTCGCTAATACTGTTTTTTTCTTCTTTCTTTTTGCAGGTATTGGGAGATTTGTTGATTGCTGTGCATTTTAAAAAAACCTTCTAGAATTGCATTTATGGTATGCACCAACCAAAGGTGAGATGTGGATCTATTTCCACTGATTTTGGTTTCCGTAATTCAACTACCACGATCATAGTTTTTTATTTGGAATATGAGTTCAAAATCACAGCTGTTCATTAGATCATTCATCTGATTTATATAATGTTTAAAGAAGTAAAATCGTTATTTTTTATGTTTTAAAGGTGCTTTCAGGCCGATTTATTTCATAAGCTTTCACTTTCAACTTTTATACAAGTTCATCTTAACTGCTTGAGTAACGTATTACCTATTAACCTGTAACCTCAGCAGCCTCAGGAGATAATCTATGGAGCGCCCTTGTGACGGCATATTTGTTTCCATTCGGTAATAAACAAACATTTGCGCTTAGTACTGTGCGAACGTATCGAATCGTTTCCACTTCCTGCATTGCACATCCAATGCATGACATTTCAAGGCAAATCATTTTGCACCCCGAGATTCACATATTCGCTTCACATCGCATAGATGCTGGGACTGGCTGAGACGAAGCACATCACTCGATCGGGAGTATGCGCACGAGCATGACGATGTGGATGGATTTATGTAAATATCTTCTCTTATTATCGCATTCGCTGTGTTTCATAGTCTCTATTGGACGATGTAAACAGATGACACGGCGTTACTTCCCGCTGATGATGCATTATCAGTTCATCTTGTATTGAAATATGCGTTTTTTTTTATCCAAAATATATATTTTTATTAAGGCTCATATGGCGTCAACCTGACGGGGCCGGGAGTTTAATATTTCGACAATAAACACAGGAAATAAGATGAGCGTTTATCAACATTCATTGAGCGGATTGCCTCTATTGAGCTAAGACTGTCTGAAAAAATAAAATAATGGTCGATGGGCAGTGTTTCAATGATCCCTAGAGCATAATATATCGCACCCATTTCAGCGACATACACGGAACAAGGATCTTCGAGTTTGAAAGAGGCACTGGAATTTTCATTGAAGATGCCAAAGCCAGTGGACCCGTTTATGAATGAACCGTCAGTAAAGAACATTTTATCAGATTCAACTTTCCCATATTTTTCCGAAAATATCGACGGAATAACATTGGAGCGTAGGTGATCTGGTATTCCATGGATTTTTTGTCGCATGGACAGATCAAAAATGACAGAGGAATTGCAAAAGCAACGATATTGTATCCTCTTCAGCTTGAGAATATGAATCCTGGCAGCTGATCGGAAACAAAAACTGTCATATTCTAACACTGATAATATCGTTGTTTTGTATAACTGAATGAGGTCTCCTGGATGGGCACCCCACCATGTTCCGGTTATTGTTTGGAGAAAATAGATTCTTTGCTGGCATTTCTGTTTCAAATACGCAATGTGTCTCCCCCAGGTACATTTAGAATCAAAATATACACCCAGGTATTTGAAAAACATCGAGTGCCTAATCGCTTTGCCGGATAGGTGAAGCTGGAATTGGGCGGGTTCGTGCTTCCTAGAAAAAACGACCATTTCAGTTTTCTCCGTAGAGAATTCGATACCCAGCTTGAGAGCCCACGTGAACAGGTTGTTCAGGGTATCTTGCAAAGATTTTTGCAGAACGGCGGGATGGAAATAACTC
Organism: Toxorhynchites rutilus septentrionalis; assembly: GCF_029784135.1. NCBI lineage: Eukaryota > Metazoa > Arthropoda > Insecta > Diptera > Culicidae > Toxorhynchites > Toxorhynchites rutilus. The sequence goes on from NC_073746.1 coordinate 150,725,982, forward strand.
CATCGTCTGCAAGTTGTCTCAGCGTGCAGTTTCTAGTTAGACAATCATCCATATCATTGACGTAAAAACTATACAAGAGGGGGCTTAGGCAGGAGCCTTGTGGTAGGCCCATAAAACTGTAACGAGAAGATTTCGTGCTGCCATGAGAGAAAATCATGTGCTTTTCTGACAGTAAATTGTACAGGAAATTATTGAGAATTGGTGAAAGTCCACGAGTATGAAGCTTCTCTGAGAGAATTTCCATGGAAACTGAATCAAATGCCCCTTTGATATCGACAAAAACGGAAGCCATTTGTTCTTTGCGAGCAATTGCGATTTGGATTTCAGAAGATAGCAGCGCGAGACAATCATTTGTCCCTTTACCTCGGCGGAAGCCAAACTGCGTATTTGACAGCAAATTGTTCGTTTCAACCCACTTATCCAAACGAAGTAGAATCATTTTCTCTAACAATTTACGAATACAGGATAACATTGCAATCTGCCTATACGAATTGTGATCGCAAGCCGGCTTGTTGGGTTTTCGTATGGCTATCACTCTCACTTGCCTCCAGTCATGTGGGACAATATTCAGCTCCAGAAACTTGTTGCACAAGTTCAGCAAACGCTGTTTCGCCAAGTCGGGAAGATTCTTCAACAAGTTGAATTTAATCTTGTCCGACCCCGGAGCTGAATTGTTACATGATAGGAGGGCAATTGAGAACTCTACCATCGAAAAATTCTCATAATCGCCTTGGAGCGGAATGTCGCGTACGACGTTTTGTGCAGGAACGGAATCGGGACAAACCTTTCTTGCAAATTTGGAAATCCAACGGTCAGAGTATTCCTCACTTTCATTTGTATGGCTCCAGCCACGCATTCTCCTAGCCGTGTTCCAAAGAGTGCTCATAGCTGTCTCCCTTGACAAACCATTGACGAACTTCTGCCAATATCCACGCTTTTTTGCTTTGATAAGACCTTTTAGTTTGGCTTCTAGAGCTTGGTACTTTCGAAACCATTCCACTAATCCAGTTTTCCTGAATTTTTTGAAAGCGGATGATTTTTCAAGGTAGACCTTTGAACACTCCTTGTCCCACCAAAGTGATGGAGGGCGACGTCGGAAAGTGGTAGCCGGTACACGTTTCTTTTAAGCTTGAAGTGCGCTTTCGTAAATCAAACTCGATATAAAGATATACTCTTCGAGTGGAGGAAGTTCATGCATTGAAACAAGTGCTTCAGATTTTATTACTGCAAATTTTCCCCAGTCAATAGTTTTCGTAAGGTCATACGCAATATCGACTGACTCACGAGAACCTGATTCATTGGCGATCGATAAAATTATTGGTAGGTGATCACTACCGTGGGGATTGGATTGGATTACCTTCCACGTGCAATCCAGGGATAACGACATATGTCTGATATGTCTAGCATACTTGCCCGTGCAGGAGGGTTGGCTATCCTAGTTGCTTCCCCTGTATTTAAAACTGTCATGTTGAAGTTGTCGCACAGATCATAAATCAACGTGACACGGCTGTCATCGTAGTGTGACCCCCATGCTGTTCCATGGGAGTTGAGGTCACCTAAGATTAGCCGCGGCTCCGGCAATGCCTCGATGCTATCAAAAAACTGATGGCGGCCGACCATGGTTCTTGGAGGAATATATATCGAGGCAATGCAGAAGTCTTTGCCATTGATTTGTGTCTGGCAAGCGACAACTTCTATGCCTGTCATCGATGGGAGAGTGACTCTAAAGAAGGAGTGACATTTTTTGATCCCCAATAGTACGCCACCAAACGAGTCATTTCGATCGAGGCGAATAATGTTGAAATCATGGAAATTCAGCTCGTCGGCTGAAGAAAGCCATGTTTCACAGAGGGAAAATACATCACAGTTAGAGCTATGAACTAAAAATTTAAATTGATCTAGTTTAGGGATGATGTTGCAGAAGCCACTGTGTTACAGCGGTCAAATCCTTGACCTCTTGCACTGAATCAGGCATCGAGGGAAATGAACGCTAAAAACCCACATTTTTCTTTCAAAAATGTTCTCACAATCGGAAGCAAACATAATACTATGCTTTTAAGAGGATCATTTATATTTAAAGCATTTAAAATGTTGTCCACCAGGTCAGAAAGCGCAAGCAAACCAGATTGTGGCTGTTGCCTCGACCGCGAAAATGGAACAGACGAGGTGGGTGCTGCTCCGAGCAGTGCTGAGGACCCCTGGTGCGTAGAAGAACCGCTTAAACCAGGAGGTACTTGCTTCGGTTTATTCTCAGCACGTTCAATTCGAGTTTTCATTCCAACTTGGGAAGTTTCGGTCGTCTTTCTGGGGAGTGATGGAAAAGAAGTAATTTTTCTTTTCCTGACGGCACCCTGCGATGTACCGGAACTTCCTGCATTGGGAGCGTCAGCAACAGGCTCGTCGTTCTGCAGAATGGAGTAGGGATTGTCCTGAGTCGTTGGAACGGAACTCTTAAGCATTTCTGCATAAGTCAGCTTGGAACGTTCCTTTAAGGAACGCTTGATTTTTTCCCCTCGTTGTTTGTACACCGGGCATTGAATAATATACGAAATATGCGTTGTTGTGAGTGATGAATGAAATACGAGTGTTTTCTTGTTTCGAAAATATTAGGTATAAAATTATAACTTAAAGGGTGTTCGGATCAAAAAGTGGTCACACTAAATTGCGTGTAAATCGTTTATTTGTTTATTAAAAAAAATTAAAGTATTTTTCTTTTTGAAGTTCAATATGTATAAAAGACCATCAGATTTTGTACAGTCACCTTATCCACTTTCTTCGCCGCAGAACGCCAGTTTTCTTTGAACTGCTTCTCGCTGTTAACAGTTTTTTGGGTCTTCTTAAAGTTCTGCTTAACTATCGCCCAATATTTTTTCGATTGGGCGAAGTTCTGGTGTGTTGGGAGGGTTCTTCGGCCAAAACAGCACAGACAAGTCATTATTCTCCAGGAAAGGCAGCAAACGCTTTTGAAGACACTCTTTCACGTAAATTTCCTGGTTGACGGTCCCGATTGCAACGAAAATGTCGCTTTTCAAGCCACTGGAACAGATAGCTTGCCAAACGAGATATTTCTTGGCAAACTTTCATAGTTGTATATGCTTGAGATTTTCCCAACTTATTTGCGACATCTCGAACGGAGAGGTTGGGGTTGCGCTTGAGAGCGCTAGCCACTCTTCTGTCACTGTGGCTCCCGGCTTTCGATTTCCCCCAGATCCAGGCTTTCTGGTTGTCGACAAACGTTCCCCGAACACTTTTATTACTTTGGTGACGGTTGATTTGGCCACATTCAACGATTTTGCTATTTCTGCGTGCGTGTAGTTTGGATTTTCACGACGCATGTACAAAATTTTGATTCGTCGCTCCTCTTGCTTTGACGCCATTTTGATAACTAAAGATCTAATGTCAAAATCCAAATAGAAGCATCATTCTACACACACACCTACAAAATAAGGGGTGATCAGGTTTTTTATATGAAAGATTAGAAAAAATACGGCGAATTTAAGTTGACCACTTTTTGATCCGAACACCCTTTAATGGATTTCTGATAAAAAAAGGCTTAAAGTTTTAAAACTTTAAATAATGATCCATCGGATATCACAAACATGGCCTCTTTCAGACAGTTCACTATCAAGCTATTTTTTTATTTCATCATAAGATCGGAGTCGCTCTCCAGAAAAAGGTGACACCATGGGTCGGAAGAAAAAGTAACCCGAGGTAAAAAGGGAGAGTAACAAGAAAAATCAGGATAGTTCATATTGGGTTGTCCCTAAAGTTTGTGCTGATTTTTGGGAAAACAAAAGCATAATTATCATAGGCAGCTTCAAAATGTTGTCCTACCAGAAAATGTCGAAAATTGTTCTAGGTATTTTTATGCTGTCCATAGAATCGAAGCTTTTTCCCTTGAAAGTACATTGCAGTGACCTGTTTGGGGAAACTGGGGAAACTTAAGCAAAGATCCCAGAATATCTATCAAGGATAATATTGTTTTGAGTGAGCAAAAGATCAGAGAAAATCAGGATCATTTCAGTAAAATCAGGCAAAATTGAGTGTTTGTCAGGATATCAGAGAGCGTTCCAAAAAGTCTGGGAAATCCTGAAAAATCGGGAAGGTTGGCATCTCTGGTAGCAATATCCAATATTCAATGTAGAATGTTCTTCATCGTGCAAATCAAAATCATTGCAAGTTTAAACCAAATATCGACATTATTACTGATGGAGCATATCAGGAAATTCACACCAACTCGACTGGCTTTTGGCAATACCATCTCAGATTGCAGTCGAACGTAGTGGATGTAAAAATAGTGGTCATTTAAACAACTTTGCATACTTGAAATCTTCAAAGAAGAATTTGACTACTTTTTGAAAAGGGCCGAAGTTCTTTTTTTTTACAAAAATTTCTAACTCAAAAATTATGGTAGCAACAAAATTATGGTCAAAAAATGAAACATTGGAAATTGCTTAAATTTTTATAAAAAATTACTATTTTTTTTAATTAAAATTCACTTTTCTCAAAAACGTATTTTTATTATTATTGAATGACATTAGCGTTCCCAGTGGAATTAGACTACTTTTTTGAAAAGGGCCAAAGTTTTTTTTTTCTTAATTTTTTTTACAAAAAATCCTAACTCAAAAATTATGGTACTAACAAAATTATGGTCAAAGAATGAAACATTCAAAAATGTTTAAATTTTCATAAAAAATACAATTTTTTTTAATTACACTGATTTTTTTTTCAAATTGAAATTTACATTTCTCAAAAACGTATTTTCATGAAACTCCCAAAAAAAAATGTATGTATTACCCATACAATCATCGACAAGTATTGGAAGATGGGCACTTTTACAGGAAGAAGATTTTCCAAGAACAACTTTTTCATGTTTTCCTTGAAAAAATTGCAACTAATCCTAATTTTGTTCAAAGTCAAGATAGATAATTAACTGTAAGGCGTCGTGCACAAATTACGTAACGCTAAAAATCCGGATTTTGGACCCCCTCCCCCCTTACGTAACGCTATTTCCTATCTCTAATACACAGTAAGTAACGCAACCTCGACCCCCCTTCCCCCTTTATCGCGTTACGTAATTTATGCACGACGCCTAATGTATTCGACAAAGGTTTAGATCTTATTCAAACATGGACTTGTGTCGAAGACGTGAACTTTCTATCTTTTATGGTTTCTGGAATATATTTCATTTTTGAATGGAGACGTTATATATAATTTTTCGTGTTGAATCGCATGTAGATTCTATTTTGCATGTTACTTTTCTTAGAAGGTTACGATTTAAGTATTGAAGTATCAAAAATTTTCAAAAACTCACATCTCCATTTTGACGGGTTTCCCACGGCATTACTGTTAACTTTGTTAAAAAAGAAGGGTTTAAATACAAAAACATATATAATAAGAAATATAAAAAAATAATATAAAATAAATATAAAAATAAGAATAAACATATACAAAAAAATATCAAAGGGAGGAGGGGTGTTTTTAGATATGAACGTTCTTAATATTGGGTTGGGGAAAAATAAATGTCGTATATTGTCAATATATGGCAACACTTAAACCTATATTGTGTTGCACTTATCGTATCGGATCATACTATACGGCTATTTAAAGACGACAATCTGTTCTACAAGTGTCGTTTTGACAGTGTTGTGATTGTCCTTTTCAGTCTCAAGTTATAGCGCGTCAAAGATGGAGTCCACCAAGCAAGAAATTCGCCATATTTTACGTTTTTACTTCCTGCGAGGTAAAACTGCAATGAAGGCGGCCGAAAAAAATCGTGTAATTTATGGACCCGATACTGTAACGATTTGCACAGCACAGCGTTGGTTTGATCGATTTCGTTCTGATGTAGTGGCTGTCGAAGATACACCCCGTACTGGTAGGCCAATCGTCGTGGAAACCGATAAAATCGTTGAAATCATCCAAGTAGACCGGCATGTGAGCACTCGCTCGATTGGCCAGGAACTGGGTATAGACCATAAAACCGTTTGGAACCATTTGCAGAAGATTGGATTCCAAATAAAAGCTGGATGTATGGGTGCCACACGAGTCGACGCAAATAAATCTTTTAGACCGAATCAACGTCTGCGATGAACTGCTGAAACGGAACTAACTCGACCCATTTTTGAAGAAGATGGTGACTGGTGATAAAAAGTGGATCACGTACGACAACCTAAAGCGAAAAAAGTCGTGGTCGAAGCGCGGTGAGCCGGCCCAAACCATCGCCAAGCCCGGATTGATGGCCAGGAAGGTTTTGCTGTGTGTTTGGTGGGATTGGAAGGAATCATCCACTATGAACTGCTCAACTATGGTCAGACCTTCAACTCGGTTATCTACTGTCTTGACCGTTTGAAGCAGGCGATTGACCAGAAGCGACCAGAAATGATCAATAGGAATGGTGTTGTTTTCCACCAGGACAACGCTCGGCCTGACACATCTTTGATGATCCGCTAGAAACTACAGGAGCTCGGATGGGATGTCTTATTGCACCCACCGTATAGTCCGGACCTTGCTCCAAGTGATTATCATCTCTTCCGGTCCATGCAAAACGCTCTTGGTGATAATAAGTTGGCCTCAAAAGAAGCTTGCGAAAACTGGCTGTCTGAGTTTGTTGCAAATAAGAAGAGGGGGTTTCATAAGGGGGAATAATGAAGTTGTCTTCTAAATGGCAACAAGTTTGCGAACAAAACGGCGCATATTTGACTTAAATTGGATAATTTTAAATATGTTAAATAAAGCGTCAAATTTAGATCAGAAATACGACATTTCTTTTTCCCCAACCCTATATTAAATTCAATGTTTCTGTAAGATTTTTTAACAGTACATTTAAAATGGTATTTCATTGATCCTCCAATAAATATTTTAAACATCATATTTTAATCAGACATCTTGATCTTAAGTTAAGTTATCGGAAAGACTCAGTCAGCGGCCGATTGATTTGGCATGGAATTGCTCCGTATATTTATTGTGAGTTCCGGCAAGCAAACAACAAATTTTGAACCGCCATTTTCTTAAGAAACATGAATGTGATAAAACTCTCCACAAAATTTTTTTTCCGGTTTTCCGGTTTTTGACACACCAATCGAAAGAATTATACCTACTACGTTCTGAAGCTGGAGTACACGCATTAGAAACACATGTGTTACCAACTTGAGCACTACCGAAGAAGGTTCATTATTTTTCTAAAATTGTGGAATTAGTTGAAAATGAACCATTCATTGCCATCTCATCTATTCTAATGCGTTCCGGTGCAAGGTGGAAAGTGCATACGCTCTCACACGCTACGAATAGTGTTTTCTGTAAAAACACCGTGAATTATGATGCAGCTAAATCGACAATTAGTCTAAACGCCCACAAAGGAAAAATCACTGGCACCATGTTTTCGTTGCTTTCATTGCTTTCACACGCGGAATGCATGTAGAGCCGAGATTGATGTAGACCTAATGAATGCTTCGCACTTCGCTAATTGTTGACTCACCCGAAAAGGCAGTGCCGTTCTGTTTAGAACTTACTCTGGTGGTGCTAAAAAGTGTGCTTCAACAAATTAGTAGTATAAGAACATGGTAACATGTGCATGTTGTTAGTCTCTTTACATTTGCTCGGAATCCCATATGCGTTTTCCATTGCATGACCGAAAAGTCATCAAGCCCACTTTAAATGCGTACTTTCTTAGAGACAAGAAAGCACAGTTGCTATCCAAGATCTCCTCCGGTATCACGACCGAACTACCCCTCCCACACGGATTCTTCTTGGTGCCCAAGAAAGGCGACCACAAAGACTGGAATCAAATATTTATCCAGAAAATTCCACTTATGTAAACATGAAGATATGTAAATAAATATGTAAGCATACGATAACACATTGAGTGAGACGTAAACGTAAACATATGCATGAGCGGGATGCCATTTGCCACTCAAATCATGGAAGCAACGCTGATGCTAGTCTAATTATATAACACAAGAAGCTGCTGCTGCGAACGAACACGGAAAGCTAATCTTGATGGAGCATCTTTTCTGTGTCCCAAATGTTTGGGGATCAGTCTCCCTCGATGACGACGAAATGATGTCGACATCAATCTAGCGCACATGAAAACAATTTTTGTTTTTGTGGGCAATGGAAATGCCGCCAAAAGTCCATCTTTTGTTCTAATGAGTAGATACGACTGTCTTTTTTTCATACGCTGCGTTAGTCAATCCATTTCTTCCGTAATATATTAATCGCTCAAGAAACATTATTTCATTTTGTACAATTAATCATGATATAATTGTGTTCCTCTGTTGTGTGATTTGTCCAATATCAATTTTCTCTAATGGTTCCATAGATGACAAATCAACCATAATATATTGTAGAAAAGTCCGACTCGCACTCCCACACCAGCACTCTTCTGTTTCACACGCTGAAATATCAGATGAGGTCTAGGCCTTTTCTCAGCCGCCTGTAAAAAAGGCAGTGACACGGTTTCCATAGATGAGCAATATCCAACATCGACCTGCGACTCTTGTCCAAATGATTTCATTTCTGATTCGAAATCCACGAATTTCAAGAGCACTGCTAGACAAAGCCGAAAAAGATTTGTCGCAAAGCTTGACTGAACATGTTGTGGGAATGATTGCTGACAAATTGCAAATAGTGTTGGTAGCGCAGAATCGCGTAGGGAACATTGAAATGTATTCTTTGCGAATTTGTTGAGCGATTCGTTCAATCATTTTCAGCATATACAGATGACTGGTAACATTTCGATACAGTTCCGAAATTTTAATTATGAATAACAAATCAAAATATGACGCGAAAGATGAATGGGGATTTGATTAAATGTTTAGAATACATCTCATCAAAGCACATCTCAAGATAAACATTATTCACCTAGGCATTTTGGATTATTTATTTATTTACAATGATCCCTTGAAGAGATAGATTCACAACATTGTTCCGCCAATGCACTCGATTCGGCATTTTGGATGAAATTAGCTATTTTAGTATAAGTAAAAATATGTTTCTAATTGGGAACTGGCTATTCGTGGCGCTCTCGGTATGAAACGCGATCATTTTCTTTATTCTTCTAAACACCCATCGCAGTTACTAGCGATTATATAATTTTTCCACCGCCACCATAATCTATTTTGGAAAACGCATAAGATCACTAATGTGTACGTGTGATTTAATCATACACAAATACTCTCCAGATAGAAAAAAGAATAGAAAAAAAAGATAGAAAAGATAGAAAAAAAACCGACGCGGTGCATTTTTTCTTCGAGCATCCAACAGATTAGAAAACGAAAATGTATTTTTTTTAAATTTTCATTAAAAGATGCCAAAAATGGTTTTTTTAAATTACTGAAAAAACTATTTTGAAAATTTAAATTCATTTTTCTGAAAAACGTTTTTTTTTTCAAATTTTCAGAAAAACTATATGAACAGAAGGAACACTGGGTAATGTGCTATTTATAGATACGACAAAAACATGTGACATGTAGGGGAGAGAGAGGCAAGTTGGCGAGCGAGGCAAGATGACGAATCGGTAATTTGACCCGTTGCAATGAAGGTAGAGCCACCTACTTTTTACTGAAGATGCATCATAACAAGGCCAAACTTTGTACTCGGTAACTCTGCCGAAAACGTTATCAGAAAAAAAAGTGAAACATAAAAATGTGAAACATCGTGATTTTGTTATTTATCCGTTTTTTTTTCAAATTTCATTATCCACTTTATGAGGAAAGTTAAAATTTCAAAATAATTTTATACATGATAAAGGTACTCTATTGTACATAATCTGTTTGTTTCCGGCGAGTTTCAATCGTGAGTTGTTTTTAAGCCAATTTTTTTAATTAAAAAAGTCGCTTGGGGGCAAGTTGGCGAACTCCAACATTATGTTATTTTTTAGTTTTATATTGCAGATGGTTAGAACTTATAAGCGAAAAAGAGACCAATGTTGGTCGGACACCAGTTTGGAGAATGCTTTGAAAGCTATAGAAGAATGTTTGTCTGTTCTGGGTGCTTCAAAACAGTTCGGTATGCCAGAATCAACTTTGAGACGCTATCGACGAAAATATCCAGACATGGAGGTTAGATTTTCAATTCAGCACATTCTGAATGCAGTTATTGGATGTATCCTGACAAACCATATGTGTGTGATTTACGTGTACATTGAACATATTTGTACTCCTTATGTCCTTCTATCTTATAAAAAATAATTGTTGTTAGATTTTGTTGATTTTTACGTGACCAAACCATATTCGCCATCTTGCCTCCAAGTGGAACCACACTTTTTGCGCAAAGTTTTTTGGTGGACTAGTTTTTTAGTTTTTTTCCCATTCAATATATAGTATGATAGAAACCACTTCAGACTATAAGAATCAGCATAACCATTAAAAAAATTATAGGAGGTTGTGTCCAAGATACGACCGCATTGTTGACGTAGAACTACGCTGTTATTTTATATAAGTCCTTCGGATATTTATACCTTCGGATATTATTCTATAATGCTGTGAAATTTTAGAAACAAGTGCTTAGCAGAATAATCTCTGAACTAGTTTTTTCATTGTAGAATCAGTTGACGATAATTGCCCCATTCTTGCCGTTGCAAAACAATACACTAGCTGATCGTATGTCGCAATTTATTTCATGTCAAGGCATTGAAAATTCACCTCGAACGCTATTCCAGTGTCCTTTTTCGCAATTGACATAGACTCGGCTACAGTCGATTATATACATGTTGCACCAGCACCATTATTCCACATCTCATAACTACATCAATATATATTTGGCAACAACAACAATGACAACACTTGCAATTATCAAATATCATGCTACATGATATTTAGTATTGCCTCAAAGAAATCGTACCTCTAGGCATCGTTCGAACAACGTAAACTAAGCGCCAAACATGCGTTCGCAATGGCATGCATACAAAGTCATACGTTGGTGGCTTGAAACTATAAGGAATATAGACACTTCTCATCATGTTGCTCTTTTCTCAAAAGAAACGCTTCTGTTAATATTATTGGTCTCGAAAAAGTTGCATTACTTTCTCATGCTCGAGAGAAGCGCAGCTGTCACCCTTAGTGAAGGATGTTTTGCTACTGGCAAGCGAAACCTAATCACATACAAAATTCAAGAACGACATTTACTTTCTTGGCGACTAAACAAGCGAAATAAACTCTTTTTGTTAATAACAACCTCGAAAACAGTAGCAATGCTTCATTATGATCAATATTAGCGAAAATGCAATCCTAGTTGAAGGCAGTTTTGCGACTGGCACGAGAACCCAAATAACCTATAACATTCCAGTAAGACATTCAAGATGCTTGGTATTCCCCAAATATTTTTTAGGCGCACAACCTTAACGCCTGTTTCGCCATAACGTCAGTTTAATGCATTGATGCATTCTCAAAGGCACCAAAGAAGCCCTTATGATGACGGAGAACAAACAATGTTAACTGCCTGGAAATAGACTGAATTATGCCACACAGCTAGTACTCTGATGTAACACCCATCGATGCGAATTCGCTGATGAGTTTGTCAAGAGCGACCGCCTTCACCACCAGCGGGGGAAGCTTGATTTCGGTTGCTGCCTGGGTAACGGCGTTTACATTTTCGACCGACACGCCGGAATCGCCTACTTCGCTATTGTTCGATGCGGTGTCACACTCACGAAGGCTCGGTTCAGTGCGAGCACTTTTCACTGCACCAATATCGCGTGCATCATTAGTTGACGCTTGCCTCGAAATTTTGTTGCCCCTGGCAATGCGTTCGTTTTTTGCAGAGCTCGAGCCTGCCTCCCTCTTCTTCTTGCTCATCACACACTACACGAAGCGTCCGATTTATGACGCGGAAAGAAAAACACGATACGAATAACGCGAAAAACGAACAGAAAACCCAAACGACGATATCCAAGTTGGATTACCACTGGTGGGGTCCAATCTTAGATCGAAGCGCAGCGAAAGCAAAGTGAACTGGATTGCTCAACAGTTCCGATGCCGAATGAAAGTTTGCCCCAGCGAGATCCACTGTTTATACTCTAGGCAAGTATTCCCCTTCATTCTTCTACTTTTTCTTTGCTCACGGAGACTTTAAATCCTACAATTTCCCCTCCGTTGGTCGTCGACAAGTTGCTTGTTATTGACAGCTCTGTTCGGGAATGCACACAAATGGACAGAACAAATGTATGGGAAAATGGAAACACTTAAAGTTTTCATGAATTTTAACCATTTACAAACCAGGGGATTCTAATGTATAGCATATTAAACAAATCTTACAGAATTTCCGATTCGTTTAGTATGTAAATCGCCAAAATCCGTTCGCGGCAAAAATAGTTATTAACGTTGACTTTATTTCATAAAAACGTGACCTGTTTTATGATTTGGCACCCTTAATGAAAGACGTAGTTCTACGTCAAAAAAATCCAAGCTCCAGGACTCGCCAAAGCATAACGTCACCAACTTGCCTCCCTCTCCCCTACACGATTAAAATCCGGCTCTGTTACAGCTTGAATGCTAATGAGCCTAAATAGATAAATAAATGCGTAAAAAAAGAGTGATATAAAAAATTCGATAAAGTTTAAGATCTTATCAAAATTAGGACTTTTGTCGAGCTTGAGCTTGAGTAGACTGTACAATTCGTAGTCTCTTTCCGTGATTGACCTGAATCAATCAAATTGCATAAAGAGCACACAGAATGACGCATGGGACTAGCAAATCATTCTCGTTGTTCAATTTTCTGTGATTCGAGCTTTAAGTGGTCAATAATGACGCCGGCCACGTCCTTGCAGTCACCAGGGGAAGGGAAGAAATGTTAGTATGATATTCACCGCCCGAAGGCCAGAAAGGTCGCCTCTATAGCGAGGTTCCCTAGCGTTTCAAATGGAATGGATGATTGTTAGTAGGGAGAGGTAAGAATCAGGATTCACTGAAGTAAATTATGTGATAATGTGGACGCGAACTATCAACCTCCCGACGAAACAAAATTCTGAGAATCTCATACTCAAAACAAAACAAGCTAAGTTTGCATTTGGAACGGCTATGAGAACAGATAAACACAGTATATTATCTCAGCATATATTTAACATATAACTACGTAAATTATAAATTGGATCTGTGTAAAAACTATATCCTAAAATATCTCAAATATGAAAAGCTAAAAACGACAAATTTAAAGATCATGAATCTATCTAGACACAGATACACAACAACAGAAATGTGTACACACTTGGAGACTGCCTGATCAGCATATTCTAAAAATATTCAAAACACAAGTCAGACTCTGAGAATCAAAAGTTTTTGAGCGAAAAATCAAACGTGTACGCAAATTATGATGAGATAAAGATAACACAAGACAATTCAAATAATATAATATAATAAAATGTAAACAAATAAAATACACATGTTTACATATATATTTCGCACAATCTCCTAGAAACATTTTGTTTAGTAAAGAACGATCTCACCGATGAAGTATATGACCAAATGATATCCGGCGTGTAGATTGTCATCTCTTTGCATAAAAGCTTGTATACAACTACATGTTTTGCAACTGCAGCGACAGAATACACATATTTTCTAACTGTATGTGATCATGTTGACCAAAACAGTATGGCAAATCACTACCACATATATATTCCGAGTACTAGAGTGTCAACATTTAGATTGATTTTGTACACGCGCGGTAGAGATAGAAACCACGACGAAAAAAGAGATACGATGCAGCACGAATACAAATGTGAATGCGAAAGCACTAACACTAAAACACGATAGCAAAATTCCTCCGGCAATTTGCTTTTAAAAATATTTTTACGCGCGATATGCACGTTTAATCAAACTCCACTGGATTCCAATTTATCGAGATATCAGACACACTTTCACACAAAATATATTAAATTTGTCAATCGCAACGCTAGAAAAACATCGATATTCCAATAGCAAGAACAGAGCCCAAACGGACACGTCTACTCTCCCTAGCAAAGCCCACATTTCCCTCCTAATCCAAATTAGGACTTTTGTCGAAGACGTAAACTTTCTATATATGATAGCTTCTGGAATATATGGCATTCTTGTATGTATTGTGCTCCCGTGGCCGAGTGGTTAGCGTCACACCTAACATGCCGGGGGTTCGGGTTCGATTCCCGTTCTGGTCGGGTGAATTTTTCGTCAAAGAAATTTCCTCCGATTTGCACTGTGATCACGCGTGTTCTAGAGCTTGCCACTCAGAATGCATTCAAGGCTGGTTATTCGGCATAGGAATCTCAACTATTTACTAAAATAAATGACGCAAGTAATACTACGTTGATGCGGCGAAGTTCCTCTAGGAACGTTAGTGCCATTTAAGGAAAAAGGAGTATGGAGAAAACTCAAATTTTAACGTCTGCGACACCAGTAAATGGAGTCAGAATGAGCTTTTTTTGTTTCTAAACTTGAAAAAGTCACTCTCGCCGGGCAGAAATTTGAGTCGAATGAGGAGGTCATCACCGCCACGGAGGCCTACTTTGGAGACCTCGAGAAAACGTATTTTTCAAATGGATTAAAGAAGTTGGAGCGTCGCTGAGTCAAGTGTATCGAGCTAAAAGGAGACTATAATGAGAAATAAATAGCAATTTTTCCAAAAAATTTTTTTTTCTGTAGGCTAAGTACTTATCGGACTGCCCTCGTATATCATTGCAATTGACATGTCCTGCAAACTTTTTTATATTTAGAAATATGTCAAGAACATGCCGAATGCGAGAATCACACACAATAATGTTATGAGTAGAACGTTCTCTATATAAATATGCCATCTATTCCAGAAATCACTTAAAGATAGAAAGTTGACAAATTCGACAAAAGTCCATAGTTTAATAAGGTCTAAAACTTTGTCGAATATATTATTCCGCTATCTTCACTTAAAAAAAAAGGATTAGTTGTAATTAAAAAAAGAAAACATGAAAATTTTATAAAAACCATTTCCCTGTAAAAGTGTCCATCTTCCAATGTATTTGTTGGTTAATATGTCGGCTAAAGGGTGTGTCACATCAAATTGCATCACGGAAAAAACGCTGTAGAAATTCGCCCAGTAGACCGATCCTTTTGAAAATTTTAGACAGTAAAATAAAAACTATTAAACAACTTTTGGCATTTTCTTTTTATTCATACTTCGAGCCCAAGCCCGTATGCTCGCACCTTCCTCTTTACCCCGTCCATAAGGTTCTGTACAACGTCAGGTTGTAGTTTTTTTTGAACAGAAATCCATTTTCTCTTGAAGTCCGCCTCCGATTTGACAACTTTTGGGTTCTTCCGGAGGGCCTGCTTCATAATCGCCCAATATTTCTCTATTGGGTGAAGCTCCGGAGCATTTCGGTGTACAGCTTCAGGGTTCGCATCTTCCCCACCATGTTTGCCTTTCGTCGCGGTTAGGAGCCTTCTGAACCTTGTACGCAGGCCCTCCCGCTGCTTGGTCCGCTGGACGAATGAACTTGACAAATTCAGCTTATTGGCGACATCCCGGACCGAACTTCTCGGATCACGTCTAAACTGCTTAACTACGCGCTTGTGATCTTTTGGGGTCCAATCTTAGATCGAAGCGCAGCGAAAGCAAAGTGAACTGGATTGCTCAACAGTTCCGATGCCGAATGAAAGTTTGCCCCAGCGAGATCCACTGTTTATACTCTAGGCAAGTATTCCCCTTCATTCTTCTACTTTTTCTTTGCTCACGGAGACTTTAAATCCTACAATTTCCCCTCCGTTGGTCGTCGACAAGTTGCTTGTTATTGACAGCTCTGTTCGGGAATGCACACAAATGGACAGAACAAATGTATGGGAAAATGGAAACACTTAAAGTTTTCATGAATTTTAACCATTTACAAACCAGGGGATTCTAATGTATAGCATATTAAACAAATCTTACAGAATTTCCGATTCGTTTAGTATGTAAATCGCCAAAATCCGTTCGCGGCAAAAATAGTTATTAACGTTGACTTTATTTCATAAAAACGTGACCTGTTTTATGATTTGGCACCCTTAATGAAAGACGTAGTTCTACGTCAAAAAAATCCAAGCTCCAGGACTCGCCAAAGCATAACGTCACCAACTTGCCTCCCTCTCCCCTACACGATTAAAATCCGGCTCTGTTACAGCTTGAATGCTAATGAGCCTAAATAGATAAATAAATGCGTAAAAAAAGAGTGATATAAAAAATTCGATAAAGTTTAAGATCTTATCAAAATTAGGACTTTTGTCGAGCTTGAGCTTGAGTAGACTGTACAATTCGTAGTCTCTTTCCGTGATTGACCTGAATCAATCAAATTGCATAAAGAGCACACAGAATGACGCATGGGACTAGCAAATCATTCTCGTTGTTCAATTTTCTGTGATTCGAGCTTTAAGTGGTCAATAATGACGCCGGCCACGTCCTTGCAGTCACCAGGGGAAGGGAAGAAATGTTAGTATGATATTCACCGCCCGAAGGCCAGAAAGGTCGCCTCTATAGCGAGGTTCCCTAGCGTTTCAAATGGAATGGATGATTGTTAGTAGGGAGAGGTAAGAATCAGGATTCACTGAAGTAAATTATGTGATAATGTGGACGCGAACTATCAACCTCCCGACGAAACAAAATTCTGAGAATCTCATACTCAAAACAAAACAAGCTAAGTTTGCATTTGGAACGGCTATGAGAACAGATAAACACAGTATATTATCTCAGCATATATTTAACATATAACTACGTAAATTATAAATTGGATCTGTGTAAAAACTATATCCTAAAATATCTCAAATATGAAAAGCTAAAAACGACAAATTTAAAGATCATGAATCTATCTAGACACAGATACACAACAACAGAAATGTGTACACACTTGGAGACTGCCTGATCAGCATATTCTAAAAATATTCAAAACACAAGTCAGACTCTGAGAATCAAAAGTTTTTGAGCGAAAAATCAAACGTGTACGCAAATTATGATGAGATAAAGATAACACAAGACAATTCGAATAATATAATATAATAAAATGTAAACAAATAAAATACACATGTTTACATATATATTTCGCACAATCTCCTAGAAACATTTTGTTTAGTAAAGAACGATCTCACCGATGAAGTATATGACCAAATGATATCCGGCGTGTAGATTGTCATCTCTTTGCATAAAAGCTTGTATACAACTACATGTTTTGCAACTGCAGCGACAGAATACACATATTTTCTAACTGTATGTGATCATGTTGACCAAAACAGTATGGCAAATCACTACCACATATATATTCCGAGTACTAGAGTGTCAACATTTAGATTGATTTTGTACACGCGCGGTAGAGATAGAAACCACGACGAAAAAAGAGATACGATGCAGCACGAATACAAATGTGAATGCGAAAGCACTAACACTAAAACACGATAGCAAAATTCCTCCGGCAATTTGCTTTTAAAAATATTTTTACGCGCGATATGCACGTTTAATCAAACTCCACTGGATTCCAATTTATCGAGATATCAGACACACTTTCACACAAAATATATTAAATTTGTCAATCGCAACGCTAGAAAAACATCGATATTCCAATAGCAAGAACAGAGCCCAAACGGACACGTCTACTCTCCCTAGCAAAGCCCACATTTCCCTCCTAATCCAAATTAGGACTTTTGTCGAAGACGTAAACTTTCTATATATGATAGCTTCTGGAATATATGGCATTCTTGTATGTATTGTGCTCCCGTGGCCGAGTGGTTAGCGTCACACCTAACATGCCGGGGGTTCGGGTTCGATTCCCGTTCTGGTCGGGTGAATTTTTCGTCAAAGAAATTTCCTCCGATTTGCACTGTGATCACGCGTGTTCTAGAGCTTGCCACTCAGAATGCATTCAAGGCTGGTTATTCGGCATAGGAATCTCAACTATTTACTAAAATAAATGACGCAAGTAATACTACGTTGATGCGGCGAAGTTCCTCTAGGAACGTTAGTGCCATTTAAGGAAAAAGGAGTATGGAGAAAACTCAAATTTTAACGTCTGCGACACCAGTAAATGGAGTCAGAATGAGCTTTTTTTGTTTCTAAACTTGAAAAAGTCACTCTCGCCGGGCAGAAATTTGAGTCGAATGAGGAGGTCATCACCGCCACGGAGGCCTACTTTGGAGACCTCGAGAAAACGTATTTTTCAAATGGATTAAAGAAGTTGGAGCGTCGCTGAGTCAAGTGTATCGAGCTAAAAGGAGACTATAATGAGAAATAAATAGCAATTTTTCCAAAAAAAATTTTTTTCTGTAGGCTAAGTACTTATCGGACTGCCCTCGTATATCATTGCAATTGACATGTCCTGCAAACTTTTTTATATTTAGAAATATGTCAAGAACATGCCGAATGCGAGAATCACACACAATAATGTTATGAGTAGAACGTTCTCTATATAAATATGCCATCTATTCCAGAAATCACTTAAAGATAGAAAGTTGACAAATTCGACAAAAGTCCATAGTTTAATAAGGTCTAAAACTTTGTCGAATATATTATTCCGCTATCTTCACTTAAAAAAAAAGGATTAGTTGTAATTAAAAAAAGAAAACATGAAAATTTTAGAAAAACCATTTCCCTGTAAAAGTGTCCATCTTCCAATGTATTTGTTGGTTAATATGTCGGCTAAAGGGTGTGTCACATCAAATTGCATCACGGAAAAAACGCTGTAGAAATTCGCCCAGTAGACCGATCCTTTTGAAAATTTTAGACAGTAAAATAAAAACTATTAAACAACTTTTGGCATTTTCTTTTTATTCATACTTCGAGCCCAAGCCCGTATGCTCGCACCTTCCTCTTTACCCCGTCCATAAGGTTCTGTACAACGTCAGGTTGTAGTTTTTTTTGAACAGAAATCCATTTTCTCTTGAAGTCCGCCTCCGATTTGACAACTTTTGGGTTCTTCCGGAGGGCCTGCTTCATAATCGCCCAATATTTCTCTATTGGGTGAAGCTCCGGAGCATTTCGGTGTACAGCTTCAGGGTTCGCATCTTCCCCACCATGTTTGCCTTTCGTCGCGGTTAGGAGCCTTCTGAACCTTGTACGCAGGCCTTCCCGCTGCTTGGTCCGCTGGACGAATGAACTTGACAAATTCAGCTTATTGGCGACATCCCGGACCGAACTTCTCGGATCACGTCTAAACTGCTTAACTACGCGCTTGTGATCTTTTTCACTGACGGAGCATCCATTTTTGCCGTTCTTCACCTTCCGGTCGATGGTTAGGTTCTCGAAGTATCGTTTTAGTACTCTGCTGACCGTGGATTGGACGATTCCCAGCATCTTACCGATGTTCTGATGTGACAACTCCGGATAAAAAAAAAATTATTGCGTAGTCCTACGTCCTAAGCGGTCGTGTCTCGGATACAACCCCTTGATTTTTTCCATTCGAAAAACACAATGTTCCTGCAAGTTGTAAGCGACACTGTTACCTCGTTAGAGCCTTTCTGTACCACTTCCAAATTTCCGACGAGGAGTCCAGCTGTCATAGCTTTTCCAAAACGGAAATAGTCATAACAAAGCTTTCGTCATTAAGGGTTGATTATTTGTCAAACAGTCTGCCATGGGAACGTTCTAGAATTAACCCTCAGAAGCGCTATCGTAAAATTTACAGTGCGTCCAGTTATTCGAGTTTTTTTTTTTTGACAAATTACATTCCCTTTCTTAATATTGTGTAAATCTAAATTTTGCTCGGTGCATAATTATTATATTAGGCTGTCAAAAAAGTCCTGCGGTATTTTTTTTGAATTTTCATTTGTTCATAAAATTAGTTACAATCAACTGTTTAAAGTCAAATATGCGCCGTTTTGTTCGATGACTTGTTCCCAACGAGATGCAAACTTCAAAATACCCCTGTTATAGAAGCTCGATTCCTTATTGGCAAAAAACTCGTATAGCCAATTTTCACAGGCCTCTTTTGTGGCTAACTTCTGACTACCTAGCTCGTTCGCCATGGACAAAAACAGGTGGTAGTCACTTGGTGCAAGGTCCGGACTATACGGCGGATGCAAAAGAACCTTCCATCCGAGCTCCCGGAGCTTCTGGCGCGTCACCAAAGAAGTGTGTGGCCTGGCGTTGTCCTGATGGAAGACAATGCGGCCACTGTTTATCAAAGATCGCCTCTTCTTCATGAGTGCTACCTTCAAGCGGTCCAGTTGTTGGCAGTACAGGTCCGAATTGAGCGTTTGGCCATAGGGAAGCAGCTCATAATAGATTATTCCTTGACAATCCCACCAAACACACAGCAGAACCTTCCTGGCCGTTAATGACGGCTTGGCCACCGCCTGAGCCGCTTCAGTGGGCTTCGACCACGACCGTTTGCGCTTCACGTTGTCGTAAGTGACCCACTTTTCATCGCCAGTCACCATCCGCTTCAGAAACGGGTCGATTTTGTTGCGATTCAGCAGCGATTCACATGCGTCGATACGGTCAAAGATGTTTTTTTTGCGTCATTGTGTGTGGCACCCATACATCGAGCTTCTTTGTGAATCCAAGCTTCTTCAAATGGTTAATAACGGTTTGATGACTTATCCCCAGCTCTTGGCCGATGCTACGGCTGCTACTATGCCGGTCTTTCTCGGCTAAATCAGCGATTTTGTCGCAATTTTCGACGACAGGCCTTCCGGAGCGTGGCGCATCTTCGACGACCTCTACACCAGAACGAAAACGTTGAAACCATAGTTGTGCGGTGGAAATGGAAACTGTATCGGGTCCATAAACTGCACAAATTTTATTGGCAGCTTGAGATGCATTTTTGCCTTTGTCATAGTAGTACTGTAA
Source organism: Toxorhynchites rutilus septentrionalis (assembly GCF_029784135.1). Taxonomy (NCBI): domain Eukaryota; kingdom Metazoa; phylum Arthropoda; class Insecta; order Diptera; family Culicidae; genus Toxorhynchites; species Toxorhynchites rutilus. The sequence goes on from NC_073746.1 coordinate 150,746,730, forward strand.
AATATGTCGGATTTTCTCTTTATTTTGCTCCATATTTGCGACACTATAACTCACGAACGACTTAACCAAACAAAACACTGTCAAGGACTATATTATAGCGCGCAAAAATACCTTTCCAACAAGCTATAGTATGACTCGATACAATGAATACAACTAGAACTACGCGCTTACAACGATACCTCGCGGAAATACCGCAGGACTTTTTTGACAGCCTAATATCATTCGATCATTAGTTACATAAACTAAGGACAAACGTTTCGCTATTTTTCGAAAAATGTAAATATTGTTTTTTTTAAATGTTTATATCAATTTTTTTCATATAATTTTTTGCTAAGGTAACAAAAGATTATAAAATGTTTTATTGAAAAATTTCCTCAAACGTTAGTTTGGGAAATATTTAAACGGGAAATTTCAAGGGGTAAAATTGATCAATCTTTTTTTTTCTGAGATTCTTGTGTACTATGCACGAAAATGTGTAGAAAGTCACCAATTCCTTTACCTACGGTCAAATAGATTATATATCAAGAGTTTGAGGATATAAAAACTGATTTAATCCACCTCAAAGTGTAGACTTTTCTCATGTCTCGGTCTAAAGTTTGATCTTCAAGTCATCCGGAGACCATCCGGGTTATCCGAATGTGATCAGAAATCATTGAAATTCTAATTTTGATAAACCATGAAATTCGATATGTAACATGATGGGATTTGGTTATGGTCATGAACCTGGTCACTTCCCTCGGAAACCTGATTCGGAACATATGCGAGTTGAGTCAATGAGGTGATATAGCCTTGAATTTATCACAAATAAGAAGTTTTGAAAAATAAATAAAAAATCGTGGTGGGTTTTGTGTAGTTTTGGGTTCTGGAATCTATGGCCCTTGAATTTGTTCCGCTCATATCTCTGAAACCCTTGGACCTATTTCGATTTCGAGAGATTTAAATTTTTTTTTCAATTTTCCCTAGAAGAGTCAGTGTTGATGAATATGATACTGAATCCTGAGTTGAACTTACATTGCGAAAAAAAATTAAATATACACGTTTACAGTAGATAGACCAACGTTGCAACGTTGCTTCGCCAAATCAAATAATCTAACTTACACTGTTACACGCTTGTTCTGAACTTTCCAGTCAAAGCACAATTAAGACTTGTTATTTAGAAAAAAAAATCTTAACATATATTTAAATAACATCACGAGTAATACTGAAATTAAAATGAGAAAAGTGCTCTAGAAAAGCTAATGTGTTTTGAAACAAAGACAAACAAGAAGAAAAGTTGTGCTGTTTTTAGTTCGCCGGACGCATGACGAATGTGAGAAATCGATTCAACGACAAAAAGCGTATTGGTCAACTGGACGATCAACAGTTGCACCTCAGTGGCTAACTTGAATCATCACAAGACACTTGAGTACAGCGATCAACTCGCGAAATACACGTTTCAGTGATTTCAAACGCCCAACGGAAGAGCCTCGAAATGGCTCTTGCCATGTAGCTTGCGCGCCTACATGTTTTTCCGTTGTTGTCAGATTGAGCTTTCAACCGTGATAACTAGTTGTCATGTTAAGTCATGAACAACCATTGGTAACCGAATTGTGACACAAACATAATCCTTTTGTCGGGTGGGATCCCTGGGAAACGACGACTTTCAACATAGCTCTGTATCTGGATCTGTGTTTTTTTTTCTGTGTTTCTGAAGTGCACCCAAGAGCACATTCTACCCACATTTCTGTCCCAGAGACCAGCCATTTGCCAGACGAACATTATTTTCAGGGGGTAATGGTGCCATTTTATACCGGTTCTCTTCCATTCGCACCCACTACAAGTGCATGTATTGCTTGTATCCGTTGAAACTACAGCCACAGTGTCGCTTTCGAGAAACCATTTGTCTTATATCCTTCGCAGTGGTTGCATTGCATGTTGGCCTGTCAATTTCTGAAACTAACATGTTCGAAAAATATAATCTGGAGAAACTTCCGCACGAACCACTGATGTTTACTTTGACCATATGTTTGTGTGCACTGTCTGAATCAGTTATCAACCCATAATTCTCACTCCCAAGAATTACCTGTACAAGTGTGAATTCGTTTACCAAAATTAGGCCGTTTACCCACCGGAATCTAACACGCAGACACGTAACACACACACCCCATGCCGACCAATCACTTCACGCTGATTAGGATTTCCTCGTGCATTGTTTACACTAGCTTTGCCAGTTTTGCAGCCCGTAGTCTACTCGAGCGTGAGCGGCGAGACCTGGTTTGGAAATATCGCTTTCAGCTGCTCAAAACTCGAAAATTAGCCCAACAGCTGATGTTTGTTTTTGTTGCTTTTGTTGTTTTTTTTTTGCTGTGTTGGGGGTATTCGTGGGGCGGTTGATCAATAAAAGTGCAAGCGAAGCAACGCGGTGTCCGTGATGCAGTGGAAGCTTGGTTGCACTTCTGGCGGTAGTCATTTCGCTTCTTATTGCTTATTATTGGAAACGTAATGTAATTTGTGCTTATTTCTCTTATTATCGTTATCATATGAGAGTAGTCTAAAACGAAATACAGCACGGACTCGATTATATACAGCCTTCGATTTTTTTTCACTGTGCACAAGGTTTTTCTTTACGCGGTTTTTTTGCGCGGTTTTTTACGAGGTTTTTTTACGCGGATTTTCCAATTAACGCGGTTTTTTTTACGCGTAAAAAAATACCAATGCAATATCTCATCTCTCCCTCAGCTCACATTTCTCTCTTATACTCCCTCAGAGCATATAACGGTAATTAGTGCTTGTAATGGAGCTTAGTGCTTATGAAGGAAATTAGTGCCGCACCTTATCACGATTCTCACGTGGATTTTAGGTGTTGGGTAACGGGGAGCTCACCGGGCGGTACAATGGGGTACGGAGCTTTTACGGGCAGCGATTCGTGAATGTTTTTCCCTGTCTACTTAGCTCTGGACGGTCCAACAGTGGTACTGCACGTGCATCGGCAGTAGAGTGTACAAATCACAAGCAACAGCAACAGAAGATGACCTTATTCATGAGGAAAACCGAACTATACCTATCAGTAACCAACGGAATTGCAGGAAAAAACCACGGGTTTCCGGAAACGAGCAACACTCAACTTTTTACTTCCATTTTATGTAAGGATAGTCCCATTTGATATCTACCATTAGTTGACATTGTTTTTTTTGCGCGGATTTTCCAATTAACGCGTTTTTTTTGCGAGGTACGTTTCCCCCGCGAAAAAAAACTGGGTGTATATAATCGAATCTTGTATATAATGGAGTCAAAAAAATTTTTTTTTATTTGTTATTTTTATACACATATTTTTCGATTTTTGAATATTGAAGAAGAATTTATTTTTGATTCATGCCCTAGCCATAAAATACCTTTCTCATATAAAACATCCGAATTCTTTCAGGATGATTTTTTGGACCATCGGTTAACTTTGAAAAATCATAACCCAACGAAGAAAAACGCCTTTCTGGTTTCGACATATGTTATGTGAAAAATCCACAGCTTTTCAGAAAAAAAAATATAAAAAATATAGCGCCCTTAATCCCGAGACCATGAAAACAATAAAAAACGAATACAATCAATAATAACGAGAGCAGAATTCAAATTTTCTGCAGGTGTGGTATTTTTTCAAAAAAGATCAGGTGATTGGCTTGAATTTGATATGTCGAACATCTGAATCGGTTCAGTACTTCAAAAGTTATGAATTTATAAAAAAAAGTAATTTTTGGAAAAAAGAGGAAAAAGTAGATTTTTCGGACAATCATAAAATGGAAATGGTAACCCTACTGAAAAAATAAAAAAAATCGGGTCTAATGTTTTGCGATAAAGAACAAAACTACCACTTTTCACAAAAATCTGAGAACCACTATATCGGTTTGACATGGAATGGCTGTTTATATAAATGTATTTCTGTCTGTTAATCTGATTCTTATATACTCGGAAATTACTGAACTGACCGACGTGAAAATTTGCATTTAGGGGTTTTTTCGGGACCGGAGAAGGTTCTTATGATAGTTCGTGACCCCTCGCTCCTCTCTATGGGGGGGGGGCTTCCATAAAAATGAAACAAAAATTTCTGCATAACTCAAGAACTAAGCAAGAAAATTGAACCAAATTTGGCCTGTAGAGGTTTTAGGGAGTAAGAAATATTTTTATGGTGATTCGACATACCTCCCCCCCCACCTTTTTTAAGGGGGGCTGCCATACAAAAGAAATACACATTTCTGCATAACTCAAGAACTGAGCAAGCAAACGGAAACAAATTTGGAATGTAGAGGTTTTAAGGGGCAAGAAATCTATTTATTGTGGTAAGACACTCCTTACCCCTCGCTAGGGATGGTGTTACACAAATGAAACGCAAATTTCTGCATAACTCGAGAACTAAGCATGTAAACGGAGTCAAATTTGGCATATGGATTGGCATAATGTTGGATGTTTTAGAGGGCAAGAACTGTTTTTATTTTGATTCGACACTCCTTACTTCTCTTTAACCCTTTAAGACCCAAATTTTTTATTTGCCCTAAAAATGATGTGTCTGCCATATACATGGAATACAAATTTCTGCATATCCCGAGGAAGGAATTTCTGCAAAACTCGAGGAAGGATTCATCCGATTTGAGATTTCATCATTTTATTATATTTTCTGTATCAAACATGTATTCCATGTAAGGGGGAAACATGTTTTTTGCAAGTGATTAAAAAATCTTGAACGAGAATTGTGTCTGAAAACAACTTGATATTACAATGACGAGTTTTGGTAGAAGTACTAGGGATTTTAGATTTTGAATGTACCTGTCAGAAATTTCACCCGAAGTCTCTGAAACGGACATCCAAAACCTAGCCAAGGAATGTTTGCAGACGGATGACGTAGTGGCAGAATCACTCATCCCCAAGGGCCCACCGTTGAACACGTTGACGTTCGTGTCGTTTAAGATGGGTGTCAACCCAAACCTACAAACAAAGGCAATGGATCCCTCTACTTGGCCGCAAGGGATCGTATTTCGAGAATTTGAGGATAATGGTTCCACCTCACGGTATTTTTGGAAACCAGCGCCAATAGCCGACCTGGGTGCTTCATTGTCAACGTAACATCTCCGCCACCCTCAGTCAGTAAACATGAGAACGTCACCGTTCCTGTTATCAGCCGCGCTAACTTGACCGTATATTACCAGAACGTTCGTAGATTAAGGACAAAAACAAACGCACTTCTCCATTCCCTCCATTACATTCTTGTGACTTCGACGTTGTGGTATTCACTGAAACATGGCTACACACGGGCATCTCGAATGCTGAGCTCGCAAAAAATTACTCCATCTACTGATGCGACCGGAATCCCCGCACTAGTGCACTTCGTCGTGGTGGCGGTGTTTTGATTGCCGTGAAGTCTGAGCTGAATTGAAAACCGTACATCTTGAAGACTGCGAGAATCTCGAGCAAGTTACAGTGCAAGTCATTCTTCCACGCGAATCGCTGTTCCTGTGTTGCATATATATCCGTCCTTGCAGTTATATCGATATTTATACTAAACATGCCGACACCGTCCTACAGTTACTCGAAATGGCCAGCCCTCGAAACGCGACTATCGTCTTGGGTGATTATAATTTGCCCAATTTGGCATGGAATTTCGATGAAGATGTACAAGGATTTTTGACGCTCAATGCCTCATCCGAACAGGAGGTCGCTCTAGTTGAGTCTTTATTGTCTACAGGACTCAGACAACTCAACGATCTTACCAACGTGAATGGCAAGCTTCTCGACCTGGTACTCGTCAGTGATCCGCACTCCATTCAGCTGTTCGAGCCGCCTTCCGCTATTTTAAATGTTGATCGTCACCTAAAACCGTTCATACTAAAAGTGGATATCCGTATAGAAGATCATCAGTCATCCGATTCCGGAGCTTACTGTGAGTATAACTTTGCTCGGTGTGATTTCGAAGCTATTAACTCGAGAGTAGTGGCATTGGATTGGGAACGGTTACTTAACCTTCCTACCGTGGACGATGCCTTATCCGTGTTTTATGACAATATTTACGAGATAATCCATGATCTGGTACCGGTAAAGACTCGAAAGCCTTCTACGAATCTCCGACAACCATGGTGGAATCCGTAATTGTGTAACCTGCGAAACCGTCTGCGTGAGGCCCGAAAACGTTACTTTGGCTCTAGGACTGCAGAAAGAAAATATTCAGACTGGCCTTAGACAAAATCCATCAGCTTTCTGGTCGTTTGTGAATGCTCGCAAAAAAAGCACCTGGTATTCCGCTAGATGTAACTTATGGTACCCAAAACTCCATTACCAGTGACAATTCTGCGAATCTCTTTGCTGAGTTCTTTCGTAGCGTTTTCGAGCATGCTGAGAGGTTCCTCCATCGCAGCTGTATGTTGATCAATTACCAAGCTGTGACATTCGCATGCAGCAGCCTCACTTCAGTCGCGCCGATATTTTTGAAGCTCTTCGTTCGGTTGATGCATCGAAAGGTCCTGGACTATATTCCACCATCCTTCGTCAAGAACTGTGCCGCATCGTTAGCCGCTCCCGTCATGCTTATATTTAACCGCTTCCTTATGGATGGCATTTTTCCGGATGTTTGGAAGCTGGCATCAGTCACTCCGATCTTCAAGGCTGGTAATACGCACAACATGGAAAATTATCGACCCATTTCGATCTTGAGCTGTTTGGCCAAGGTGCTAGAACAACTTTTGCACGACAAGATGTATTCAGCAGTTCGGTCAATGATCTCGGATTCTCAACATGGTTTCATGAAAAAGCGCTCGACTACCTCTCACTTGATGACCTTCACCAGCACAGTTATTCGCAGCATTGAGAAGCGTCAGCAAGTAAACGCCGTGTACATAGATTTTTCGAAGGCTTTCGATAAAGTACCTCACAATCTTGCCATTTCAAAACTGAATCGCCTTGCTCTGCCTCCGTGAATTGTTCGCTGGCTGAACTCTTACTTATCATGCAGGAAGGCCTTCGTTAAGGTTCATGATGCCAAATCTGAGATCTTAGAAATACCATTAGGTGTTCCGCAAAGCAGTCACTTGGGACCTCTTATCTTCGTTTTATTCATCAACGACGTTTGTGACCACATAAGCTCCTGTAAGTTGCTATACGCTAATGATCTTAAGTTATACCGTACGATCAACTCGATGCTAGATTGCTGTGCACTTCAAACTGATATTACTCGATTAATAACGTGGTGTCAGTTGCACGGCATGCAAGTAAACACAGCCAAATGCATCACCTTCACCCGTGGTCAGTCGCCGATCAGATTCGAATATTCGATAGACCAGTTGACGCTTACGAAAGTCGATTCTATAAACGATCTTGGACTGATGTTGGACAGCAAGCTACGATTCAACGAACATATATCCATGTCGATCGCGAAAGCCAATGCCATGCCTGGATTTTTACGCCGCAACACTGCGCAGTTCGACGACTTTTATGCGCTTAAAACAATGTATTGTTCGTTGGTTCGTAGTGTTCTAGAATATGGAGTACAAGTTTGGGCTCCATACCATGCTGTCCACGTTTCACGAATTGAACGGTTTCGAAAACAATTCATAAGATTTGTGTTTCGCCGACTTCCATGGTCTAGCCCTGACAATTTGCCTCCATACGAGCAGAGCTTCGTAATACTAGCTTTTTTTGGATTCGAAGACACCGTACTGCCTATGGCTACAATAGCCCACTTGACAGATGCTGCAGACTTTTTAATGACATGTGTAGATTTTATGATTTTGACGTTAATAGGGTAGTTTTTAAGAATAGTATCAAGTGTCCGTAACCAATCTGTGTGACTTTGTGTCAAAGATGTCGATAAATAAATTAAATTTTACAATAAAATGAAATTGTAAAGGGTAAATTAGAAGAGCAATCAATGCAAAGCTCTGCGATTGGACCTAGAACGTTCGCTTAGCAAGAAAACGTGAACGTTTGAAAGTATTGTTAGCAAACAAAATACATTTTAGGTGGAACGAAGTTTGCCAGGTCAGCTAGTTTTAAATAAAAATGTCATATTTCAACATTGAGGTGAAATTCAATTGGCTATTATAAGTACGGTGGAGTAAAAATCATAAGTTTGAAGATTTTGATTGAATTCGGAAAAAAATTGAAACAATTTTTTTTTGAGCTTGCTAAAATTTGTAGGGATTTGTATCTAAAACACCCGTGCCTTTTTCACGTAGGGCTACGAAATTATTCTATTCAATCCGCCTATGTATTACTGCGGATATTCTTATAGAGTACATCGAAAAAAAACTGGATCTGTACATTTGCACCTACTACATTTGTTTTAACACATTACTCATGCAAGCAATTGAGGAGTTTTTGCTCATCTTTAATTAAGGGTAAATCAATTTTCTTTCTGATGCATTGATTTTAAAATTATTCATCGGATATGAATGCCTTGGATTATTCCGTGTAAACGAGCACAGGTTTATTATCCATAGCTGTAATTCGAAATCGTATTGAAGAAAATAGTGGAGTCGCACGTGGCGCTCGTGACGGGTTCCTGATAGGTCTGAAGTAGGCCAAGAAGGTTAATGGTGAGATTTTCCTGAAACATAACCTGTAACTAATCATTGTTAACCTGCCCCATTCAAATAATACAGCTACCAATATAACGTTGCTTGATGATGCGTAATAGAGTTTGTTTGAATTTATAATACATTGAACAAAGATATACTAAAACTGAAACATTCTCCGTAGTTTCCCGTATTTAGGAACAAAAACTGATGAAACAGTTTGTAAACATTATTATCTCTTTTAGATTTTATTTTCCCCATTTATTATTGTAGTTCAGAGTTACATGAGGTTCATATTTGTTCAAATTGATTAGTAATTGGAATTCACTAAATCCATTCTCATGTCAACATTGAAACAACAAACTCTCATACATTTGTCCAGTGAAATTAATGGAATCCGATACAGTACAGTAATTAGCCACGGCAGCGGTCGATCTCTCCACCAACGCCACCCATGAACCAGGAACTGAATGCAAAGTATAATCAGCCAAACCCTATCGTAGAATTCCGCCTCACCAAACCCTTTTCTTCACAATGCACCCAATCAAGATTTGTTTTTTTCTTGCTCTCATCTGGCTCTCTCTCACTCTGCCTTTCTCTCTGTTTCTGTTTCCCTTTATCCACAGATTGAGAGCCAAATAAAAAGCTAGCTAGAATATGTACTTTCCATGTTCCAGACAAAGCTTGCACGTGTGCCCCCGAAGAGACGAAACCGGTCCGACCACGGTTTTAGTGTGCAACAGCAGCAGCAGCCAGCTACACCCGCAGTTCCAAGAAGCGCGTGATTGACAGTAGTGTGTATTAGTAGTGGCGTGTAGTATTGCTAGTAGTAGTATTTGAGAGAGCCAGGAATTCGATCGAACCCAACAGCAACGGCTATCGACGACGAATCGCGTTGCAACGGTCGTCTTCTTTAGTCAGCCCTCAGTTGTCGGAGGAGTCGCACGGTTGATTCATTTTCCGAGCGTACGTTCGAATTGATACGGTCAAAAGTGCCTCAGTGCGGCTTACAACGGGCGTGAATTTCAAACTCTTGTAGTAACCGTTCGTGGAAACAGTGGAAATATACGGCAGTGATTAAGTGATTCGAAAAAAGTCCAATTTGTTTTGAGTATTTCTGCGTATCGCATTCTGCCACCCACTGGTCCCCAAGGACCGGTTAATTCGATTGAAGTAAGTTTTCGTGTTCGATTCTCGGAAGAAGTCAAATCAATTAATTAATCCCCTATCCTGCAAAACAAGGCTGAGTGAAAAGTGAGCTAACGTCCGACAAGGCGTAGAGTGCATGAAGATAGTGACGAATGTTCAGAAGCACAAATCATAACAGCGATGCTTGTGTCGATATGACATGTGGTGCGGAAAGTAGCAAAACAACAGCAAGAGACTGAGAAAGTGAGTTCATCAAATTGCACCAAAGTATTACTTCACTGGGCTCCCATCGTGTATGTGCAATCAAAAAGTTCGATAAGTTGTAGAGTTGTAGAGTTGGGGAGTAGGGCAAGAGTGATTATTGCAGCTTCGACTGGATCGGTGGCCGTGGCACACAGGAGAAAAAAAAAGAAAAAGTGCAACCATTGTGGGTGTGAAGTAACGGAGAGTGGGTTGCCCAAGAAAGGTACCCTTCGAGAAGAATAGAGTGTGACGAGATACGCGACTAAGAAATTAAATGTGCTCAATCTGCTGCGTAATCGACGCCACAACACAGCTTTTTTCCGTGCGCACCTCAATCAACTGCACTTAGCTAGCGCTCCCAAGGCTTTAAGATTCTGCGAGTAGTAAAACTGCATCTTTGAGAGCTAGTGGAACTCGCGCAAAACAAACCCTGCACAGCTGCAACCATGTTGGATCGTGGACCCGTAAGTATATATATGATGCTGTAGCTTCGATGCATTCTTAGGTTAGGCTAGGCGCTGATTAGCATTGTTCTGCGGTGAGTGGATGTTATGCGATTCCAATGCTTTGTGACACACGCAACAAGATAATAATTGTCATACAGTGTATGGATGAATATCCAAATGATGCAATTTCATCGAGCTCCATTGGTTTTTTACAAGTAAAATAAATTAACGCAAGAAGATGAACTATACCATTTTAAAGCTACTTGGTTTCAATAAACAAAATATTTTTTTTGACGTAGAACTACGTCTATTATTAAGGGTGCCAGAAAACAGGTCCCGTTTTTATGAAATAAAGTTAACGTTAATAACTTGTTTTTGCCGCGAACGGAATTAGACGATTTATATACCAAACGAATCGGAAAATCCCTAAGATTTGTTTTTTTTATACTATACGTTACAATCCCCTAGTGTGTAAACGGTTTAAATTGATGAAAACCAGAAACATTACTATTTTCCCATACATTTGTTCTGCTCATTTGTGAGCTTCCCTACCCATACCGTCAATAACGAGCAACTTATTGCCGATCAACGAAGGGGAATGAGTTTAAACCCTCTTAAAGCCAAAAAGAAGAAGAAGAAGAAGAAGAAGAAGGGGAATGACTTAAAGTCTTCGTGAACAAAGAAAAGAAGAAGAAGAAGAACGAAGGGAAATATTTGCTTGTTCTTCCTTGTTTTGCGTCGTCAAATGTCTTCGTTTCGGATTGAGCTGTGGACGCGATCAATTTACTTACTCGCTGATGTCTTTTGCATTGCAATCACTACATCAATCTGAAGCCATTTCATTAAGGTTCTGAACTACACAATTGTGTGGGGAATCATCGACCTAGGCTATCATCGGCTCACCAAAAAAATAATTGTTCAGGAATTCTATGTGTGTGATTTGGTTTCGCAACAAATCTAATCGAGACCGGAAATATCAATAAAAAGGGCTTCTGTTGAGAAGAGCGCAAAGCGGAGATAAGCGTGTTTGTGTAAAATAATATAAGAAGTTAATAACAAGCGACTTGAACAAAATTGCGTAGTTCTACGTCAACAAAATGATCGTGTCTTGGACATAACCTCCTATAATTATTTCCACTTTTTTCCATTCTTTTTTATTTTTTTCAAGTTTTTTAAACTTAAAAAACCTACCAAGCCCACAATGAATCCCAGTAGAACATTTTTCAGTAGAGTTATTTTTGAATGAATGAAAAATTACCCTTTCATCTGTGATTATATATAATTTAAGTGATCACACCACGAAGCGATAACATCAGATGAAAAATATAGCTTCTAATATGACAATCAACACTGGACAAAATACAGTTCGAAAAAATGTTTCTAGTTTTTTTTTTAAATTGTTTTCAAAATTTGTAATATATTTTTCATATTTATTTTACCATAATTGAATCCTGGAATTAATTTATGTTTTCAAATTTGCCTATCAATTTGCGATCGTTATTTTTTTTAATAATCATGATTAATGAGGAAAGTATAATTTTTCAGTTAATTAAAAATAGGACATTTTACTACAGAGACAAAATATCCCACTGGAAGTATCTAGAAATCGAATATAACCTACTTGCTTAGATTGAATGGTTTTGTTATTGACTTGGTTAATTGATTTCAACTGAATGGCATAATGCGAAATTGCACACAATGCGATTAATGATTGGTATTGGATTGGGTTCTCTTGTTCTTCTCTTGTTATCTTGTTCATTTCAGTTTAAGTCTTATTTGGTTTTGTTATTGACGAAAAATCGTCTTCATATTGACAGATAATAAAATTATGAGAAAACATACAACTCCAAAATAATTCCCAGAAAAACAAGGTTACCATAAGTACAGATAAAACAGTGTTTCTACAAAATTTTCAGATTTCATTTTTCTATTTTAACCCTTGCCTCTTTTAATTTTCTTTCACATAGCGCGTTTGAAATTCTCTAGTAAAAAATATTTGGCTCTGACAAGGACCAATGAATGAATGTTTGCACTTAGTGAGAAATGTGAACGATGTGTGAAGTAATAAAAAGCCAATTTGATGTCGATTGTCGAATCAACTCTCAATACAGGTCGGACTCGATTATATATAATCGCAATCTCACTTTCAGTGTTAATTTTCGAATCCAATACATAATCGAATCACAAAAAAGTTATTTTTCAATTAATGTTTGGCATTCATACATTAAAAAAAAATGTTTTTTTGAGATTCGATTATGTATAGGATTTGAAAATAATTGTTGAAAAAAAATGGTCGACTATATATAATCGAGTATTCACATATACTGTTGATTGCTCGCTGTCTAGAGCGACACTGAAACGCTGAACTTATTAAATATCCAAGTAGTTTTTTTCGTACCTCTTACCAAAAATACATCTTAAACACTTCCAAAACAAAACAAAAATATGTATCCACTAATCAAGCTCTGCAGTACTTTTCGTAGAACGGCAACAGAAAATCCGAAACGAATCGGTTGCTATCTCACAACAGGTGACGACAGCAATTGCTGTGGGACAACTTTTCTCCTTCAGTTTTCCACCGGAGAACACAGCTCTCACAGCTGGAAAATACCATCTTCACATCCGACTTGTAGCATTACACTGCACCTTGGCGCTACTTTGCTCTAATTCTAATTGCTCTAATTCACGGAAATTAAATGATCGATCGGGAAAAATAACCAATAAGTCAACCACGTTCCTAAATCCACACAAGCTCCCTCCGGGCGAACAAAAAAAAAATACAGTGGAATCCGTTTATGACATCGAAAGTAATTGACAAAGACGACATTATAAGCGGACGTCATAATAAGCGGAGTCAAAATAAACGAATTCTACTGTATTAAGCTTTTTATAGTTCTGGATATTAGTTTGAAATGCATCGATTATTACTAAATTACTATATTTACTAAATAACTATTTTGTAAATAGTTTCGGTGAGCCTGAAAAGGGCCGATAGTTTCCGGGGTTTTTTTTTTTGAAGCTGATGGTAGTTTTATAATTGATAAATTTAGTGAGAATAATACACAAGCGGCCATATGTCGAAATATGTCTCCTTATTGCCAATGCAAAGATGCACTCAGTATGCATCTCTTCTTCTAGGCATACAGATAATTGATGATGGTCCATTCTTGCACTCTCGAGAACAATAAAAAAAAACTACCCATATATCACTATTTTGCACTGCATTGCACTGAGTATTCATCGCCAACGCTATCGCGACGGTCTCTTTCACAGGTGACGCACAGCGAGTAAATATTTGTTCCGCTATTATTCCACATTTGTTAACCACTTCAATCTTGGACAACTCATAAAAATAACAACAATGTATATGAGTGATGCAAAAAATATAGAAACACTCTTAACCAGACGGCAAGAGAATCGACGCGGTGCCTCCACCAAACAGAATTGCACCGTAATTTTTACCTAGTTAAACCTATGTGTGTGAATGTTGTCTGCTCGCTAGCTAGATTGAGACTGTAGTTTCAAACGGGCGGAGCTTGAGTCGTAATATTCCCTGGAAATGCTTTCAATTTCCGTTAATTTGAACTGTTTACGGATTAGGGAATCATACATGTACAGCATATCGAACAAATTCTCAAGAATGCCCGATTCGATTGTTATGTAAATCATGAATTTTCTGATTTTGGTACATTTTAGCCCTGGTTCATCATTTGGTACCCTTACTAAAATATGGACGTCAAAATTGTCCTAAAATATGTCTGTAGAAAACTGCAAAAACTGCAAAAGTTAAGAAAAACTAAAAATAACAAAAAAACCTAGAACCATAAGACATAAAAATCATTATCAAAAAATGAAATGTAGAAAAATGTTTCAATTTTCATTAACATTAACATTTTTTTCTAACACTCGTATACTCGCGCATTGGTCTGTCAGACCGATAAATCAATAATTCGTTCATTTCTCAGAAAATATCAACCGGACTCTTCTTATTTGATTTCAGTCTTTTTTGTAACTGGATTGAACGGATCCATATATTAACTATTCGTCGATATATTTGTCGCTAGATTCACGTTCAAAAGCAAAATATAAATGTTGGACTTTCGTATAGTTATTCGCTAAATATAATCGCGACACACTTGTGAAAGAATTTCACTTGAGGAAGAATTGTAAACAGTAAACTATAAACCAATCGGTAGCTTATAGTAATTTTTAACAGTTACAGTTTCGGGGATTTTTTTTTATAATGGGCAATATCGACAAGAAAACAAGAAAAAGAAAAGGAAGTTCCTAGAATTCATTTTATATCATCTTTTTATGCCCCATCTGAAAAAAGACATTAATTCTTAGTTTACCAAGAAAACAGAGACAAAGAATATTAGAGATATGCAAATGTTATATTCCAGAACCTTTATCATCTGGTAATTACCAAGGAGGTCGTTATACATTTTTCTCTTCGATAAAAGACCCGAAAAACACGCAACAATTGCATGAAATGTAAAAAATATGTTTGTTTCGAGTATGCAGTTATGCTATGTTCTGATTCTTACTCCAATGAAACCATAATCGATTAATACGTTTTTATGTTGTTTTATAGCTCTTTATACTTCCATGAATTATATTCAGTTGCCTACTTTTAATTAATAATAGTGCAAAATTCGAATTTCTTTATTTGTGTTAGAGTATCAAAAATTACTCTTGTGGAGGCGATCCGGCGTAGTGGTAACATCCATGCCTCTCACGCTAAAGGTCACGAGTTCAATTCTCACATTCTTGCAAAAATGGAAGTAAAAGTGACGAACCAGCCAAATGAGTTGAAAGTCACTATAATACAGATATAAAAAAAATAACTCTATTTTGATAAGGCTGAATTAGATGACTGTTAAAACATAATAGAGACGAAGAAAACATATGTTTTGGAGTTTTTTCATTCAATCATAACCTCTTCTTCAAATAAATGCCAACAAAGCCTGAAAAATGCACAATGGCAACAATACAAAGAAGTTCAATTTTCGGTCTGTGACACCGTGCGCGAGTATACGTGTTACGATTTTGCACGCGAGTACAGGAGGGTTAAAAATCGAAGTATCAAACAAATTAAGAAAAATTGACTGAAAAAAATTAAATTAAAATAATTTTTTTAACAAAAACGATTTTTTATAAATTCTAAAATATATACAGAAGGGTGCCAATGAATGTATGGGAAAAACCGACCCTGAAATTTAAAAAAGGTACACCATACAAAATGCTCACCACCTCGGAAAAACACCCTATGCAAAATTTCAGCTCGATCGGACTTAAGGGAGGGTGGCGCAAGCGGTCAAAGTTTGGATAGAAAATCAAAAATGACCCAAAATTTTTTTTTAATCCCGATTTCCGGTGATTTTTCGGTTTTTAAAAAAATCCAATTTTAACGTCTGCGACACTAGTAAATGAAGTCCGATTAAGAAAATATTTAGCATTGGGTATTTTATCGTGTATCGTGTATTCGAGGTGACAGTAGATCTCGACGTTTCATGCAATTGACATTAAAACATGTTTGTTAAAACCCCGAGTATTGATTGTACCGTTCTGAATCATATTTCGGACAACATCATATTTCGGACACTTTGTTCTTATATCTTGAAATGCTTAACGCACTGATGACATAACTACAGGGTGGGCCATTTAAAGTGGAAGGATTTGTTTTTGCAATAGCAAAGTAAAGAAGTGTAATTTTAATTTTTTTTTTTTGAAATTCATTTATTTTGGCCCAAGGAGATTTGTTCTAACTACTTTTTGATTATGATATCTCGTAAATGACCGCCTCTGGCCTTGACCGCAAAATGTGCCCTTTTTTCGGCATTTTCCATCACTTTGCCCAATGTTTCGGCCGATATGGCAGCAATTTCTTGTCGGATATTGTCTTTTAGCGCAGCCAGGGTTTACCGGTGTATACCTTGGATTTTAAATATCCCCATAAAAAAAAAGTCAGGAGGCGTCAAATCAGGTGATCTCGGTGGCCAGTCATAATCGCCGTTTTTCGATATTAATCTTCCGGGGAACATTTCGCGCAATAGTTTGGTCGTGGCAGCCGCTGTATGGCATGTAGCGCCGTCCTGTTGGAACCAGTAATTGTCCAATTCATTTTCACGAACAAATGGCAATAAAAAATCATTGTCCGATAACGCTCCCCAGTCTCTGCAACACTGGCTCGAACGGCATCAATATTCTCGTCGAAACGTCTTGGTCGTTGTCTGGACAGATGACTGGCATTACCAACACTACCAGACGATATAAATTTGGCATATAATCGACGTATAGTGTTGTCTCCAGGCGATGTTTTAACTTTATTTTTATTTTTCCACGCACGTTTAGTTAACACAATTGAGAAGTTATTTTGAATGTACAGCTGAACAATTCCAGCGCGTTGTTTAGGTGTGTATTGTTCCATGGTTAAAATTGTACTGAAATGACGCTTCCAACGCGGTAAGACATTTGTTAATCTGACATCTCTGTCAAAAGTTATGGGGTTGCCAGATGCTTACACTTTAAATGGCCCACCCTGTATAAAATTAATATCACAATTGCTTCTACAGAGTAATCCCTTGGTTTCACTATCATTTCATATGAAAACTACATTTGAATTATAACATAATCGGCAAAAATCTGAATACACTACTCACTATCGTTTGTGTTTGACGTTTGCTTAGCGTGAGTACGTAGAATTTAACCGTTCATAAATAATTAAATTTATCCCGTGTTTCATCAGTTTTCATCATCGTTAACAGTTTACTGTGATTGCATGGTGAGAGTTCCGCAGTTGATTATAAAATATAATCAAGTGTAATGTAATTTTCGTCCAAAAAATTACAAAATAAAGTGTCCGAAATTTGAATTCAATTTTTATTTGCTTGATTTGAAAAGCATTTTATTCGATGATTTTTTATGTTTTCAATCAAATAGGTGCCAAAGCAGAAAACCTCAATGCATATTGAACTAATTATTGAAAATATCAATCAAATAATACCTGTGCATAAAATTTAGATCTGTTTTCTGCATCATATGCCTTGAGCGTCCGAAATATGATTCAGAACGGTATTTGTTTTTTGTTGTTTACATGGCTTTGGACAAGAGGGTGCTTTATTTTTTTATATTTTTTTTTTTTTGAAGTTGAGGTTGTTTTTACATAACATATCCAAAAATCCGAGATGTGATTTTTGTCGTTTTTGATTTATGATTTTAAAAATTTACCCGATGGTCCAAAAATTATTTTTTTACGCTTTTTTTCAAAAAGTTTTTTTTCATAACTACTGAAATATTGGATCTGAAATGATCGACATATCAAATTGAAGTCAGTCAGTTAGTATTCTATCAAAAAACTTCACACAAAAATGCATTTTGTTTCCCTGATTATTGATTTCATTTGTTATTTATAGTTTACATGGTTAAACATAAAAGGCGCTATATTTTTCATATATTTTTAGAGAAAACACCTTCGTAGGTGTAAAAACATTGGCCATTTAAGCATCCATGCATATTTGAAATTGTCACTGCAATCTGATATGGTGCTGTCAATGGTTGGTTGAAATTCTATATTGACGAATCACAAATAAAATAAATAAGAAAAACTTTTTAAGTTAAACGGTTTCATTGTGGTTAAACGTAATGGTAATACAGTTAATGTACTAAAAGCTAGAAAATAATTTGGCAAGTAGCAGTTAGCAGTGATCATACCCCTTCCTTCATTAATCAAGGACATTGATGAGACTGAAATAAAATCGCGGGGCATATGATGGAACCATTAAATGCGGATAATGAAAATCCAACGTGCTCACGATTTTATTTTAGTCTCATCAATGTCCTTGATTAATAAAGTAAGGGGTATCATAACTGCTAACTGCTAACTGCCTAATTATTTTCTAGCTTTTAGTACATTATCTGTATTACCATTATGTTCAACCACAATTAAACCGCTTAACTTAAAAAGGTTTCTGTTTACTTATTTTATTTTTTAGTTTTTAGTACATAATATGTATCATTAGTATTTTTATCTATAATAAAACCAGTCAACTTCATATATTTTTTATTTCTTACCTAATTTTCCTCGGAATATTTTTATGATGTACTGTATTCTATTAGTTAAATCATTTCATTGAATAACGACATTGAGAGGATTGAAAAAATACGTGGTACTTACCCCACAGACATTCAAATATGCATACAAACAGGTCGAGCTGAATGAAACCATTCAAAAAAGTAATTGGTTATTTGGGGACTGCGGTAATCTTGGATTTGGATTTTTCTTGATCCACTTCGTTCTAATAGCACATTAATTTGATTCCCATATTGATGGAGTATTGAAAAAAAATCACCATTTCACCGTTTTGTAGTGGTGATCATTCTGGATTTCAATTTTTTTATAGGTAACTATGTTCTACTAGTCAAGCGCCATTTTGTAGTGGCCGCGATCTTGGATTTACATTTTTCATAAATAACTGTGTTCTACTAGTCAAGCCCTTTCATTTGATACCCATATTGATGGAGTTTTGGAAAAATGTATATATGACGCCATTTTGTGATGGCGGCCATTTTGGATTTGCATTTTCCATAAAGAACTGTATTCTACTAGTCAAGGTATTTCATATTGATAAGGTTTTGAGAAGATATGTAATCCGCCATTTTGGATTTTCAAGATCATGAAATACGCAGTTTTATAATGATGTGCAGAGATAAAGATGTGTTCTAAATTCCAGATCAATCGGTCAACAGGAAAGGGGTTAAATTTCTATTAATGTGGGACAGTGCTGCAGACATGTTACAAACATACAAACATACAAACATACAAACAACGTAAGCTAAATAAAACCATTTGAAAAAAAAATTATTCTGTTGTCCGGTGAGTTGTGCTCAGCGTTGCCAATGTTCCAGTTTAAACTGGATTGTTCCAGTTTTTTTTCCTCGATCCAGTCAAACAGTTAAACCCTAAAATTTTCCATCCGTTTAAATCCGTGATCAATCCATCATTTGACGAAATGAAAAACTGAAAATCTCTTGTGTCACAACATGTGCTAAAGATTATCTCTAGGTAACCTGAAAATGAAAATATTGTGACCGGCTATATATTATATTATTTATCGAATCTTTTCAAATCAAAATCTAATCCCGACGGTGGAAAATTAAAAAAAAAACTTGAGAAGGTAACCGAGAGAACTCTTCTACAATCAATTACCCCGGCAATATCTTATGTTATTCATAGCGTATACACTTACGCTACACCATCCGCGACGGCGGAGAGTTATCTTTGGGAAACCTGAACAGATAACCGGAGGAACTCTAAAACCAATCGGATTCTGTTAATCATCTATATCGAACTTCAATCTCGAAGGGGGGGGGGGAGTTATCTTTTGAAAACATGAGAAGCCGAGAGGGCTCCTCTAGAAATAATCGTCCCGGAGCATTATGCATCGAACGTACGCTTTATAGAAATTTAATCGCGACGGAGAATTATCTTTTGGTAACCTGAGAAGGACACTGATAGTATTCCTCTAATACCAATATTCTCGGCGATATGTTCCGTTATCAATCGCGCGTACTCTGAATCGAACTTCAATCGCGACGGCGGAGAGTTATATTTCTTTACGTAATTGCCATGGATAATAGCAATTACAACCGTCCTTCTCAGGGCTTTTGACCTTCTACTCTGTTTCTCAATAGTTTCAAAGGCTTTTTCGGACATTCTACCATATAGATTCATCATTCGCAGGCGGAGTTTTTTTATTGTCGAGCAATAAATACGAGATTTTTCAAGTTTTATCCAAATAAAACTGTATTTTCTAGCGGTGCTAGAAGAAAAGATTCTCAAACATTGTTTCACAGCAATGTTTGAACGGTGGGAAACGTTATTTTGATCTACTCGAATGGGTAATCAATGTTTATTTCACTATTTTATGAACTACATATAGGGCCTGATCACGAACGTCATTTCACGGTGAAAACGAAGTGAATTGTGTACAACCTTATTACGGTTGTCACCGTGTGTGTAGAATCCAGAAGAGTTCATCCGTCGTGACAACTTTGTTATTATGAATATCACGATACTGTCATGTCACGGAGAAAAACCGGTATATTTGTCACTTGTGTTTTAGAAGGTGAAAGCTAGTCACGAGGAATGGAGTAAGTTTAATTTCGTATTTATTTAGCTGTTTTGCTAACATTTTGAATATTGTCTTGTCTTGTTTAAGAAACGAGAGATAAACAAACAGCAGTCTACCTGCCTGGTGGCCTTTTTAGAACGAAATTCTGACGTATCCAGAGGACGTAAATTTGTTCATTTGGATTCCGTAAATGCGCTATGGGATGTAATTAAGGATTAAAAATGTAGCTCCCGTAGGCTCATTGAAACATGACGAAGGTCTACTTCCGATTGTCCTGAATGAACAGAATTTTTTTGTTTCTATTTTAAAGATTAGACTAAGAGAGAGTTGCAATATCAGAAAATGGCAATGGAGGCCACTGGCCCAAATACGATCATTATGATTGATTATGTATAAAATTGATTTGTTGATATTTTGAATATAAAATAATAACTGTTATGTTTTTCCAACATTGTAGAGCTGGTTTTTGTAATTCAAACATTCGCAATTGGTGGACAAGACCCGAATCAGGACGATAGTTACATCGAATAAGGCCATTGATCTTTTGTTATTACGTAATACATATTTTCAACGCTATTGTTTTGAAGACATACTTTGAATGAAAGAATATTTAAGTTTCAAATAAGAAAAAAATAATCTATCTTTGCAAAGCTTTTAAATTAATAATTTTTAAATTATTCTCTGGTTCTTTTTCCATAATTTTGATATCCGTCTAAAGAAAATCTGAATCATTTTCTGTTTTTGGCAAATTCCTTGAAACTCATCAGATGTTAAATAATTATATCAAACATCATGGCCCGTATATCAAATTACACGAGAATGGGAAGGATAGGAGGATTAAACTTCAGAATCCCATATGGAAGTAGCTCAGATTATACTGATCATGAGATGGACAAATTCGGGTTTATTCTGAGATATAGAAGATATTATTATTCATCAAAATTGTAGAAACGGTTCTCAAAAAATGATTCTAACGTTGACCTATACTAAGTTCTTCCCACTCTTCAAACGAGTAAGACAGAGCTGAGTACAAGAGTATGCGAGATATCGATTACTAAACTTATGATAGTCATGCTTTATCTCTAGAGTAATTTATAGAAAGGGGAAATAAAGCTACATTCCCACATGTTCAACAACTACATTATTCAAGAGCAACCAAGTATTCCTCCTCATCTTTGAACCAGCGTTTGATTCAGCAAACTAACGCACCAAGCAAATGATTCATGAAATGAGTCCGAATAGTTGGCATTGAAATACCGAATCACCGAGGTATAATCGCAAACTTGTCATTCTAAAACATACGTTCGATTGAATGGAATATTATCTCATACACTTATTAATTTTACCTACATAACGTTCAAACGTCCGAAACTATGCAGTTGACATGTCTCTTATAAACGGGAATGAACTTTTTCACTTCACGGAGTCTATTTTTACACGTGACAATGATGATAGACACAAAAAGATTAAGTGAAGTGTAAGTGACGTGAAAGCGTTTGTGACAGTGATGTTCGTGATCAGGTCCATAAATACTACAAGAAGCTTCGTAGGAAATTCTATATCTCAAGCAATCAAATCATTTTGGATAAATCAAAGAACTTCTTAAAATAAAACGATTTTACAGGATCCAGTTTTTTCAAGAGCAATCTTCCAGTTTTTTGAAAAATATTATTGGCAACCCTGGTTGTGCTACGCCGCTACATTACTTGCTCGTCTTGACCAGCACAGCTGGGGGAGCCAATGTATCAATCAGAAGGTTGGATTTAGATTTTAATCGTTTAGATCATGCTTCACATTTTTTCTATAATTTATTTACTTCATTACTTCATTACTTCATTACTTATTTACTTAATACTTCAGAAGAGACCTTGTCTGAATTTCGTCTAAATCGGACTCATCAGATGGGTTCTTAGTTTATTCGGGGTTAAAAATGGCTCTCGGCTTCGAAAAGACCGTTTAGAAAGCCTCGCTGTCGCTACCGTCTGGTCGCTAGCTGTATTACAGATAAATCGAGAATGAATTTAATTTTATTGTTTATTTTAGACATTTTGAGGTAAAGCGAAAGTCTATATCACAACTGGCACCAACTTCTTCCAAATAATCAAAAATGTATTGTTTAAATTTAAATGACGAGATAGAGTCGTCATCTCTTACTTTGGAGAAATAAATGCATGATGAGTCTCAATTGTTAAATCCACCCAAGGAGTTGGGATCCATATATGAAGGATTCACAAATTAGGATCAATTTTTCACAACTCAGTACAATCATTTCGGTGTGAAAATAATCGTTTTTTCCTCTTTGAACAAACACCTGTTTTTTATTCCTAATCATTTCATAGAGGCGAATCTGCATAATCACATTTTAATTGGAGCCGTAATTATGCGTACAAATCTTGAATAATTATTGCTAGCATTAATTTGCAGTGCATGTAATTCTCATATTTCAACCTGGTCGAACGAACACTTCCGACAACATGTGCGAGCGAGGAAAAAATTGAAATGCGCGCGTGCCATCGCAATAACCAGTTCGAATAACCGCCAATAAACGGTCAGTGGCGGGCGGAAAGATTGAGACGCTCGGGGTGATGAGAATCGTGTTACAAGCTTGGGTGAGGAAAGATGAGGAAAGAAGAGAAAATACAAAACACAATTTCATTAACAAAATCGATTCGCAATTCTCACGAGGTTGGCGTACAATTGGACGACCTTCCGCCCGACGGCAAAGCATTGTGCGCGCTTTGGACCGTGAAATTAGGAGAGCAAATCATATTTTCACTTTCAATGATTCACTTCCTCTTCTATCAACGACAACCGGTTCGAATGCCTCGAAACACTGGCCAGAGCGTTTGCGATCTCCGCCGGATCCGTTAAAGGGTTAGCGTTGCCCATATCGGGAGACGACAGCTGCATTTGTGAATTGCTAATTGCCCGACGGTGATATAAGTCAAACCAAATTAGTGCCTGAAGTTCATACGTCATTCTGCGCAAAGTGCTGACAGGCGATCAATCAATTGTGGGGTTCTTTATTCTACATAATCGAACTGTAAGAGATCTAACGGAAGCACTAGCGCGTAGTACCGGCTATGAATGATTTGTATGTTGGGGTAATACAAAAGCAACGCAGTGTTTGAATCGGTGCTATTACCGTGAACTCCGTAAAGGGTAACAATTGTCATGTTTCTCATATGGTAAGCCCGTTTACACTAGGATAGATATCGCTTGTTTTCAAGGTTCATGCAATTACATTCGCAACAGGATAGATAAGCTTTTGTGAAACAGAACACCAAAATCCTTGGATGAGCGAATGGTGCAGAGTTGAACAACTCTCCCTCTTCAACTCTAATTCGACTATCACTCGTAACCAACGCAGTTGAAAGTGCAAGTGATCAACGACCCGCCATAGTTCCCTATGACGAAGCCAGCTCACGGACAACAGCAGCGAAATCGGGCAGACAAAGCCCCCAAGCTGAATGCTATGTTCTTTTTCCTTCATGTCTCAATTGGTCTATGTGTAAGCTCGCAAACATACTCGTGTACGTAGGTATGTTCTCGTATAAATGTACGTAGATAGCACAATCGTACGCGAATGCCAATGCCTTTATGCAAACTTCCTTCATTTTGCACACTTGTGTTCATTTGCCTAGATACGACAAAGTATCACATTCCGATTACTTTGTAGGTCAGCTGCGATTTTGCATCGTAATGTGGATGGAGGTGGGGGACAATTACTCGCTCCGGGAAAATATGCAACATAGTAATAACAATAACTTGTTATGCTGTTAACAAGATTACTTCATCTTATGGAGAGTATTTGGAATTGTTCATGACAGTTTCCGCGTAGTTCTTGAGACACGCATGGAAAGAATTGAAAGCAATATTTATTCTTTTTGAAAAGAGGCGACTCTATTTGTTTCCAATGCTTATTATGACATTGTAATCATGGGGGAATTTAATACTCATCAGCTATAAAGGGCTGTCCTCTCGTCTCGAATGATTCATGGGGATTTTCGTAGTCAAATGATGACTAAGCAAACGATCGTGCAGTCAATATCAGGACCCTCCAATGATTGATCTTCTAATTGACCAGGGGCTGGAGGCGAATGACCTGTATAGTTTAAAGCCATTATAATAATAAAAATCAATCAATCAAAGGATGTTCCCAACTTGGAAAATCTCGTACTCGGCACCCCGAGTGCGTTTACTCAGGTCAGGTTTACTCCTGTTTTTGATGGAATAAAAATAGTAAACGTTAGTCGTAAGTTAGTTAGTTTTGACGTAGAACTACGTCTTTCAGGAAGAGTGCCAAAACAGAAAACAGGTCACGTTTAAATTCATGAAAACTGGAAGAACTTCCTTTTTCCCATACATTTGTTCGGCCGATTTGTGTGCTAACCCTACCCGTATTTCGAATGCTTATAACATGAACATTTCTTAATAGATCGGAAAGATGTTTGCATCAAGTGATAAGAAATATTTCTGCGCGTCTATCACAATTAATAAAATGTTATTTTCCATGAGATGAACAATTGAATAACTGTAAAATATCAAGCGTTATCTAAACGCCCTGTGGAAATCCGCTTTGCAAATATACATGCAAGTCGGGGGTATTTTTGTTCCCACCGAGCTGTGTTTCCCTAACACGGACTTCAAAATCATTGTGCCTGGGAGAATCCGCTTCCATAAAACCCTTAGAGGCGACTGAACTGAAAAGTTTAAAGCCTCTTTAATCCAGCATCATCATCATTCCATAAAACGATTTCGTTGCGTGGACATCGACTGGACAACATCGTTTCTAGACGAGCTGGACGGCGAGGGGTCGAGTGCCTTTCTCAATGCAAGAGGGTGGAGGTGTAGTGCTGGAGTAGAGTAAAGTTTTCCAAGTGCCTTTCTCAAGGCTAGAAACGAATGAACTGAAAAAATTTATAGTCTTTATAATACAAAACCTTCCTTCCTTCCATAAAACATGCAAGTCGGGGGTATTTTTTTCCACTGAGCTTTGTTTCTCTAACACGGAATTCAAAATTAATGTGTCTGAGGGAATCCGCTTTGCTAATACATGCAAGTCGGGGGTAATTTTTGGTGGTGGGTACTTTTGTACTCGCTTTGTACTGAGAAGCCTGGGAAAATCGTCATTTCAGAAACTAGAGGTGAACGAACTTTCGCGGTTCGAGATCTATGTAAACATGAGATGTGCAATAATTTCAGAGGAAAATTTAAAATATAATGATCGTTTGACAATTTTTCCGTTCAAATATTTTGGTAGTCCTAGGCATAATATCAAACGTAAAAGGACGTTCATCAAATTTATTTGTAACGAAGAACATAATCTATTACAAAAATTTCGATGCATTCTAAAGTAATATTCGAAGTGGTAAACAATTGGATTTCATAATAGATTTTGGTAGTTCTACGTCGAAAATATGCAGTCGTATCCTAGATAAAACCCCTTACAATTTTTTTTAAATGGAAATTAATCGAACCATATTATAGACTCGACAAATAATAGAATAACGGACTCTGGAGTCGAAATTTTAAGATGATTTTTGAAATACTGTAACTTCATGAAAAATCAACGCATGAATATGGAATATACTTAATTTTAAAGCTTCAACTTTCTAGTTTTAGAATATTTTACGAACATATTTTTATTTGGGTGTGTGTAGATGTACTTGACAAAAATATCTGGAAGAAATAAAAAATCGATTTCTTCCTGATTTTTAAACTTTTTGTAGACCAACACAATTTTTCGCTCAATAGCAAATCTAATTAACCTTATCAAACAGCTTTCATTTGATTTCTAGAACGATCATGTAGGACCCTTCTATAGAAATATATTTCTGTTTGAATGAAAAATTACACCTTTCCATATCTCCGTATGGAAAGGTGCCACAAAAACGTTCTAGAAATCTGAAATGGATGCTGTTTGATTACGTTATTTGGATTTGTTTTTTTTTGTCTGTATTATAGTGACTTTCAACACTTTTGGCTGGTTCGTCACTTTTACTTCCATTTTGGGAAGAATGTCGGGAGTGAGAATTGAACTCGTGATCTTAGGCGTGAGAGGTACGGAAGTTTCCATTACGCCTCCTCAAATGGATTTGTTATTGACTTAGTTAGCAAAAACATATGTTAGTATATAAAAAGTTTAAAAAACAGAATGAAATTGATTTTTTTATTTCTTCCCGATATTTTTCTCCGCTACGTCAACACACACCCATATACATCCATTCCATGCCCAACCGATGTACTGGTTCTCAGATTTTCGTGAAAAGTGGTTATTCTTTACCGTAAAACATGGGACCCGTTTTTTTCATTTTTTTCATTAGGGTGGCCATTTCTATTTTAGGATGGTCCGAAAAATCAACTTTTTCCCCTTTTTTCCAGAAATAACTTTTAAAAAAATCATAACTTTTGAAGTACTGGACCGATCCCGATGATCAGAGTCTCAAATTCAAAACAATGAACTAGTTTTCCTTGAAAAAATATCACATTTGCAAATAAAATAAAATTTTGTTTTCATAATTATTGATTGTAATTGTTTTTTTATAGTTCACATGGTCTCGGGACCAAGGGCGCTGTTTTTTTTTAATTTTTGTTTTTTGATAGCTGAGGTTTTTTACATAACATATATTCAAAAATCAGAGAGGCGTTATTTTTTATTCTTGAGTTATGATTTTTCAAAATTAACTGATGGTTCAAAAAATCAATTTTTAATTCTTTTTTCACCACAAAAATTCATAACTTTTTAACTACTAGACCAATTCAGATGATCGATATACATCCAAATATCATATACATCAAATTGCTGACCCGGCAAACTTCGTCCCGCCCAAAATTTGTTTTTTGTTATCGGTACCTTCAAACATTCACGTTTTCTTACTATGAAGAAGTTCATGGGTCCAATCGCAGAACTGTTCATTGATTGATCTTCTAATTGACCTAGTTTAATTTTGTATAGCAGCTCCACCTTAGAGAGGGGGGTGGAGTGTCTAACCACCGCAAAAACATTTATTGCACCCTAAAACCACCACATGCAAAATTTGTTTCCATTTGCTTGATTAATTCTCGAATAATGCGGAAATTTGAGTTTCGTTCGTATGGCAGCTCTTCCTTAAAGAAAGGGGTGGAGTGTCTAAACACCGTAAAAACATTTATTGTACCTTAAAACCTTCACATACCAAATTTGGTTTCATTTTCTTGATTAATTCTCGAGTTAGGTGTCGTGCACAAATTACGTAACGCGATAAGGGAGGGGGGGGGTTTGTCAAGATTGCGTTACTTTCTGTGTATTAGAGATAGGAAATTGCATTACGTAGGGGTGAGAGGGGTCCAAAATCCGGATTTTTAGCGTTACGTAATTTGTGCACGAAGCCTTATGCAGAAATTTGTGTTTCACTTGTATGGCAGCCCCACCATAGAGAGGGGGGTGGAGAGTCTAACCACCATAGAAACATTTATTGCACCCTAAAACCTCCATATGCCTAATTTGGTTTCATTTGCTTGATTAATCCTCGAGTAATGCAGAAATTTGTGTTTCATTTGTAAATAAATGATTTTTCGGACCATCAGTTAATTTTGAAAAATTATAATTCTAGAACAAAAATAAAACGCCTCTCTGATTTTTGAATATGTTATCAAAAAAAAAATTAAAAATATATAGAGCCCTTGGTCCCGAGATCATGTAAACTATGGAAAAAAATACAATCAATAATTACGAAAACAAAATACAATGTATTCGCAGGTATAATACTAAAGCTAACTTCAATTTGACATGTTGATCATCTAAATCGGTCGAGTAGTTCAAAGATTATGATTTTTTTGAAAAAAGTCAGTTTTGGAAAAATGGTAAAAAAGGGATTTTCTAAACCATGTAAACAATAAAAAAAGAATATAATGAATAAATATCAAAACAAAATCCAATTTCGTTGCAGGTGTAATATTTTTTCAATGAGATAGTTCATTTGCTTTAAATTGATATGTAAACCATCTGAATTGGTAGCACTGCTTCATTATGATCAAGATAGCGCAAATGCAATCCTAGTTGGAAGCAGTTGTGCGACTGGCACGCGCGTCCAAATAAATTAATAATTTAATATAACTTATTGAATAACTCGGTATTCCCCAAATAATTGTTTGGTGTACAACCTTAACACCTACTTCACCATAGCGTCAGTTCAATGCATTGATGACAGAAAACAAACAATGTTGACTGCTTGGAAAAAGGCTGAATATTTGCCTCAGCAGAGATTCATTACTAATACCCTAGCGTAAATATTTCCCTCTCGCTATCTCTCCTCCTTGTTTATATTTATAATTACGACTGCATAATTTGCAACACAAAACAATCATCTATCATAGCATGAAAAAATTAGGCGATTTTTTTAAAATTTGCATCGTTACAGGGCCAATGCACACGGGATCAGATACAAATAGGGTTTCAGCGTTGCAAAGATGCATTATTTTTACGTACCGGTTATGAAGCACGCATGTACGCACACAAATATCCATTTATCGATGGCTTGAAGCAACTAAATATACACACTCTTATCTCCGTTTTGCGCTCTTCTCAACAGAAGCCCTTTCTGTTAATATCGCCAGTCTAGATTAGCTTAGATATCATCCTTTGTGGAGAGAGTTTTCCTACCGTCATGCGAAACTAAATCACTGACAAAATTCCAGAACTTTTTTTTTTTCTTGGTGAGCTGACGATAGCCACGCTTGATGATTCCTCACACAATTGTGTAGCTCAGAACCTTAATGCAATGATTGCAATGCTAGAGACATCAATGAGTGAGTAATTTGGTCGCGTCCACAGCTCAATCCGGAACGAAGACATGTGATGACACTAACCAAAGAAGAACAAGTGACATTCATTGCTTTGAATACAGAACGATACTGAAAGTTTGTCTTCCTTCCTTGCTTGAGACTTTAACATTCTTCAGTGCATTCGCCTCTAGCCTTCAAAAAGGCCCTTGGAAAACTTTACTTTATCCATAATATTACTCTTCCACCCTCATAGCCTTGAGGAAGGCATTCGATCCCTCGCCGTTCAGCTCGCCCAATAACGATGTTTTTCAGTCGATTTCCTCACGAAGAATGAAAGTTTGGCTCAGCGAGATCCACTGTTTATACTCCAGGCAAATGTTCGCCTTCATTCATCTTCTTTTCCTTTGTTCACGGAGGCTTTACATCTTACAATTTACCCTTTGTTGCTCGTTATTGACAGTTCTGTTCGGGAAAGCACACAAATGGACAGAACAAATAATGTATGAGGAAATGGGAATGCTTCCAATTTTCATCAATTTAAACCATATAGAGACTATGGGATTGTAATGTATAGCATATCAAACAAATCTTATGGCGGGTTTACATTAGGGAGATCTATAGCTATAGATGGATTTATTCACGTGAAAATAGGTGTAAACGGGTGAGAATAAATATGATACACTTATTCGAGGTATATATAACTTGAATAAATTGAGCATATGTAAACGCTTGTGAATTTCTCACTGGTGAGAAATCACTGAAGTTGGATGCAGTTCTACTTCAGGTGAATAAATTCACCGAAAATATGCATATATTCATTATAGAAGTTCACGCTAGTGTAAGCGGTTGATGCGATTTCTATAAATGGCATCATATTTCTTCACATGAATATATCACTAGTCTAAACCCACCCTTAGAGAACTTCCGATTCGTTTGGCATGTAAATCGCCTAAATCCATTCGCGGCAAAATAGTTATTAACGTTAACTTTATTTCATAAAAACGTAACCTGTTTTCGGATTTGGCACCCTTAATGAAAGACGTCAAAAACATAAAACTACATGCAATTCAGAGTGAAACATTATACCTAAGTTTTATCCTAAGATAACACGTTTTACCCGTTCTCGAGGCATAACTAATCGTATATAATGAAAATCAAGTTATTCTGTCATGGAACTTTAGGCTGCATTGTTCCCGGTAGGCGCGTATCATACACATTTCCCCTATTTATATTCCCCGTTCATGTTTTATTAATCATCCGTAGTCCTATTCAAAGAATTCTCTACTAGCGTATTCCACTGACAAATGCGTTCATAGATTAGAAATAAAAGGCCCAATGGAATGTGCATTGTCAGCAATTCACGCGCGGAAGTGTAAATGTTTATTCACCGCTTCCAATCAAAATCGTTCAAAAGCAACGAAAACACAAGTGATCAAATGCAACGCCCCGAAAGCGCCTGTTTGTAGGCAGCAGTATAATGTTCGCCGGCAAACTGTGCGAAATGTTTTAAATTATTCCATTTTATAACAGTTGCGATTCAACTAACGGATTTCTTTTTTATTTCCCCAAATCGCAGGTTCAGCTGGATAACGACAAGTGTCGTCGCGAGCGGGATACACACCTGTCCGGATCCCGGCTGGATCTCGCCACCATATGTGGGCAACGGAACGCCTCGAGGGCCGGCAGAATGGTCGATTCACATGGCAACGCGCTGCCACCGCTCAGCCCCTCCAGCAACAACAACTCATCTTCGTCGACGGCGGCCAGCGAAATCGACCAGAAGCTGTTCCCTATGACCCCAAGTGGTAAGCAAATATCGTGCATTTTTCGGAGGAATTTGAAGCGTTGTCTTAATTGACTTAATTAGTTGTGCTCAATTTCTCAAGGTCAAAATACACGTTACCGATGACGATATCACATTTCAGAGCAACCACTCTCATGCAGGTAGTCCACTAATCCTCTTTCGATTTCCGCACTGCAGATCAAATGACAGAGCACTGGAACATCCGTCCTGCTCACACCAGCTGCACTTTCTTTGCTTTTGATAGGTGGAATTTTCGTCATTTCGTCACACAGTCAACTGCAGCGAGCTTTATGTGTTTCCAAAAGTCCTGTCAGATCCACTGCAGTGTAACGTGAGATTTAAACTTCCTCCCATCCCCGGCTCCTCATGACGCCAAATGGTGGAAATAAAACCGATAACGGCGTCGAAAATAACGTCAGCTATTTCGACACTAGAACTGTAAGCACGTTTTTGGAAACGTTTTCCGCGGCAACACTTTCGACTGACATGTGTATAAATAGCACATAATTGCAAACGGGGCATTGGGAAGCAATTGTGTGCTATTTTGAGCTGCACCGAGATTCACAATCAACATGTGCCGAGTTAGGCCATGAATTTCGACCGATACCAGTTTTAGAACACAGCATTCCCGCGTTTTGTTTTCATAATGTAATTTTAGTGCGTTTATCCTGTCGTATGTTCGGCAAAACATGTTTGGGGTCGGAACAAGGTAAAATGTCCGCTTTTGTATCGATACCGTATCGGTTCAACCGCCGAGCTGTTGAGGATTTACTCGTAAATCCCCACGAGGAATAAATGGGTGCAGCCACGTTGTCAGGATTACAGTTGCTAGCCATGACGCTCGCACGGCGAACGTTTGGTTTCTTTGTGTGTGAGACACACCGGCAGCGTGCCACGGCCCACGTGAAACGCCCTCGGTAGGTTCTCCTGCCCGATGCTTCATAATTGGATTTACCGAGGAAGGAATAAATTTTGATTTATGTGACATTCCGTAGGGGGAGTTATCGGTTGGATCCAAAAGTCGACGGAGTATTTCAAAACCAATGAACGAGATAGTTTGACGTATATCCAATGCTCGGTATGAGTGTATTCGATGTTTTATAACTGCAAGTTTGTTTTTGTTGGGACGGTATAGCGGTTTTACTTCTCCATGTCTTACAATCTTTCCTATTCGATTGATAAATTAAAATAATTCACATGGAAAATGTAAACTTTGTTCATTGAATTCATTCTACTAAATTTCACATTTCATAAATTCTTGGGAGGGTGAATAGTCGTGAAATCACCACATTTGCTTCTCAGCAAGCAATACATCGAAGGCTTATTATTCGGTTCCTCACGGAGTCAGACAGCCAATCACGATAGAAATGTACGCCGGAACGCGGATCGTTCTTTTCGTCTTCGAAATGTGAATCCCCTTGCTAGTTTAGAAGAAGTGATATTTACCAACCATTCTGATTTTTCAGAATTTTTGGTACGTTGCTCGCACACTCGCTTTTGCCTGACTATTCAAAAATAATCCTGAAACTTCCCGATTGTTACATCATCTGATTAAAAATCAACCGCAATGAGTTGATAGAACAATACTTGGCTCCCTACCAAAATTTTGCAAGTTTGACATTGGCATGATGTTCTTCGTCGATAGCACTATCGTTCCTAGAGGATCCTCGCCGATCCAAAGCATCATTTCTTACGACGTTTTGATAAGCACTTGGATTGAGAATAGTGTTGCCAAACTCACAGATTTATCTGGAAAGGTACAGATTTGTTCGATAATTTTGGTACATATTCGTACGGTACAGATTACAGATTTTCGTCATGAAAAAGATTGGTACAGTTTTTTTCCGTTTGTGAAATTTCTTACTTTTTTGGTTCAGTGTTATTACTCGAAATCATTAAAGATGCATCCCTTGGAATGAATGGAAACAAAACTAAACGTATCTGTTAAGTGCGATGTGATACCGATTGAGATATCTAGATCAAGTAATACACTTCCACTGTATTTTTAGTGGCAAGTCTACTCGAGATTTAACTCTATTCTGCGATAAACGTTTGTGTGACACCACATGCTGATTAGGCGTGGTGCACAAATAACGTAACGCTAAAAATGTGGTTTTCATTCCACACATCAGCTAACGATTCCCCATACTCAAAATGTTTCGTTTCCAGTTCCGGGTTACTTGTTTTGAGTTTTTCATCCAAATGAGATCCCTCTTGATCATGAGGAAGTATTGAACCTGTTGTCTCCCGGGAAAGAGGAGCCATCCGACGTTCAACTCGATGGACTACACTGTTCCCTGGAGCATTTGTAGCAACGATTATTGCATCATGATTCAATTGATTAAAATGATAAAAAGAAAATATCTATGGCCTTTTCAAAACGAAAGTTTTCATCTGGTCCTCCATCCGCATTAATTATGATTTCTGGCTTGATTATTCCTTGATACCGAATAAATACGAATTCAGGCAGCTCACACACCCTTCTTAAATCGAGCCCATGAGAAAATATGTTCGAAGAACAGTGCCTTCCTGAACGAACTGCAACGTACATTGGACCACTGTATTGAACTGCTTCCTAGTTCCCTACCCTTATTTTGCAACCTGCGTTAACAAACGGAATGAGTTTTTGTTTAGTAGCCATAACAAAACCATGATCCGGTAGATTAAAGCGATATTCTAGATGCATTTATCGGCTCTGCTTACTGGCTGCTGTTTAACTCATAATAAGATGTGATTTATCATCTTAGCTCAGGAAAAACACCTCATTCGGTCCAACAATCGAAACTAGCTACTCAAACATATAGGGTGCGGGTAAATTTATTTAGGAATAAAAAAGAAATTTTGTTACGTATCCCGTCACGTCCGTCACACTCTACCGAAATGTCCGTTAGCACATCATTGATGCGTTGCCTCCTGGATCGCACGGTTGTGTCCCATTCACCCGAATACCACTCACCCGAAACACGTTTACTCGAAGCACATTCACCCGAATGTAACAAATACCCGAATGCAACATATACCCGAATGGACATTTACCCGAATGCAGCAAATACCCGAATGTAACAAATACCCTAATGCGACAATTAACCGAATGCATCATTTACCCGAATATAATGTTTACCCGAATGAAGAAGTAAAAATTTCGACAAATCAGATTATGTGTTTTGTCGAATCTCCTGTTGATAAATAAGATAAAATCAAAACAACATGAAAAAGCACGCCGAGACAACTTGCAGGCGATGGAGTTATTTCCATCACGGGTTATAATCCCGCCGTTCTGCAAAAATCCTTGCAAGATACCCTGAACAACCTGTTCACGTGGGCTCTCAAGCTGGGTATCGAATTCTCTACGGAGAAAACCGAAATGGTCGTTTTTTCTAGGAAGCACGAACCCGCCCAATCCCAGCTTCACCTATCCGGCAAAACGATCAAGCACTCGATGTTTTTCAAAAACCTTGGAGTATATTTTGACTCTAAATGTACCTGGGGAATACACATTGCGTATTTGATCGAAAATCTACTCCAACTGATTCCTCAGTCAAGTTTTATGTCTTTATACCATGAGTACCTTACCCACGACGTGCACCCTTCACCAGGCATCTCCAACCAAGTTTGCTTCCCATACTTTTGCAATTCCTCTGTCATTTTTGATCTGTCCATGCGACAAAAAGTCCATGGAATCCCAAATCATCTACGATCAGATTCTTTTCCGCCGATATTTTCGGCAGAATATGGGGGCAAAGTTAGATCTGATAAAATGTTCTTTACTGACGGTTCATTCATAAACGGGTCCACTGGCTTTGGCATCTTCAATGAAAATTCCAGTGCCTCTTTCAAACTCAAAGATCCTTGTTCCGTGTATGTGGCTGAACTGGGTGCGATATACTACGCACTGGGGATCATTGAAACATTGCCCATCGACCACTATTTTATTTTTTCAGAGTCTCAGCTCATTAGAGGCAATCCGCTCAATGAAGGTTGATAAACGCTCATCTTATTTCCTAACAAGAATAAGACAACTATTGAGTGTTTTGGTCGAAAAATTATTCAAGATTACCTTAGCATGGGTTCCCTCTCATTGCTCGATTCCGGGGAATGAGAAAGCGGACTCGCTAGCTAAGGTGGGTGCTTTAGAAGGCACTCTTTTTGAAAGGCAAATTGCTTATAATGAATTTTTCCACATTCCTCGTCAGTACACGCTCGTAAGTTGGCAGCGCATGTGGAGTGGAGATGAGTTCGGTCGTTGGTTACACACGATTATCCCTAAGGTCTCGACGAGGGCATGGTTCAAGGGATTGAATGTAGGTCGTGATTTCATTCGCGTGATATCTCGGCTTATGTCCAATCACTACAACCTAAACGCGCATCTCTATCGCATTGGGCTCGCAGCAAACAATCTTTGTGATTGTGGCGATGGCTACCACGACATCGAGCATGTTGTCTGGTCGTGTATCCGGTTCCATACTGCTCGCTCTCAGCTCTCTAGAGCACTGAGAGCACAAGGCAGACAATCGGAGATCCCCGTCCGGGATATCTTAGGTAGCCGTGATCCTGATCTTCTGCTTCATCTATACCTGTTCCTCAGAAACGCCGATGTCAACGTTTAATGATGTTTCCTTCGTTGTGTCCCCGTTTCATATCCCTCCTATCCGATCGATAAACTTTTACTTAGTCGCGGCAATACATACACACACTCTTTACAGACACACGGGCCAAAGGTTGTGCAGTCCACTGATCATTCAACAAGAGTCAAAGGTTGTACCGCTCATGACAACTCTACACGAACTGATGATTGCGCCGGCTAGTGACCATTCTATCCTGGATTCCTCGAGTCGAGAAAGACGCACCACGCTAGATATGGGGTACAGACTAGGGGGGCGTTGCTGATTAATGATCAGCTGCATCCCAATAGGAAGTATCCCGTGTCGGGCACACGTACAGAGCATTGGAGACAGCAACATCCCAATTACGAAAACACTTGTAATACTAACCTCGAGCCAACAGCGAGTAATCGGTTACATATTACTAACATAGATAATAAGAAAAATTGTCAAAGTATTGAACTCGCGGCCCCGTGAGGCTAACGCCATATAAGCCTTTATAAAAATATGTATTTTGGAAAAAAAAACATGAAAAAGCAACAAAAATACGAATTAAAATGAGAAATTGTAATGAGGAAATTCTAAAAAGACGTTGAAGATTTCGCTGTATGATTTTTAGAAATTAGTGTAGGCATAATTGACATGCGGTCTTCATTCCGTTCCGTATTGATTTTTAAGAGATCAAGAGATCATTCAGAAATGAACATG
The DNA here is from genome assembly GCF_029784135.1 of Toxorhynchites rutilus septentrionalis. NCBI lineage: Eukaryota > Metazoa > Arthropoda > Insecta > Diptera > Culicidae > Toxorhynchites > Toxorhynchites rutilus. Next base: position 150,783,108 of record NC_073746.1, read on the forward strand.
GGTTATGGAATATGGAGGCCTCTCGCAAGCAAACCTGTATTCCACCGATTGCCCGGTTTGTTTGAAACATAGGAGACGATCCTACGTTTACGTATACGTTTACCTGGTGCATTACGTTTGCCCGGTTAATTATGTATATTTTGATTGTCTGGTTACAAACGTGATATAATAATAAAGGTATGCTAACTAGAGGATCGTTTCATATGTTTCAAACTAACCGGGCAATCGGTGAAACACAAGTTTGCTTGCGGCGGTTTGAGGCTTGAGGAAATCAATTAACAAGACAAACGTTATCTTTATAAAACACTCATCAAAAATAAATATTCAAATGCTTCCTAATAATAAAATTTGCGTATTTTTTGAATATTTTCGAGTAAGTGTCGCATTCGGGTAGATGACATTTTCGGGTAATTTTTACATTCGAGTGACTGTCTCATTCGGGTAAATGTTACATTCGGGTAATTTTCGAATTCGGGTAAATGTCGCACTCGGGTAGATGTCGCATTCGGGTAAAGTATTGGTTCGAGTAGGTGTTACATTCGGGTAGCTGTCGCATTCGGGTATTTGTTACATTCGGGCGAGTGCAATTCGGGTGAATGTCTTTCGGGTAAGTGTCTTTCGGGTGAGTGGGTTTCGGGTAAATGTGACACAATCGGATCGCACACCCCGTTGCGCAGCATAAAGTATCGTGCTCTTTCACACAGGGGCAGCGATGCTGGCAACAGTAATTCGGCATCAGAATGGGTGTTGGATGATCAGTTGGATTGTGTAACATTTACCCGAACGACAGCTATCCGAAAGACATTCATCCGAATTCCAATCCCCCGAATGTAACATTTTTTGGCAACTATTAAACCAAAATAATTAAATTCTAGCGGATGAACAACAACTGGAACAATTTGCTCGAAAGTTGTAGAGGATGTTTGTGAGCAAGAGATTACCTAGATTTCGAAGACATTTGATCACTGCAAGAATAAAGGCAGAGGACGTTCCCAATTGGAGTTCACGTGAAGTACTTGCTTTTGTCGTGAGTAGAAATTCTTGAAACAATGCCTATTTTTGGGTACAAGAAATGGTTCTATGATGGTTTGACATACCTCTCTCCACTGAAAGGAGGGGCTCCCAAATAAACAAAACACAAATTTCTGCATAACTCAGAATTAATAGAGCGAATGGAACATTGTTTTAAAATCTGGGAACAAGCAATACCTTTTTTGTGTTTTTCCGGAAGATTGGGTATAAGAACATCGTTTTATGAAGAAAAGTGAAAATTGTCAAAAAGTAACATGGGACAACTATGCGTAGAACGGCAGTATAAGACAAATAAAAAATATGCTGCTAAAGGTAGAATTTTATATTTTACTTTAAAGGAAGGGTACAACCAGCTTCTATTTTTTTTCTATTTTTTCATATAAAATAGAAGCCATGTAGAAAATTTAAAAAAATAGTCCAAGATGGTAAAACTATTTTTGACGAACTTTGTGGAACATCAAATTTTTATAAATTTTCGAAACTTCGGATTTTTGTATATCAATCATCATTTTTAGCCACAAATTTTGAATCCTGATGTGATTTAAAACAAAAAAACTCATTATCAATATCCTTCTAAATGCAGCCATTCTCGAGATATTTAAAACAATATTTCTAATTTATTGTCTTTTTATAGTAAACTAGCTGACGCGGCAAACTTCATCCCGCCCAAAATTTATTTTTCGTTATCACATCCACATTTTTTTACTAAGCGCTGTTCATGGGTCCAATCGCAGAATTGTTCATTGATTGATCTTCTAATCTACCCGTTGAAATTACCTTTTACTATAAAATTCCTAGTACTTCTACCAAAACTTGTCATTATAATATCAAATTATTTTCAGACACAATTCTCGTTTAAAATTTTTCAACCACTTGCAAATAACATGTTTCTCCGTTACATGGAATAAATGTTTGATACGGAAAATACGATAGAATTGAGACAGCCCGAACAATTCCTCTCTCGAGTTTTGCTCTTTTCAACATATTCGGCGATCTATTTTTGTTTATCTAGATAGAAGACGATATAGGAGTGCGTTTTATCACATTTCCATTTTCGAACGGAGACCAATTTCGTTAGAGCAAACATCAAATGGACTAAAAACGCTTGTCAATATGTAATTGTAGAACATATGCGAATTGAATTATTCGAATTTTCTGTTTTGTCATGTTTGGTTGGAATATATTTATTATTTTAATGGGACCCCCTCTCCATTCCAGATGAGGGAGGGGTGTCATACCATCATAGAAAAAAATTCTCGTACATGAAAAACCCTCACATTTCAAATTTGGCTCCATTTGCTTGATCAGTTATTGAGTTATGCAAAAGTTTGTGTTCACTTTGTTTGGCAGTCCCCTTACCCTTAGAGAGGGGGTAAGTGTGTCGAATTACCATAGAAACATTTATTGTTTTTAAAACCTCCATATGCAAATTTTGGTTCAATTTGCCTGATTAGTTCTCGAGTTATGAAAACCACATACCCCCCTCCCTCCCTCTGAAACCTCCACAAGCACAATTTTGGTTCCTCTTGCTTGATTGATTCTCGAGTAATGCCCTTCCCCGACCTCAGAAACCCCTACATACCAATTTTCATGTCAATATCGAATGATTGTTAACATACAAAAATTCAAAGTTTCGAAAATTCATAAAAATTCGATGTCCCTCACAGTTCACCAAAAATAGTTTTACCATCTTGGACTAATTTTTTTAATTTTCTACATGACTTCTATTTTATATGAAAAAAAAAATAAAATAAAAAAATACATATTTTAGATATTGCAAATAAAAGTTTTTTTTGTAAATAAAAAAAGAGTACTATTTTTTTTCTCAGTGTATATTTTTTTCACGTTTGAACATCAATACTCTATAACTCTTTCCAAGACACTATAGGATATTTCCTCCAACCCAAACGGAATACAAACAGTCGTTCGATTCAAAAATACATGTTTTTAAATTCTGCATTTTTAGGACGATTTCATTTGGAATTACTCATATACAACGTTTCAAGTTTCAATTATATCACGCGAATATTTTTTAAGCGTGATAAAACCGAGACGTTACTGTGGTTTAATCAGGTATCTGGATTTTGGTTAACCCATTAACGACCAAGATGTAAAAAATATTTTTTTGGGAAAGCCATTAGGGTAATTACGATTATTGACGCTAGAGAAACCCCAATGTTTAAGAATTATTTTTTCCCATCTTCCGTTTTCGGAAAATGACTGTTCGAAAAATCGAACATTGGCCGAAACCCGCACTTTTTTTTGCAAGTACAAACATACTGCGAACTAAATGTCACTTCAATTAGCAAATATACGGTATTCATAAATGCATCAATTTAACATTCCGGGACGAACAAGCACAGAGGAGTGGAGGTCTCTAAGTATAAACTTAAATTAATCCACCCAAGGTGAGATATGACATTTCTTATTCCATGTAATTTTAACTTAGTACTGAAAGGCTATTTATTTCATACGAAAGCATATACTGTTATTTTTATTATTGGCTGTGGAGTCAATGCTTAAGAATTGGTAGTTCCCAATTATCAATATCCCGAAAAATCGAACATTTTCCTAAACATGCATAGTATCAAAAAGCGACGTAAACACAATGGCATAGAGGGTTGAGAGGTTATTATTCGGTCCGGCGTAAGAATATTCACACCAGAAATCTCCTTAAAATCCTCGTTACACGTACTGATCATTTCCTTCAGTTCATCCGCACACGAAATTTTACGGGCCTCCATAATAAGGTTATTGCGGATAAAACATCATGCACATTTTCAATAAAATTTGTTAAATTAGTCGATATTTGCAAACATTCACAATTGAAAATGCAAAAATAAATTAAAAACGTTCTGTCTTCTAAAGTAAACAAACCAAAATGCGCTGCGGAGGTTAGATGTGTTGGTATTGATTTAGCAGAAAAAAATGTACGTTATGGCCAACGTTCGATTTTTCGAACACTCAATTTCCCCGACTGTTATTTTACTGTAGGAGGCTCAATCGAATGATTTTTGTGCTACATCACAATGTATGTTTTTTTATCAAAGTAATAGTGTAGAAAAGTTCACATATTTTTGTATTTTATTGGGTGTTTTAATTGACATTTAAAATACCTTCCAAACATACTTGCTTTAGGACGAAGTTATTGCCCAATAAAGTTATACATAATTGAATAAAATCGATGGTAAGTGGTTGCTAATAAATTAAACTATCTTTTGGTGCAAAAACATTACCATCTTGTTGCTTTCCAAAGACATGAAAAATTATCAAATTTGCTGTTCGATTTTTGGAACGCTTGGCCTAGAATGGGTTAGCTTTTTTTTTTAAAGAAAGATTAATGATTTTGAATACGACCTTTTAAAAAATCAGTCACAATTCAAATTGATTGTATGATTATAGAATTGTGATTCTAAAAAATCGGAGAGGGTCGGGTCAGCGGCCGGCTGATTTGGCGTGGAATTGTTCTATGTGATAAGGAACTCTAGAACTCGATATCTCAACTTTCTTTCCGATTTGAGAAAACTGGAGAGATAATGCATTCCAAAAGCAGTTTTCATGAAGTGTTACTACTTCTGAAAGGATCGGTGGACTAAAGCCTGTTGCAATTATAATTTGGACGCATGAAGTAGGACATTTCAAAGCATGGAAATAACGTACAAAAAAGGGAAAGATGTCATTTTGTAGTTTTTTCTAAATGAACTAGAAAAAATAAAGGATTATCAAATTTTTCGTGTGATACATCCCATCATTCTCTACACAGTACTGCTGGTAACCGTATATGCTATATGCACCACTTTTCCATTTGAGCCGGTGAAACACCAAGCTTAAAGAAGGTGTTGCGGGTTGGTTCAAATTTGTTTACGCAGATAAATTTGCCTGTAAGTTGATGATTTGGCCAGAGATCTGTAGTTGTGGAGAGAAAACAAAGGCTTTCATCACTAGGGTAAATGGGATAGTATGTATCACACGAAAAGCTAGAAAATTCATCCGAACATCTGACGAATAGTTTTAACTTGTTTTTCGCTTAACGTTCATTTAAAACATACAAAATGAATTTCATTCCATTCAATGAATTCCTTTATGCGACCAAATTATAACTTAAACAGGTTTTAAGTGGATGAGTCGCAAAAAGGCTACTATGAAGAGAATTAGCGTTCCGATCCCTTAACATAAGAAAGATATTTTTCACTATCAAAGATGGATGTTCAGGTCAAATAAGTATATCATCATCTACAAGATGACTAGTTGGGCCGGTGGCTTCACTATATTATCCCTAAGGTTAGCCTCAAACCATGGTGCAAAAGTCTGGAATTGAGTCGGGACTTTATTCGCACCTTCTCTCGACTCATGTCCAATCACTGTTCGTTATCATGGTTCGTCCACACAATACCTTTTCCGCGTTGCCAGTTGATGAAATGGAAGCGGACACAGCTAGCGAGGGCACACCGTTTATTTTCAAAGGGAATCCCCGGCGCAAAAATGTGACCACTCCCAAAGTTCAAGAACAAGTCCCCACGGTTATATCCTCTGTTAGCTTGCCTAAAAAATCGAGTGCAGCGGACAAGCAAAATCAGGTTCCTCCTGGCTTCCGTGGGAATATTTCATCTTCGAACGACCCAGCACTCGAGGGGACATCAAAAACCCCAACTGTCCCTATTTTTCCGTCCAGTTCAACTTCCCAATCGGGATTTATAAAGTTGTCTGACCTTTTGGATCAAATCTTCAAGTGTTTTAATGTTTCCGACTCCATCAGAACCATTGTCATCTCAATGCTTCCAGTATTAAAGACAATTTTGCAACAATTGATGCAAACATGGCCCCTCCTTGCAATGATTATCTCTCTTGATGTCTAATTCAAATAGAGAGGTCGGAGATATCACTGTTTTACAGTGGAATTGTCGTAGTCTTATCCCTAAATTGGATACATTCAAATTTTTAATTCATAACTTCAATTGTGATGTTTTTGCTCTGTCCGAAACTTGGCTTTCTTCGCGAGATGATATCTCTTTCCACGATTTTAATATTATACGCTTGGACCGTGATGATAGATACGGAGGGGTGCTTTTGGGGATCAATAAGTGCCACTCATTTTTTAGAATTGACCTTCCAACTATTGGAGGGATCGAAGCTGTTGCTTGTCATGCAAACATCAGAGGCAAAGACCTCTGTATTGTCAGCTTGTATTGGCCTCCGAGAGCTGCGGTTAGCCGCAAACAACTTGATGACATGTGCTCACTCCTTCCTGAGCCACGATTGATCTTGGGAGACTTCAACTCTCACGGAACTGCCTGGGGGGAACAGTACGACGACAATCGTTCATTGTTGATATATGACCTTTGTAACAGCTTCAATATGACCATTTTGAACACTGGGGAAACAACACGTGTACCTAAACCTCCTGCTAACCCTAGTGCTCTTGACCTCTCGCTTTGCTCGAATTCACTATCGTTAAATTGCAAGTGGAATGTAATTCAGGACCCCAACGGTAGTGATCACTTGCCAATCAAAATTTCCATCACCATTGGGTCGAATTCTTCTGAATCTATAAACATGGCATATGACCTCACAAGACACATTGACTGGAAAAAATATGCGGACGCGATTGCTCTAGCCATCAATTCCAGAGATGGTTTACCTCCATTGGAGGAGTATAACTTCCTTTCTCGTTTGATATATGACAGCGCGGTTCGCGCTCAAACGAAACCCATCCCAGGTTCCACCATTCGCCGAAGGCCTCCCAATCCATGGTGGGATAGCCAATGTTCCAAGCTTTATGTAGAAAAATCGAATGCATTTAAAGCTTTTCGGAAACGTGGAACCCCTGAAAAATTTCAAATGTATTTAGCCCTTGAGAATCAGTTCAAAAATTTGATCAAAGGGAAAAAACGTGCTTATTGGCGAAATTTCGTGGGAGGTTTGTCACGAGAAACGTCAATGAAAAAATTATGGAAAGTGGCTCGAAACATGCGAAATCGCTCATCAACGAATGAAAGCGAAGAATATTCACATCGATGGATTTTTAATTTTGCACGGAAGGTTTGTCCTGATTCCGCTCCTGTGCAAAAAATTGTTCGAGACATACCACAAGATAGGTGCGATCTTGATTCCGAGTTTTCGATGGTAGAATTCTCTCTTGCTCTCCTTTCTTGTAACAATTCGGCTCCAGGATCGGATAGAATTAAGTTCAACTTGTTAAAAAACCTCCCTGGTGTGGCGAAACATCGCTTGTTGAATTTATTCAATCGGTTTCTGGAACATAATATTGTTCCAGATGATTGGAGACAAGTACGAGTTATAGCTATTCAAAAACCCGGAAAACCCGCGTCCGACTTCAATTCGTACCGCCCAATAGCAATGCTGTCTTGTATACGGAAATTGTTGGAGAAAATGATCTTGTTTCGCCTTGATCGATGGGTTGAAACGAATGGCCTACTCTCAGATACACAATATGGGTTCCGCAGGGGCAAGGGGACGAATGATTGTCTTGCGTTGCTTTCTTCAGAAATTCAAATGGCTTACGCCGAAAAAAAACAAATGGCTTCAGTATTATTGGACATAAAGGGGGCCTTTGATTCAGTTTCAATAGAGGTCCTGTCAGACAAATTACACTCTCGGGGTCTGCCGCCTCTATTGAATAATATGTTATATAACTTGCTTTGTGAGAAACATTTGAATTTTTCTCATGGAGATTCGGCAGTGAGTCGGATCTCTTACATGGGCCTCCCTCAGGGCTCATGTTTAAGCCCCCTTTTGTACAACTTCTATGTAAGCGACATCGACAATTGCCTTACACAAAATTGCAACCTAAGACAACTTGCAGATGATGGAGTGGTGTCTGTCGTAGGATCAAACGAATCCGACCTGCAAGGACCCTTACAAGCTACTTTGAACAATTTTTCAACCTGGGCCATTGGGCTAGGGATCGAATTCTCCACGGAGAAAACAGAGATGGTGGTTTTTTCTAGGAAGCATAGACCAGCAAAACCAAAGCTTCAACTTTTGGGTAAACCGATCACTCATGCTATGTCATTCAAGTATCTTGGGGTCTGGTTCGACTCCAAATGTACTTGGGGGGCCCATATTAGGTATCTGAGTAAAAAATGTCAACAAAGAATAAACTTTCTCCGTACAATTACCGGCACCTGGTGGGGAGCCCATCCTGAAGATCTTATAATGTTGTATCGAACAACTATTCTCTCAGTGATGGAGTATGGCAGTTTCTGTTTTCAATCAGCTGCCAAAACACACCTCATTAAACTCGAGCGAATTCAGTATCTTTGTCTCCGTATTGCGTTGGGATGTATGCCCTCAACGCATACCATGAGTCTCGAGGTTTTGGCAGGCCTACTCCCACTAAAAGATCGCTTCAATTTATTATCTCTTCGGTTCCTCATCCGGTGTAAGGTTATGAACCCATTGGTGATCGGAAATTTTGAGCAGCTTATCGAGCTAAATTTTCATTCTGGATTCATGAGCTCATATCATGAATTCATCACCATGCAGGTTGATCCTTCTTCGTATATTCCCAACCGTGTTTGTTTTTCTGACTACATCAATTCCTCTGTACATTTTGATCTGTTCATGAAGGAGAAAATCCATGAAATTCCAGATTATCTTCGATCGAGGATCGCTCCTACGATCTTCAAAGCAAAGTATGGGCGTGTCAATTGTGATAATATGTACTTTACTGATGGGTCCTCTATGAATGAGTCCATAGGATTTGGAGTGTTCAACGTATTTTTTAGCACCTCACACAGTCTTCAGTATCCTTGCTCAGTATATATTGCTGAATTGGCAGCAATACACTGGGCGCTGGACAGCGTCGCCTCACGACCTGTTGAACACTATTACATTGTAACGGATAGTCTTAGCTCTGTCGAAGCTATCCGTTCAGTGAGGCCGGAAAAGCACTCGCCGTACTTCCTTGAGAGAATACGAGAAATTTTGAGTGCTTTATCCAGACGCTGTTATGTCATTACCTTTGTCTGGGTCCCTTCACATTGCTCCATTTCGGGTAATGAGAGGGCTGACTCATTAGCAAAGGTAGGTGCAATTGAAGGCGATATTTATCAGCGTCAAATCGCCTTCAATGAATTTTATTCTTTAGTTCGTAAAAATACCATCGCTAACTGGCAACGCAAGTGGAACGAAGATGAATTGGGCCGGTGGTTCCACTCGATTATCCCTAAGGTTAGCCTCAAACCATGGTTCAAAAGTCTGGACTTGAGTCGGGACTTTATTCGGACCTTCTCCCGACTCATGTCCAATCACTGTTCTTTAGATGCGCTGCTTTTTCGTTTCAAGCTTGCCGACAGCAATCTCTGCGTTTGTGGCCATGGTTACCACGACATCGAACACGTTGTTTGGTCGTGCGAGCTATATTTTGTCGCCAGATCGAATTTAGAAAACTCCCTTCGAGCTCGAGGAAGGCAGCCCAATGTGCCGGTGAGAGATGTGTTGGCTCGGTTAGACCTTGATTACATGTCCCAAATATATGTTTTCCTTAAAGATATCGATCTTCGAGTGTGATTGTTCTTACATACTTTCCCCCCCATTTTCTCCTCCTTTTCGTCCTTCGCGAGCTATCGGTTCCCTAACATTAGAATAAGTTAAATTGTTAATACATATTAGATGTGAGGATAGTTTAAGAATTCAGTGTGATGTGTGAGTATGAATGTGAAAGTTAGTGTGAGTGTGAGTGTGAACATGGTTACAATCTCCTTACATCCCATCCTTTTCCTAAAGAAAATGTGTCACCCTTCTAAACTCGAGTCGACCGCGAGTAATCGGTTTCCTATTTCATTAACCGTAGAATTAAGAAAACATGTTAATAGTAAAAGTATAGTTGAGAGTTTGGCTTCTTTAAACCTATGTAACTGAGCCTGTACAAATAAACGAATTATAAAAAAAAAAAAAATCATGGTTCGTGCTTGTGGCCAAGGTTACCATGACATCGAACACGTTATTTGGTCGTGCGAGGTGTATCTTGTTGCCAGATCAAATTTAGAGAACTCTCTTCGGGCCAGAGGAAGGCAGCCCAATGTGCCGGTGAGAAATGTGTTGGCTCGGTAAGACCTTGATTACATGTCCCAGTTATCGATTTTCGTTTGTGATTTTCCTTATATCCTTATATTCTCCTTTTCCTTTTCCTTTGCGAGAAATCAAATCCCTTCCTACTAACAATAGAATAAGGTGAAAGGCTTAAGAATTGAGTGTAATGAATGTGAGTGTGAATATTGTCAACATATTTTTATATCTCTTCTTTTGCCTAAAGGAAACATGTCACCCTTCTAAATTCGAACAAACCGCGAGTAATCGGTTCTCTACTTCATTAACATTAGAATTAATAAAAAATGTTTACATATACTTGTAACAATACAGATAGGAGTTTGGCTCCTTTAAACTTATGTAACTGAGCCTGTAATAATAAACGATTTAATAAAAAAAAGATGACTCGTTCATCCGGTCTAATTAAATTAAAAATCCTTATATTTTTTGTACGTTTTCGAATGCATCACACCATATATTGATGATTCTGATAAATAGTGTCCAGATGGAGGCATCTCAGTGTCGTTGGTTATTGAACTCAATTGGCGAAAGTAGACCGATATGAAATGATAATGTTAGTTGCATGCAAGGGTTCAATGACAGAATGGTCGATGTTCCCTGAATCATTGCTTCTACTCTGGCTTACTATCAGAAATTGCCAAAACACTTGCGATTCAAATTGGGAACGGAACTTCGTCCAACATTTGTTGAGCAGTGCGAAACAAGCGAAAACATCAAGAATTTTACACACGAAAGCTCCTTGTCTGACACCAATTCAGAGCGTAACCCGCGACGCCGGGGAAGCGCGCGAGTTCGTCGCGACCGGGGATTTTGCGCAGATAAGCGGTCGGCTTAAGCGCCACTCCCGCGAGGGAGACCGACCGCCGTGTTTTATCCTTGCCCGGCAATGAGACACCCACTGAGGGCGGGTTTGTCCTTTTTCTCACAAACCCGGTTATTTCCGCGACTCTTCTGCGCTAAGAAGGACCCGCGACACCGTTTGTCCGCGTTCCACAATTCAGGCAACAGAGGCAATACGGTTGTTTCCAATGAACACCGTTTATGCCAAAATTCTCATCATTGGACCTACGCAATGATGCCAAACCCACCCACCTTGAAGTTTCAGAGGACGAGGTGCGGGGGTTGAAAAGTTGTCCACAACAGAAGAGGAGCCCCAACCCTGGGCTCGTGACCTATCTGAAATTTATTCGGGTTTTTAGGCTACACCGCTAGCCAGTAAATGCACAAAACTTCCGTCTACATCTAATTATTGGTTATCACACAACATTCATTCAGCTAACTCAACATATTATCCCACAAGTTTTAATTATATTTACAACATTTACTTCGAAACTTCCAATTAACGAAAAATAATAACTACATGAACAATTTTATTTAACTATTACGGGATTCGAACATCGGACCCATTGATTCAAGTCCAGCGATTATTCTACAAAGCCTAATTTCGCATCTTGTGTAACCCTTTATTAATAGCGATCAGCATAAGCGCGCCGTCGGTAAATCTCTACGCTTCGATTGCATGTGGCATTGTTGTGTGGCGTTGTTAGTTGTGTGTGGTTTTATTCTTTGGTTCTTTTAACCCTACATGCGCATGTTATTTTAGGGTAAAAATAGTTTTCTACTCACACTACCTAGGTTTTACGTGGAGAATCTACCTTATCGCCGTTCCACGCCAGGCGATGAATGGTAAGTCCGTAGGCGTTGAGTGCGCGTTCGACTCGTAGATGTGTCGTGATGCGCCTTCCCTGGATGCGCGAGTGATGGTTTGCGCTCCGCGCGGCCACTAGAATTGACGGACAAGGTGGCGGAAATCCAATCTCCGATCGTGGGTCAGAAGCGGCTTTTTCCTACACACGACAGTCAAAAGAACACCACACACAGGCCACAATTAAAATTAATGCTAGCCACATGTCACATGCCGAAGCTTACCTTCAGTTCCGCTCAATGGGGACACAAGCGGAGAGTTAAATTCACGGAAAACAACTACTGGACTAAATTTAATCACTATTCTAAATATGAAAATAAAAAAAATCACAAAATGAAACTTTATCATACTGACTAGCACATGTAGCCTTTCACCAAAATCTACCTTCGGATTTCAACTCGCGACACCAGAACAAACTAATCCGCTCCTGCCTTTTTCACTTTCGAAGTCGGAATGGCAAGCATATCTCAAGATCCTCAGATCAGCGAGACATTCATTGGAACCGGAATTACGTAATAGTTAACGATGTTAACTATTTTGTATTCATACCGAAATTCCCCTGCGCTTTCATTGGTCGCGCATTCAAGCATTCGCGGGCGATACCCTTTAACCTCCCGAGCAGAGTTCAAGTCGAAGCGCTCGCCGGGTTTTGAAATTTGAAGAACAAGAAAACCCCGCCGAAAGACTCTGCCATTTGGGGGAAATATCCAAATGAAAAAATAGCAAAAAAAAGGAAAGCATGAGTCTTTCGGAGTGTTGGTAGGTGGGTGTCTTGGCTAAAACAGCCGCCCCGTCACATCCAGCACCCATTTTGGCTAGTTGCTCAAATCTAAAATCGGGAGCGGCACTCGCGTTGCCAAACATCCAATACATAGAAAGAAGAGAGAATCCCAGATCCACACAGGAGAGATTGTGTTGGATCTGAAATTCAAAATAACGAAACGAGGGGCTTCCAAAAGTCGAAATCAGTACCGTGCTACAACCCTCTAATACTTATCAAAGATTACACGTGTTTGTTGTGTTGCAATGTGTCTGGATTCGTTCATGCTCCAGTGCTTTGTATCCAGCAATCTTCTAATATTATTTGCGGCATGACATTTGACAGCGTTTGTGATGTGAAATTCTTACAGAACTGAAGTTCCGCCCAAATACAAATAAAAAAATTATCCGCACCCGAAACCACATTTTTGTCTAGACCAATTTTCCGCATTTCATTCACTTCCTGTAACGAACCGAAATTCAATTCAGTTTCGTCGTAGACGTTGCGAAATAAAAAAAAAAATGAGGGAAATTTCGCACTCAAAAGAGGGAAGGAATTTTTCATTCCCCACCCACACTCGGAAGTAATCACCGTCAACGAAGATGTAAGGATATTCAACTTCAAAGTAGGTTATGGTGGCCTGCATTGAAGCTTAACATTCAGCTCCCGGCATCTCACTAGAAAGGTTTCCACGGAATTATAATTTTCCATAATTTCGAGGAATTAAACCAAATGCTCCAACTACTGGCGAACACCGGAATCGTGGAAGAGCTCACTTCCCTTCATTCCTGTTTTTTTTTTCTCTCGGTGCTCAATACGTACGGACTCATCGTCGTCGTTGCTCGTATCGCGTACACAATGGCGTTTTTTTATTAGATTTTTTTTTATTTCCGTTCTTCCAATTCAATTCAATTATTTTTATCGTTACATTCGTCGTTCGCCGCGAAAATAAATATATCCTTCCTGAAGGCTCATCGACTTCTGGCGGTAAAAAGCGAGCGCGTTGTGATGATGAGCCCGGAGGAGAGAAAATTCAGCGAACATATTGTGTGTCATGTCAATCGTCCAATCGTCATTTATTGTATTTTTGTAACTTATTCGCTGGGATCGAATCATGTCGGAATCACAATAATAAAAATGTATTGTTTGGAATCGCTGTCTATTTTTGCGAGGAATGGTTTAAGATCCTATTCGAGCTGCATGAATGGGTAACTTAATAGTTGAATGGAATGTGTGGATAATGTATCTCAATTTTGGATTCTTCGTTCGATGTCTTCATTGGTTTTATGTGGAGTAATTAGGAAAAATTAGCGAGAATAAAAAAAATCCTCAACATAGCACCGAGGCATATGCTCCGATCACTGTTCGCTGCCTATGGAGCCGGAAGCATGGACACGCAATCAAACACGCATCAATGTGGAGGTAAAATGCTGAAAGCAAACATAACTAATGTACGACATAAATCGCCGAGAGCACTTGATATGATCAATTTCATGTAGAATAAAACTTATCAGTGGCTGAAAGGGCACATTATCCTTAGATACCACGAAAAAGCATTAAACCGACAACGGCTCGTAATTGCTAGCAAGTCGCAAACCGAAGGAAAAAAATGTAGATACAAGCTACAGATAGTCTTTTTTTGTGTCTTCATTCCTCGCAAACACCCGAATATCGGATTACACAGTATAATGTAATGTATTTGGTATGTGGAATGACATTAGTTTTGTCATAACTAGCGAAATGCTCGCGTTTATAGAAACACAAGCTGTTTATGAACATCGTTTCCACTGCATCATTGCAAGTGATTTCTTCACTATGCGCAATAAAATTCCCCTCAGGGTGGGGACGCTCGTGACTAGCGTAAGGCAAGCAGCATCAATGCTAATCGTTCTAATCCTGATGAATCCTGATGGTTGACATCGAAATCTGAACGAAGCTCTGGCAAAAATTACGCAAATTTTGTAGAACTACAATGAGAAGGCAGTGTTCTTCCCTGAAACGAAGTGTCTTCGGAAGGAAAATACATCTTCGTTAGCACACCATTTGACCTACCACGCGAGTCACAAGTATCGAACCTGTGCTTGCATCCGTACATCAAAGGACGAAACTTTTCTTACGCGGAGCATCAGCTGCCGACAGTAACGAAAGATTCTGCTTGCTAACGCACGCGAGGGAAAATTATCCTCGTGAAAGGAGCATGCTCGTAAACAGGGGAAATATTAAATTACCTCTTTTCCACGATGACTTAGAGGAGTGACTGCACTTTCCCGGGAAGAAACAAATGAAGCTTGCTTGTAGTTTGCGCTCTAAAGGAGATATTTCCACACCTTCTGATGCCGGTGCCGGTGAGCTAATGTGACCGAGTCCATCCGTTCACTGTTCTGAGGAAATGCATGGGGAAGTAACTTTCGTGCCTGGTTTTATTTATAATTCATGATATTTTAACACGAGCACCGAGAACAACCCCGCAGACTGAACAAGTGGAGCCATGAAATCGCTCGATGTTGCGGTGAAATTTCATTCCACCGACAATCAACTTGCAGAGCAGGTGGTGATTCCTGTCTTCAATTTGCCGATGCAAGTGAAAAATGGATGCTTTCAGAGTGTAAACGGGGTTTCAATCTATTAAATAATGCAATGTTTCGGTAAAAAATTTAACATGTAGCTTCACGATATTGAGTAATTCTCCACTCTGGAAGATCTGAAAATATTCGAAAATTTATTCGATCGTCTTCAATTTGGACGAAATTTGGCGCAGTCTTTCGGAGGGAGAGGCTAAATATTGAGTCATTTAAAAAGTATTGTCTTTTTTTATTTATTGATCGATTTGAAACGCGATTGATCATTGTTATCTATAAGCTTTCGTCATTTTTCTGGTAATTACATAATTCCATCCATGTATTCTTCTATGGTTTCCCGTTGTTTCGTTGATCGCTAGCTGATGGGAGTTTCGAACGAATTGGCGACTTCAAGCTTAGCGATAACAGCAATTCTTGCTGCGCTAATACCAATATCTTACATTCTAATTTAAGTGTACATATAACTATTTATTCTATTATTAAGGAGGGATCCTGGTCTTGAAGGTCGAAGAAATCGTTTTTTTAGCATATTTGCAAGCTTATGCCCTCAAAAATTTTGTCCTAAAAGGATTTTACGATATTTGATTTCGTTGGAAAGTTACAGTCAAAAGAATGAGGTCACCTCAAGGGATATAATATCGCTGTACGATTTTTTCCACGCGTTTTTCTCGAAACTATGTTTTTTCAGCTGGTGGTATCGATATCTCGACCGATTTGGCTGTATTTTTTAAATAACAATGTAAAAATGAATTATCAAAAGCGTTACGTAGCCGTTTTTTCATATCAAAGGGCCTGGCTGAGTAAGGAAGTAAAATGTGTCCTCAAACCAAATTACACGTTCTATGGATAATATTGTATAGAATTTAAAAAAAATATACTGAAAGTGCGTTTTAATATGGTGTAACGAGAAATATTATCAAAACAAATTCAGCAAAAATGGTGGTACAGGTCGAACTCGATTATCCGGAGACTTGATTATCCGGGATTCGATTATCCGGAATTTTAGACTCGATTATCCGGAATATTTTATTTTTGATTTTCGGAAATTTTGAATAATTTGTATAATAATTCCATATTGAATAGCCAATATGGGTATCAAATGAAAGGGCTTGACTAGTAGGATACAGTTATTTATGAAAACTGCAAATCCAAAATGGCCGCCACCACAAGATGGCGGATTACATATTTTCTCAGAACCCCATCAATATGGGTATCAAATGAAAGGGCCTGACTAGTAGAATACAGTTATTTATGAAAAATGCTAATCCAAGATGGTCGCCACTACAAGATGGCGCCAAATATATTTTTTCACAACCCCATCAATATGTGTATCAAATGAAAGGGCTTGACTAGTAGAACACAGTTATTTATAGGAAATGCAAATTCAAGATGGCGGCCACAACAAAATGGTGCATTACATATTTTCTCAGAACCCCATCAATGTGGGTATCAAATGAAAGGGCCTGACTAGTATAATACAGTTATTTATAAAAAATGCAAATCCAAGATGGACGCCACTACAAGATGGTGCCATATTTTTGACGTGGGACTACGTCTAACCGGAAATTACGGGGGGTAAAATGAAAACCTAAACACAGAACATGCAGGAAAAAATGCAAGATTTCGAATGCTTATAACTCGAACATTTCTTACTGGATCGGAGAGATGTATGCATCAATTGATAGGGAATATTTCTACGCATCTATCGCAATTAATAGAATGTTATGTTTCATTAGATAAACAATTGAATAACTGTGAAATGTTGAGCGTTATCTAAACGCGCTAACTGCCTTGTTTTGATTGGCCCGATTTACGGTTTCCCCAACACGACCATCAAAACCAAGCAGACTTGTGGAAATCGGCATTGAAAATACATGAAAGTAGAGCGAGCTTTTGTTCCCTCCGAAATGTGTTCCCTAACAGAGATTTCAAAACTTGTTTTGCATAGCGGGTACGGGTACGGGTACAACGTTTTTGCTCGGTTATTCAAGATTGCATTGAAGGATATGCCTTCATATGTTCAGCTCACAGAATTTCTAAGCACACCATTTGATGATTAGGCAAAATGTTGATAACCATTTGCTGCGATAACGCCTATTGATTAAACAATATGTGTTTAAGGTACATGTCCGAAACTGAGTGCCTAAAGTTCATCAAATCAAGCAAATTCGCAGTTCGAGAAGTACATACACTTGAGAGATGCAAACTTTAGGGGTAAAAGTAAAATAAATAATCGTTTGATAATTCTTCCGTTCACATATTTTGTCCTAGGCATCATACCAAATGTAAAAGGACTGTCATTAAATTTACTTGAAACGAAGAACATAATCTATCACAATGCATGAATCGACCTTACATAGCCTTTGTTCAATCGTTTTACTCACATTTAATTGAATTGGGAAATTGTTTCATTCAACCAAAAATTTAATCAATACAAACAAATGATTGCTAAGCTAAGATAGCCCCACCTTGCGGTTATATCATAAATATAACCCACCCATTTTTTCCCAACCCCTTCAATATGTGTATCAAATGAAATGGCTTGACTAGTAGAACATAGAAGATCATGATATAAATACAAATCCAAATACAAATCCAAGATGACCGCAGTTCCCAAATAACTGATTACTTTTTAATGATTTAATTCAGCTTGCCCTGTTTGTAAGTATGTTTGAGTGTTTGTAGGATTGCCCCACATTAATTGAAATTTGACCCCGTTCCTGATCACTAATTGATCTGAAATTTGGAACATAAAGGGTGTGTCACATCAAATTGCATCACGGAAAAAATGCTGTAGAAATTTAATTTTCAGGAATTATATCTTCAGCTTTCGCTTATAATCAGATAAGAGTGTATAGATCACGTTGGCCATGCTTCACTGTCAATTTTTCGTAAATTTGGAAAAATGTCGTCGAACGAAAAAGAGCGTCGTGAATTAATCCTGTGCACTCATTTCGAGAATCCGGAGTTGTCACATCGGGACATCGGTAAGATGCTGGGAATCGTCCAATCCACGGTCAGCAGAGTACTAAAACGATACTTCGAGAACCTAACCATCGACCAGAAGGTGAAGAACAGCAAAAATGGATGCTCCGTCAGTGAAAAAGATCACAAGCGCGTAGTTATGCAGTTTAGACGTGATCCGAGAAGTTCGGTCCGGGATGTCGCCAATAAGCTGAATTTGTCAAGTTCATTCGTCCAGCGGACCAAGCAGCGCGAGGGCCTGCGTACATACAAGGTTCAGAAGGCTCCTAACCGCGACAAAAGGCAAAACATGGTGGGGAAGACGCGAGCCCGGAAGCTGTACACCGAAATGCTGACGAAGCCGCATTGCCTGGTAATGGACGACGAAACCTACGTCAAAGCGGACTTTCGTCAGCTGCCGGGCCTGTTGTTCTTCTCCGCAGAAGACAAATTCAGCGTTCCGGAGGAGATTCGCAAGCAGAAACTATCCAAGTTTGCCAAAAAGTACATGGTGTGGCAAGCGATCTGCTCTTGCGGAAAGCGGAGCGCCCCCTTCGTGATGACCGGCACGGTAAACGGGCAGGGTTACCTTAAGGAGTGCCTACAGAAGCGCTTACTATCACTATTGAAGCAGCACGAGGGCCCGACCATCTTCTGGCCGAATCTCGCTTCGTGCCACTATTCAAAGGACGTGTTGGAGTGGTACGAAGCCAACGGGGTCACCTTCGTGCCAAAGGAAATGAACCCGCCCAACGCGCCGGAGCTTCGCCCAATAGAGAAATATTGGGCGATTATGAAGCAGGCCCTCCGGAAGAACCCAAAAGTTGTCAAATCGGAGCCGGACTTCAAGAGAAAATGGATTTCTGTTCAAAAAAACTACAACCTGACGTTGTACAGAACCTTATGGACGGGGTAAAGAGGAAGGTGCGAGCATACGGGCTTGGGCTCGAAGTATGAATAAAAAGAAAATGCCAAAAGTTGTTTAATAGTTTTTATTTTACTGTCTAAAATTTTCAAAAGAATCGATCTACTGGGCGAATTTCTACAGCGTTTTTCCGTGATGCAATTTGATGTGACACACCCTTTACCTTTAATTCTATTACCATTATAAAACTGCGTATTCCATGATCTTTTTTTTTATTAATTCGTTTATTTTTACAGGCTCAGTTACTTAAGTTTAAAGGAGCCGAATTCTTAAATATAATTTTAAAACTATATATATATATAAACAATTTTCTTACATCTATGGTTAGTAAGGTGGAAAACTGATTACTCGCGGTGTACTCGAGTTTAGAAGGGTGACATATTTTTAGGAGAAGGATGGGATATAAGGAAATTGTAACAATGTTGATGAACACTCAATTCTTAAATCTATTCGTATATCTATAGTTTATTTACATTTCTACTTATTCTACTATTTATAGCAAGGGGATGAATTACCCGCAAAGGAAGAAAAGGAGGGTATAAGGATGTAGGGACAATCACACACGAAGATCTATAGCTTTAAGGAAAACATATATATGGGACATGTAATCAAGGTCTAACCGAGCCAACACATCTCTCACCGGCACAATTCCATGATCTTGAAAAATTCAATTTGGCTAAAAAATGGCTTTATTTATTTACTGTATTCTATGTATTCTATTAGTCAAATCATTTTCTTTGATAACAATACAGCGTAACTG
Organism: Toxorhynchites rutilus septentrionalis; assembly: GCF_029784135.1. Lineage (NCBI taxonomy): Eukaryota > Metazoa > Arthropoda > Insecta > Diptera > Culicidae > Toxorhynchites > Toxorhynchites rutilus. The sequence goes on from NC_073746.1 coordinate 150,802,905, forward strand.
CGATATAATGTACATTTTACTTTCAAAATTGTACGTTGTATCGAATTGTACGTTATATCGAAACATTATAAAGAACTCAGAAACGTAGCTTATATTACTTTATTGTGTTGCTGTTTGAGTAAGGTTAATGGAATAATTTAACTAGAAGACAAAGCCTTTCCCATGATGTTTCTCTTCGTACTGTTGATTAAAATTTGATTCATTAGAATCCGGAATCACAAAACAGTTGTACTTCGGGATTGGTTTAAAGTACAACCCAAGCTTTAGTATCAAAATACAGATAATTAATTGTTCTTTCTGAAAAATACTATTCAAAAAATTATTCCTTTGGACTTTGAAAATGTGTACGTTATAACGAGGGTACGCTATATCGAAGTTTCCCTGTTTTGAGGGGAATGCAAAAAATACATAGTCGACTATTTAGTGGCGGTTACCTATTCGAATTTATGTTGTTCATAATGTAGTCTCTTCTCCAAGTCAAGCCATTTAGCCATTTTTTAGGGGCGGCCAAATTGAATTTTCAAGCAGTTTTATAATGGCAGTATAATTAAAGGTATGTTCCAAATTTCAGAACAATCAGTTATCAGGAACGGGGTCAAATTTCAATTAATGTGGGGCAATCCTACAAACACTCAAACATACATACAAACAGGGCAAGCTGAATGAAACCATTTAAAAGTTATCAGTTATTTGCGGACTGTGGCCATCTTGGATTTGAATTTTTCATGATCTGATATGTTCTACTAGTCGAGCACTTTGACTTTTTGACTTTGACTTTTTTCATTTGATACCCATATTGATGTGGTTTTGAAAAAATATATATATTTGGTACCACTTTGTGGTGGCGGCCATTTTGGATTTGCGTTTTTAATAAATAACTGTGCTCTACTAGTCAATCCCTTTCATTTGATACAGGTCAGACTCGATTATATACAGACTCGATTATATGTGATTCGATTATACACAGTTTGGATAAAATTTTTTTTTTTATATTTCAAATATGACTTATTTCAAGAAGAAATGTAACCTTAAGTTGAAATTTGAGTGGCTATTACATGTACAGTGGGGTGAAAATAGTGATTTTTGGAGATTTGGTTTGATTTTTTACCAGGAATTCTTCATATCGATATTGCAGCCAAATTAAGAAAGATAGAATTTGGGTGTCAAAGAACAAATTGTAGAGCGGTTTGAGAGCTTCAATTTTATTGATAAGAACAATCCAATTAGTACAATTTTTAGGATAAAAGTAATAATAACACATTAAAAATTAATAACTTTTAAGTTTTTCACTTCCAAAATGTTATTAAAATATACTAATTTAGATGTTCCACTACTATATCCTATACTAAATTTTCTCATCTTTCAAATGAAGGCAACAGAGTTGTCTTCCGTAGCGTACTTTTTAATGTAGAGCCAGTTTGAGGCAACAGAGTCCGAAACAGAAAAAATGTTCTATAACTTTGTCATTGTTGAAATTCGAACATATGCGTAGAAGGATTTTTTTCATCAAATATGATCGCCTATCACCTCCTGAGAGAATCTGGATAAATTTATTTTTTTTCATGTAAGAAAGGTGTTTTCTGACTTTAAGGGGATGAATCAAAAATCCAATTCCTTTTTTATATTCAAAAAACAAAAAAGTACATGCAAAAAAAAACGAATAAAAAAAATTTTTTTTGACTCGATTATCCGGAGTGAAAAAAAAAATCAATACTCCGGATAATCGGGTCCGACCTGTACTAGAAAAATCTTGAAATATCGAAAAAAAAATTGAGGCATTTAGAGATTCAATTATACTCCATTTCATATTTTAATGTACGCCTTTTCTAGATGTGTGAATTTTTTCAGAATTTTAACAGTGTTACGCGATACAAAAAATATATATTTATGAAATTTTGATTTTTTTTACAATTTTGTGACTTAGTACTGGTTTAATTTCTATTTAAATGTGTTTGTATGTGGTTTCTGATATTTGTGATTTTTTTTCAGAAAATTTCGAAAATTGCGCGGTACGAAAATATCCTGAAATTTTTAAAAAAAATTTTTTTTGTTTCTTTTTTGTTTATTTTCTAATATTTTGTTCATTTTCCTAAAATCTTTAATTGCATTGTATCCATGTATTCGTGAAGAACCTTATCACCAGTGCTGTGGAACATTTTGTATAAGATATCAAATTAGAAAATTAGGTAATTTTTCTGAAGACGAATTTCATGCCAACTCGACTGGCCGTTGGCAGCACCATCTCAGAGAGCAGTGAAACGTTGTGGATGTAATGACATGGGTCATTTAAGCAACTTTGCATACTTGAAATATTCGAAGAATAATTAGACTACTTTTTGGGAAAAGCCAATTTTTTTTTCTTAATTTTTTACAAAAATTTATAACTTAAAAATTATGATACCTACAAAATTCTTGTCAAAAGATGAAATGTAGGAAATTATTTAAGTTCTCACAAAAAAATACCAAAACTTTTTTGGAAAAAAATCGCTGACAAAAAAGTTATTTTAAAAATTAAAGTTGATTTTTCTCAAAAACGTATTTTTTAAATACCCGAAAATATATATATATGAATAGCCCTTACAATTTCCAACAAGTCGTCCATACATCGAAAGATGGGCACATTTACAGGGAAAAAGTTTTTCGAACAACAACTTTTTCATGTTTTCTTTGAAAAAAATACAACTTATTCTAATTTTGTTAAAACTCAAGGTAGCGATATGCTGTATTCGACAAAGTATTAGATCTTATTAAAATATAAACTTTTGTCGAAGAAATCAACTTTCTATCTTTGAGAGTTTTTGGAATATAAGTCTTTTTTCTATGAAGACTCCTGAAAAAAATAATGTTTGCTCGTAACATTTTTGTGTGTAAATTCTCACGTTTGACATGTTTCTAAATAGAGAAAAATTAGCAGAGCAGAGAGCAGAGAGAATGGAATGTAGGAAATTATTTTGGTTTTCATTAAAAATTATTACGAATTTTTTTGGAAAAAAATCATTGAAAAAAAAATATTTTGAAAATTAAAATTCACTTTTCTCGAAAACATATGCTTTTAAAATTCTGAAAAAATAGATATAAATAGCTCTTAAGATTTCCAACCAGTTTTCCATACATCGGACGATGGGCACATTTACATGGAAAAAGTATTTCGAACAACAACTTTTTAATTTGTTTTTCTTTGAAAAAATACTATTAATGTTTAATTCGTTACATTTTTGTGTATAAATTATCGCAATTTACATGCTCTGCTAACTGTTCTCTATTTAGAAACAAGCCAAGAACATGTCAAACGTGAGAATTTACACACAAAAATGTTACGAGCAAAACATAATTTTTTTCAGGATTCTTCATAGAAAAATGACTTATATTTCAAAGACTATAAAAGATAGAAAGTTGTTGTCTTCGACAAAAGTTTATATTTTAACCAGATCTACAACTTTGTCGAATACACTATATCGCTATATATAAATATACATATGTGTACCTCTTTTTTCGAATTTTCCCTCTTTATTTTCAATATCCTTGTTTTATATATAAGATATACATAGTCATTTTTTTAGAATTTTCCTATTTATCTCAAATATCCTCTAAAGTATTATTTCATTCGCATTTGAGTGAAGTTTGTGAGTTTGTTACAAAATACATAGAAGACGCATTTCTGATCAGCCGTTCTCCTGTGATGATGAGTTATACGTACGTGTGCGAGAAACCTTCAAAAATTTGGGTTTTTTTATTTTTAGATCCATAAAAACATAATTTTCATTTAAATGTACCTGTTTTTTATATGCGATTTTTTTTCTCAGTATTTTAGAGCATTGTGCGGTACAATTTTTTGATAATTGAAAATTTTGGAATTATCAAATTAAGTTTTGGGATACTGTACTGCTTTGAAATGTGTTCGTACGTGTTTTTTTATATTTATGATTTTCTTTATAATGTATCGAGGATTGAACGAACTATTTTTTCCTAATTTTTACCGTCTGCATTTTTTTATGAAATAAAAATGTAGATTTAAATTCATAAGACTAAACAAATCAACATCCGATCCATTTACTCGTATAGAAATATCCATTCGAAATTCAAGAAAAAAAAAAATAAATAAATTTTCGATGGTAATTTTATCGTAGTAAGATGCACCATGAGTATTTTTTTCATATTTTCTTTTCCAAGCTATTGAAAATGTCGTAAAGAAGAAAAAATACTACGTTTTTTGCAATAGCTCTTAAAGTGAACCATATTCAGAATATGATTCAGAAAAATTATCTAATTTACAATAATACTTTCCATAGTATTGGTGATAAGGTTTGGAGCTCTTTTCACGAATACACGAATACAATACAATAACAGAAAAATACAGGAAATAAAAAAAATGAGATAATATTAGGAAATTACAAAAACTAGAAATAAAAAATTATCATTAAAAATATATTAGATATTTTCATGTTCTCTAAATATTCTGAAAAAAGATCAACAATATCAAAATACACATACAAAAACAAAGAAAAACATATATATTTGAATATAAATTTAACTTGTAATGGGCCTCAAAATTCTAAGTATACTCAAATTTTAGAAATATTTTTTGTACCGCCCAACACAATTAAAGTTCTGTAAGAGATCACACATATCTAGAAGAACCTTAGAAACATATTTAAAAACGAATTAAAATAGTACTGAATCTTCAAATCTCTTAAAAAAATTCAATATTTAAACATTTTTTTAGTACCGTCATCGGGGGGCAAATTGATCACCGGGGTGAAATTGATCAAACGTATTACTGAAAACAAACATAAATTTTCAGAGGTATTATGCAATTTAATTTTAAACTTTGTTAATCTAACATATCCAATAATCACCCGAAGGTTCGTTTGGTCAACGGCCCTCAACGGATCAGTCATTAAATTGCATAAAAATAATATTTTTCTGGATAGCATTTTCGTTTCCATTTTTATCTCTTGAAAAGAAACATATTTTCAACACATCAAACCAATATTTATAGACGCTAAACACATTAATGCACTTCTAGCCGATACTTGATGAGTTGAATGACTAATAAAATACTTGTAATTACTATTCAAACAAGTGAGAAAAAACTATTTTACAAAAAAGCACCACGAATGACCCGAACCGAATTCCATCATGCGACATATCAAACGTTTTGGTTTGTCAAAACTAGTTCATTGGAGTCCATTTCAAGGGTTTTTGGTCACATTAGGATAACCCGAATGGTCTTCGGATGATCTGCAGTTCAGTGTTTTAATCGAGTTATGGAAAGGCATGACCGCACCTTTAGGTGGATTAAATCAGGTTTTTGTATCCTCAAATCCAAACCCATTTAAATGACCACAGGTGAAGAAATAATTGATTTCCTATACATTTTTGTGCATATGACACTAAAAAATCCTGATAAACATAGATTGATCAATTTCACTCCAAAGCTACATTTTTAAATTTTCCGCTAAAAACATTCCAAATCAACGATTAAAGATTTTTTTGAACAAAATTTCCATAACGTTTTGTGGCCTTAGCACCAGTATTGATTGATAATTGGGGATAGATTTAACAAAAAATTTCGGAAACATTTACATTTTTCTGAAAATTGTGATCAATTTGCCCCCGGTTTACGGTGCTAAAATTTTTGATAAACTTTTTTTTTGATAATATTTTTTCGAAAATTCATAAAAATTTTATGTTCAACAATGTTTGTCAAAAATATTTTTAGCATATTGGACTAATTTTTTGAATTTTCTACATGACTATTTATATGAAAAAAAATTGAAAAACATGATAAATATATATTTTAGATATTACAAAATAAACAATTTTTTTCGTAAATAAAAAAGAGTACTATTTTTTTCCTCAGTGTATATAAGATAAGTGTATATAAGACAGTCACCGTTTTCACCACGTGTTTGGAGTATCGTCCGTAGGGGATCAAAGCCATCATCCCTGATTCAGTGGACACAACCGTTTGGTAATCAGCTGCTTGTTGATTCATCCTGTTCGTCTGTAGGGGCCCCAGCCAAAAGCCCTGAGTCAGTGGACGACTCTTTCGACGGTTGTTTAGCCAACATTGTGACGTATTGATAATATCATCCTGCTGTAAACGCCTAACCAACAGGAAGTGATCGTTCATCATCGACCATCACCATCTCGAATCATCTGTGGACTTCTCGTCGCACACCTACTACGCACACTACAGCAATCGACCCGACATCGCAGAGCGCTCTGTTACGGGCCAACATGACGCCTAAAACCAACACCAACAACGCCACCTGGTTGTCAGCAGTAAAGAAAGGTTAGCCTTACTTGAATTTGTTCGTCCTATTATATGCACACATATTATATTTCGATTATATATGAATTATTGAATTCCGTTGAATTACATTATTGAAGATGAATTTTGAGTAATTTAGAGTTGCGATTTGTTTAGACAATTGAATTTTCGGTTTCGTTAAGTTTCGGCATGATTGGCCACTAGTGTGGGAATTAATCGTTTAGGTGAGCCTTTGAGTTGTGCTAGAAGTGGTTTTGCGTCCACTTTACCTGCCCTGGGAGAGCTAGCGGGCAAAGTAACACGCTACTTCGCATCGATCCTCTTCGAGGGTCGTTGGCGCTTAAGCGGAGTGGTTTAGTCCAGGGACGGGAACAGTACGGGACTGGCTATTTTTCACGTGCGTAAAATTCTGAGTCTGATTAGCCGTCCTGATACAAATTGGTACCCAACGCTTACGAATGTTACAAATTTTATATGTCGACAATCTGAATCGGTCCAGTAGTTCAAAAGTTATGAATTTTTGTAAAAGACATTTTGGAAGAATAGACAAAAAATGATTTTTCGGACCATCGGTTGACTTTGAAAAATCATAACTTTAAAATGACAAAAATCACATCTCTGATTTTTAGACATGCTGTGTAAAAAAAAACCTCAGCTTTCAAGAAAAAATATAAATGAATATAGCGCCCTCTAGTTCAAAGCCATGAAACCATCAAAAATCAAATACAATCAATAATTACTGAAACAAAGTCCAACATTGTGGGAAGCGTAATATTTTTCCCAAAAATACCAACTAATCGTCTTTAAATTGATATGTTGATAAGATATGAAAAGATATGAATTAAAAAAAAAGTCATTTTTGGGAAAAAGGCGAAAAAATGGATTTTTCGGACCATCCCAATATGAAAATGACCCTAATGAAAATATAAAAAATACGGGTCAAATAATATATTATAAATAACAAACTAGAAAAACAAACCACATATCAACAGATCAGCATGGCTTCTTCGCTGGTCGCCAAATCAACACAAACTTAGTGGAGTTCAGCTCCTTCTGTCTGTATCATATGGAGGATGGAGCACAAGTTGATACCGTGTACACCGACATCAAAGCAGTATTCGATTAATTTTTTGCTATACTGACAGCAAAGTTAAAACTTTGGGGTGTCTTTGATGTTCTCGTCCAATGGTTGGAATCCTCCTCGCAGACCGCTTACTCCCTGTGAAATTAGGGAACAATCGTTCCAGTGACTTTCAGAGTACATCAGGCATTCCGCAAGGAAGTAACGTTGGACCGCAACTCTGCTCAATTTACTACAACGATGTATGTCTGATACTTCCCCCAGGATGCAGAATCGCGTACGCTGATGTCCTCAAAATATTCCATGCTGTTCATTCAGTTACCGAGTGCTCCGAGCTGCAGAAATTGATTAACGTTTTCTACGAATGGTGCACATGTACTCAACTTAGCGTCGGCGTTGCGAGGTGCGCAGTGATCAGCTACAGTAAGAAGAAAACTCCGATACAATATGACTATTCTATTAACCTAAAGTGACCAGATGGTCAGAGGTCTAACGCGAGACACAAAAAACAAAACGTTATGTATATACGTTTTGTGAACAAAAACCATAGTTTAGCGAGTCTAAACTGATCAGTATTATTTCTTTTTGAGTATCGGCACTCAGTTGTGATTTTTCGGTGGTTTAGAATTTGTTTACGCCCGAAAATCACTCGCTCAATCAGAGCATTTACGCCTGGCAAGCACGATTCAAATTCTACAATTTTCTTCAAATTACCGAATGGAATGCTCGAAAATTCCAATTCATTTTTCATCGATTTTAGTACATTCAAAAAATGAACTAATTTCGGATGGCGATGAAAGATAATTTATAGGAACAAATTTTCTTTAAATCTTACGTTTATCAAGTCTTCAACAAAAATTATTCAAGGCACAGCAGCAGCACCGTCAAGCAACTTGATGATGTTTCCATACTGCAAGCTCCACCCCACAGCAAAGGAGTTGGTCATCCTGAGGCACTTTGTGTCCGCCAGATATAGCCAATCTGGTATTTTCAATATCATCTCTTTGCCGCTCCTTAAGCCGGGAGATCGAAGCAACCAGCCAAACGGTGGAGAAGAATCTGGCCAAAATGCACATTTTTATGCGGAAGCGTCAAACGAGACCGGCCTTATCTGAGCAGCAGGCAATCACCTAGAAGGAGTAGCTTGAGGTGCTGGTGAAAAACTTCTTTTCGTACTCATAATAAAAGACGAAACGTACTTGATGCTAGAATTCAACGAATGGCAGGGTACCGGGTACTTTACGTTCCCCAGGTAAGCGATGACGTCGAATATATCATTCACATCATGTTCTCGAAGAAGGTTCTTCTCTGACAGACGTGAAAAGAATGTCCAAGCCGTTCTTCTTTCGAGTCATATGGTGAACGGGGAGATATATAGTACGAAGTGCTTGCCGGAGTTGGGAAGGTGATGTGGTCTTTATGTCGAACCTGGGATCAGCCCATTATGCCAAAAGACCACTGGAGGATGAATCTGCTGGAGATAAACATTGTCGCGAAGATTATCAACCTTCCCAACATTCCACACTGCGCTCGATAGAAAACATTTGGGCGAATGGCCAAAATAGAGAGACAGACGACCACCAAAGCCACGAAAATGTAAAATAACACGCCGATATACATCTTTCCATCGGCCATGGTTCAGGTTCCGGCCAACTTCCGTAAAACCACCCAGCGCATTTACTTTACTTTATCAAACAACTCTGCCTCTTTCCGTCGAGTATACATTAGTTCTTCCGGCTTATTTAAAATGTTAAGCCCTGACCGAGCTAGGGGACCAAAAATGACTTTTCGTCTGACTCACGTTGGTCCCTGCGGATCAATAGGGGACTTTTATAAAAACCATTTTCCAATTTTGTTGCTGTCGCTTCCAGTTGACACTCTCTAAACTAAAAAGCCCAATTTCGGTGCGATGAAACCAGCTCAACGTATTAAACTTTGGATGCATTAGAATCGCTCTTGAACAGTCTGCCAAATAAAAGATTTTTTTGAGGTTCATCCATTTAAGAAAATCAACATGATCAAATTATGATATTGAAATATATTGATAAATTAAATGCTCGGCCGCATGTCGCGAAACCTGTCAAAACATACTTGGAAATGCTGGAATGGGAGGTCCTATCCCACCCACCGTATTCTCCAGATATTGCGCCGTCCGATTATTACCTTTTTCGATCGTTGCAACATGGCCTGGTTGACCAGCAAAGTCAAAAGTCAAAAATTGGATCCTGGTTAGCCGACAAACTGATTATTTCCGCAAAGGGATCCGTGAATTTCCAGCAAGATGGGAAAAAGTTGTGACTAGCGATAGATATTAAATTTGTAACCATTTTTGCAGAATAAAGCATCAATTTTTACTTACCTGTACTCCTATTAAATAAATAAATAGAAAAAAATTAAATGCTCTTGAGCAACTTTTTTCGGTCATAAGATGTAGAAAAAAAAGTCACAGGAGGGTTCTGTCCGAGACACAACCGCATTGTTGACGTAGGATTCCGTTAGGCTATCTGTTGATTTTGGATATGTTTGAAGAATTACATAGTTAAACTCTTTGATAATGATTCGATGGCCCCCTCAAAAGCGCCGTTATGTTTGGTTATTGATTTCCGAACACAATTAGCAATTTTTCTCCCCAGTAAAAACATGTTACTTTAATATAGCGAAAACATATTTGAACTGGAAAAGGTAATTTTCTTTTATAATTTTTACTTTCTGAGTGTTTATTCAACCCAATGTGAATTTTAATTGGACTAACAACACCTAATACTATATGTAGAGCAATCACTTTTTTTCTAATATTTCTTCATTTTTTTTTCAATTTTTCTCGCCGTATAAACTTTCCTTGGGTGAAAATGAACACAACAAAACAGACAGCTTAAACCAAACGACCCGTTCTCGAGTGGGAACACACCTTGGTTTTTATTTATGAAAATTGATATAAATCATATATAAAGTCATTTTTAACACAACTGGTACCATATACAATTTTACACTTACACTTGTGCTAAATTTTTCACAATACACGATCGGTCATTGATATGAAATTTCACGAAGCAGCCAATATTAAAGTTCCAAATTTTTTTTTTTTTTTTGCTAGAACTAATCGTATCACTCACCTGGGGGCATTTTTATATTGCAACTTTCATATATTTGCAATGCCGATTTCCTTCGGGCACCTTGGTTTTGATATTTCTGTTAGGGAATACATTTCAGTAGGAACAAAAGCTCCCCCTACTTTCATGTATTTTCAATGTCGATTTCCCCCAAGCAGCTTGGTTTTGATGTCTTTGTTAGGGACGACCCGCCGCATGTGTCGTCAATTTCGACCAACCAGAAGTGAGTATTTCCGTTAGGGGTTGATAGGGGTTGAGATTTTTCAATTGTTCGATAGTTTGTTTAATGACATATATTATTTTCTTCAATACAAAAAATTGTTATGGAGTGCCGAAATCGATTGATGCAAAAATGTTATCAATCCATCATGAAATGACTGAGCAATAAGCGTTTGAAATTGGACAATTTTCACGATGTGCTCGATTTTCGATTTTCAATTTGTTCCCCAATGTGTTCCCGAAAGACGTAATCCTACGTCAAAATACCAGAAGTGTTGAAAAAAGGATGAACATATTTTTGCCCGCTCGCTACCTTTAGCGTGAGAGCTACGGATGTTACCACTACACCAGATCGCCTCCAATACGCAGGTACTTTTGTTCTGGTAACCCAATTGCATTCAAAGTCGATTCTGACTCTCGAATTTCTGAAAAATAATTAATCGTTTAACCAAATGGAATCGAACTGATGTTGTGCTTCCTAGGTGGAAATTACTCCATTATCTTCCGCTAACGTTTGACCATCAATCTACTTCCAGATTCCTACCTTTTTTTTCCAAAAAGTGTTAGAATTTAACCACGGAACTTTTCTTGTTATCTTTGCAGAGGCGATAAAATACTACGGAAACCGACTGACAGATTACGAGAAGCAGGAAATCGAGAAGTATCCAGAAGTCTACTTCCTAGGTCTCGAATCCAACAAAATCAATGCAAAGCAGGGGACTGCGCTCAATTCGGGCTACGATGATGACAATGGCAGTTACAACAAAGTGAGCAATCACACAAATTCCTTTCCTTTCCCATCCCTTCAATTTTATTTTCGTTTATTTTATTTACTCTTTTACACTCCCGTGAATTGATATCATGCCGCGACAGAATTCAAAACATTTTCTTCGACAGATTCTCCGCGATCACATTGGCTACCGGTACGAGGTGCTCGAGGTGATCGGCAAGGGTAGCTTCGGTCAGGTGATCCGGGCGCTGGACTACAAAACCAACCAGCATGTCGCCATCAAAATTATCCGCAACAAGAAACGCTTCCACCACCAGGCTCTGGTCGAGGTACGGATACTGGACGAGTTGCGCAAGAAGGATGCGGACGGGTCGTACAACGTCATACACATGCTGGACTATTTCTATTTCCGCAATCATCTGTGCATCAGTTTCGAGCTGATGAGGTATGTACTTATTTTTTTCTAACGATCGTAATATTCAATCCGAGCACACGGTCCATTGGGTCCCCAGCAGGGTGTGCAGTAAGGATTACAGGGTCCATATGAGACACAAGGTGGACAGCGGTGTGGGGATAGGCAAGGTCCGCATCCGTGTGAACAGCAGCATGATCAATCTGTTGAAATAATCGTGATTCGGGTTTCGTTTAATTCAAAATGATCAGCTCAAAAAATACTCACCACAGTTCCATAAGGGCGTCGGGGAAAAGAACAGGGATTGCAAAATTTCATTCTTCGTGGCAATGGACAACGATGAGATAACATGAAGTATTGCTTTGTAATATCACATAAATTTTGAATGGTTCGCTTCGTCCGAAAGTGAATAATTGAATGATTCTCATTGAGTTTTCAGTTTGCCCAATGGCTACTGTGTGATTTTTTTTTGCTTTGCGGAATTCAAGGTGATTTGAATAGGTGGTATAATTTCTGAAATCCTTAAGGTGGCCGTACACTGATTGACCGGAGGTCAAATATTTGACACTTTTTGACAGAAAAAATTTGGTCAAAATTTAGTACAAAGGGCCTGGCAGGGTAAGGAAGTAAAAAGTGCCCCCAAACCAAATCACTAGCTGTATGGCAAATATTTTAAAGGATATTAAATAAGAAATTTTGGCGGTTTATTTGAACCCCTATGTGGTTTGACGTAGGATCTATAGTGAAAAACGTACTTTTTCGTTTATTTCACGACATCCTCAAAAGATCCGAGAAAAAAATTTGAAAAAAATACTGAATGTGCATCTTACTACGGTGTATCAAGAAAAAATATCAAAAAAAATTTCATCAAAAATTTTAGTACTAAAAAAATATTGAAATTATGAGAAAAAAATTTCGGGATTTAGAGATTCAGTACTACTCTAATTCATATTTAAATGTGCTCCTACGGCTTTTCTAGATTGATAAATATCTTCAATTTTTTTTTTCATCTAATAATAAAAAAAATAAATACACAGTACAAAAAAAAATTTATAGATTTTCTGGCATTTCGAAACTTTGAGACCCACAGCTGCTCAAATTTTTATTTAAATTCATTCGTTTGTGTCTTTTTTCTACATGTGGCAGAATTTTTCCTGAATTTTGAAGAGCACTGCGACGCACAAAAATAATTTTCTTCATCGTCTGCATTATTTTTTTTATTTTCTCGAAATTGATTATTTTATTGTATTCGTGGTTTTCAATTGTAAGATTAAAATAATAAAAAAATCGGATTTTTTTAAGTGTTCTTCTCATTAATCCGAATGATCTTTTCACAAGGACTTTATTTTTTTTCTCACAGAGCTCTATCGTTCTGCTGACTCCTATGAATTTGGTAAACCATCTAAATCCAATGTAAATATAATCTCATATATTTTAAGATACGAGAAAAAAAAGTTGTACAGCGCAATGCTCTAAATATACCGACAAAATTTAGACATATGAAAAACAAAATTTAAAAAATATTAGAGCAGTTATTGGTCTCTAAATTCAAAATAAATTAAAAATGCCCAAAGGCCAAAAAACAAAAATTTTTTAGCACACTCCTCTTAAAAATTCAAGAAAAAAATACGCTATATGTGGAAAAAACAACACATATGAACACATTTAAATAAAAATTAGAGTAAAATTAGGTCTCAGAGTAATATTTTTTGACGTAGGACTACGTCTAACCGGAAGATATAGGGGGTGAAATGGAAATCTAGGCACTGAACAAGTAGGAAAAAATGCAAGATTTGGAACGCTTATAAATCGAGCATTTCTCAATAGATCGCATAGGTTTTTGCATCAATTGATAGGAAATATATCTACGCATCTATCTTCATTATGATTTTTTTTTCATTTTTCATTTCACATTTCATTTTTCTTGAGATAAATAATTGAATAATTGTTAAATATCAAGCATTGTCAAAATGCACTATGTGCCCATTTTTGATTGGTCCATTTTGTGCTCCTCAAATCATACCGACCAAAACGGGCAACCAGAGCAGCAGCGAAATAGAATGAAGCACGATTGAAAAGGAAAAAGAAAAAAATTAACGAAACATTGGTCGCAGTCTCACACATGCGTAATTCTCGAGCCAGCCAGTCAGCTTAAAAATCCCCGCTCCGCTGCCGTAACGATCATTCTCATTCAAACCGTACACCACATCGGTTCGCATCACAACACATCAACAAACCAACCCAAGCAGCCATGTCTGGACATGGTAAAGGAGGAAAAGTGAAGGGAAAGGCAAAATCCCGCTCGAACCGTGTTGATCTGATCTGAAGTTCTCCGCAAGGGTAGCCAGGCCGAGCGCGTTAGTACCAGTGCACCAGTCCACCTAGCCGGCGTTATATAGTTTCGGCCGCCGAAGTGATCGAGTTAGCTGGCAAAGCTGCTTGCGACGATAAGAAAATCCGCATTCGTAACAGAACACATTCGGTTCGGTGGACATCAAGACAACAGGCAGTTGCAGCGAGTGGCGAGTGGCAAACGCAATCGCAAAACGGCATCAGGTAGCAGAAGAAAAAAGTTTGTTCTTTATACAAACTGCTTTGGTGGCAAATCCAGAACAAGGCGGCATCAAGGGCGTTCGAAATGGTTTTTTTCAAAACCACGAGTACTAAGTTTTCTAAATTGGAACCATTCCATAAAACAAGGCGCTTTTCAGGGCCATTAAACCTTTCAAAAAAGAGTTTAGGAAATACAGTTCAATGCTTTCTAAAACATTATCCAAAATAATAATAAGACACAAATTGATTTTTTCATGATTTGTTTGCCAGGATCTGATGAGTATGTGAATTTGGCAGCTGTTCTGAGCTTATTGATAGTTGGGGACTTTCCTGATTATTCAATTTTCTCCAATTCTTAAATTATTTCTAGATTGAAAGTACAGTAATTTACTATTAGTTCGACATTTAGCTAATTGGACGGACATGTAATGCGACAAAGCTACGGAAAGTCATCGCAGTTTGGTGGAAGTTTATGGTGACCATACTCCAATTGATCAGACATGGTTTGCACAATTTAAAAGTGGTAATTTTGACTTGGAAGACGAAGAACATTCCGGACCGCCAAAAAAGTTTGAAGATGAAGAATTGAAGGCTTTACTCGATCAAGATCCGTCACAAACGTAACAAGAACTTGCAGATACACTTGGAGTAGCTCAGAAAACCATATCCGATCGTTTAAAAGCAATGGGAATGATCCGAAAGATAGGACATTGGGTGCCGTTTTTTCACGTGCGAACAAAGAAAGGGTTTTTCGCATCGAATCGTTACTGGCGATGAAAAGTGGGTCCATTTTGACAATCATAATTCAACGACCGCGCGGAATATTCACGGCCAGAAGGTTACGCTGTCTATTTGGTAGGACCAGCTGGGTGTGGTGTACTATGAGTTGCTAAAACTGAATGAAACCATTACGGAGGACCTCTATCGACGATGCGTTTGAGCCGTGCACTGAAAGAAAAACGGCCACAATACGAGCAAAGACACAATAAAGTTATTTTACAGGACGACAATGCTTGGCCGCATATCGTGAAACCGGCCAAAATATACTTAGAAACGCTGAAATGGGAGGTCCTATCCCACCCGCCGTATTCTACAGACATTGATCCGTCTAATTACTACCTTTTTCGATCGATGCAACATGGCCTGGTTGACCAGCACTTCTCCAATATTGATGAAGTCAAAAACTGGATCGATTCGTGGTTAGCCGACAAACCGGCCCATTATTCCCGCAAAGAGATCCGTGAATTGCCAGAAAGATGGGAAAAAGTTGTGACTAGCGATTGGTACCGAAACTTAGCGGTACTCATATTATAAAATTTGACAATATTTCACATCTGGTCATTTAATCAATTTAAGTTATTTCTGACCCTAAGCGTGGATTAGCTGGTACAGTTTTGTCGACTAGAATAAAGAGGATATTCGAAAGTAAATACTCCCGAAAATGTGCCTCAATGTAAGAGGATCAAATATTATGAGAGCCTTATTCCCGAAGTCAATAGTAGTTGCGAACTTGCGTCCTACTTACTACTCAATACCAGCAGCTCAATATGTAGGAAACTAAATCCTCTCACGAGTGAAAAAGACCTACAGTTCCAAAAATATCCATCAAACGGCCGACGGATAAAAATATTGTTGGGATGATACACCGTAAATTAATCACTCCCAGTATCTCCCGTGTCGGATACACAAGCCTTGACAAATATCCTGAGCACACCAGATAACGCCTAATAAATCATTCATAATAATGTCGAGATGCTCGAACCCTCGTCCATCGCTTAGTTCCTCATCCATCGAATCGTCAAATAGCGCACCACGGTAAACGTGGTGAGCGAGAGAAGCGAATGAACAGAATAAAACCGAAACAATGATACATCCCAATCCGAAGGATTCGACGGCCCTTTCCACCTGTACCTGGGAGGCGGTTGGGACTGGGAAAATAATTTATGGCAAAAAATATCACACAATTTATCGCCCTGTAGCTCAAGTTCATCACCCACCATGGAAACCAAGCTCCCATCGTTGATGCATGCCGAGTGTAGCTCCAAATTTCGCTTTTTAGGCCTTTTGCGGGGGTAGCAATTTGGTGCTAATCAACCGGTTAAATTAGGCTACGAAAGGAACACGCTTCACTCGCCAATCAAGCCCCGAGACCTTCCCACATGACTAATGATTCTGATGAACTTGGAATATCCATGTTTGCAACCGGCTGTTTTTTCGCGTTTCATTCAACTAGTGGGCAGAAAAGTGTTTTGATGATTCGAAAAACATGACGTAAACACACAACCGAACACACAATCTTCGCACACGCTCCACTTTTGCCAACTTCGTAGCCGAGATTTGATGCAATACGCTCCGTGCGAACAACGTCATGTGGAAGCACGAACTTTGGCTGCAGCAAATCAGGCTCTGGTCACGAACTTTGGGGCGCCACAGACCAGAGCTGCCGACCTCTCCCACCCCCCTGTTTCTGATTATCGTTAAATTTAGGTTGGCTTGTATTCTTCCCGATTGGAGCTCTCAGTGGTGGTATTCGGTAAAAATATTTGGCAACTGCATAGCTTTTGCTCCGAGACAGGATTATGTCGTGTCTGGCCGGGAGTTGTTCCGGGAGGTGGGGAGTTTAAAAATAATTATGGATGCATGTACGAAGGACGCTTACGACACTTCATTGCTAGCTTTCAAGGCGGAACTACTAGAGAAGCATAAAATCGATTTATCGATGAGCAAACGTAGATAGGGTTAGCCATTGGGCGTAAATTATTGAAAAGTTAAAACCGGTACTCACGTTTCGCGTTGAAATAGCGAAGCTCAATATTCTGTGCTGATTCAATTGAAGTTTGTTTCAAGGTGGAAAATCTCTCCGTGTTCAAACCTGAACAACTCTTCATTGGGGCTGTGCAGGATATAATCACAGCAACCTATGCTTTTACAGATGTTCAGAAAATAAACGGTGAAAGTCATTTCATTTTCAAATTTCGGCCGGAGCAGGAGCAAAATTTTCAGTAATCAAGCACGAAAAGAATCCTTTGGAAGCAAATCAAATCCCTTATAAAGCAAGAATATATTGAACCTATTCACAAGACCATTCATTCAAGTAACTAAGAAGTTAAAATGCCGAAGAAAATCTGCTGCTTACCATGCACACTCCCGTGTGGACCCTGCGTGAGTTTCGTCAGATATAACCTCCAATAAAATCAATTTCGTTTGTACAAATTGACAAATTTGCAAAATGCGAAAAATTCGAAATCGACCTCCGAGATACGTCGGTACAGTTGCCTCCATTTTGCAGGGCCCCTGTGGACCTTGCTGTGATCCGTGTTGTCCGCCAGTGTGTGGCCCATACCAACCGTGCTTTGGTACATGCTCGCAGATAGGGTGTGCGCCATGTGGACCGTGCGGTCCGTGCGGACCATATGGACCATGTTTACCATGTGGACCTTGGGCGCCATTGCCACCGTGTGTTCCATGTGGACCTTGTAGCCCTTGCGGGCCTTGCGAGCCTTGTGGTCCGTGCGGACCTTACGGACCTTGCGGACCTTGCGGACCTTGCGGACTATGTGGACCATGTGGGCTTTGTAGAGATTCAAACAACGCATGTTAAATGAATAGTTCCAGAATATTTTTAATTCAGAAATAAATGCTCTTCCAAAGTTGAATTCTAATCATCCAATGTTTTTTTTCCCTTAAAGGGAGTCATTTGAAGGATTCAAGAAATGCGCGAACTCAAAAAACTCATCGGAAATATCCTACGGTTCACAGAGTACATGTCGGTACTAGAGAAATGAAGATTCCTGGAATGTTCATAGATTTTAGGAAGGATGTTTTAATCAATAGGATGAGATGATGGGTCTGATCACGAACACCACTTCACGGTGAAAAAAAAAATTAAGTGCATATAATCTTGTATACAATTCATTTCGGTTTCATCGATAAGTGGCGTTCCTGATCAGATTCACAACCTCACCGTCACCGTTTCTTCAACTATTCTTATGGACTTACCTAGCCGATTCCAAAGTTACCATTGATGATGTAGGGTAAATGATCTTGGTGTGTCCAATTTAGGGTGTTTTCACGCAACTAGTAAATGCAAATCGATTTTTCTTCATTAAAATCACATATAATCAAAACGTTGTTGTTGTTTGTTGAAAAGCCCTAAGTCTCTAGTTTCTAATTCAACCATAAGACGTTGAAATTATTCAAATATTTATGTTTTTTAACTATTTTCCTCGAAGAGAAATTATGATTATGGTTTGTACACCTCTGATCATGGTTTGTCCGAAAAATGATCATGGTTTGTCCAGTTTTAAAAATCACTATGGGTCTAAAAAATAAAATAAACAGAAAGAAAGTTTCTTTGTGTTGAGTGTGTTGAGGTGAACACTTCTGAAATGCCCAAGAAAAGGCAATACTTGAAGAAAGGCTAAATTATGAATGGATCATGATGACAGTAAACTCAAGCAATGAGAAATGCAACATCTACTCGAAAATTCGAATTTCTTCATTCAAAAATAGTGATTTCTAAAATCGGACAAACCACAATTATTTTTCGGACAAACCATGATCAGAGGTGATCAAACCATGATCAAAGTTTCGCTTTGAAGAAAATCGTTAAAAAACATAAAATTTTGGATAATATGAACGCCTTATGGTATTATTAGCAACTAGAGACTTGGCGCTTTTCAACAAACCCAAACTCATCATAATTATATGCGATTTTTGTTAATAAAAATCATTTACTAGTTGCGTGAAAATATCCTAAATCGAACAAACCAAAATCATTTACCCTAGTTTGTTTCGATGCGTTGTTTCACCTTGTTTTTTCAATGCATTGGTATTGTCCATTGTACCACGTTTATCTTCAAAAATTGTTTTATGGCTGAACAAAAATTTCATATACACTGTATGTTTTCCACTGAGAAATTTCATAAATTTGAAAACTTTGCAGATTTTGAAACTACCATTTGCCAAACAACAAAGTCAAATGTAAACACTGATACCAGGTGGTTGTTTCGAATGTATGACCACAGTGCGGAAAGTGTCAAAAAGAAATGATTCATATCGTATTTTGAACAATATTTGATAAAACGACGAAAAGCACGTTTTTGTAACTATAGTAGTTTGCGAGCAGCAGTGGTTTGAATGGAACGTGGTTTATAGTGCGCGTCGGAAATCATGTGTGACGAAAAACACGAATTTTGGGGGTTCTCCGTAGCCACATTGGTTGCGTGTTCGCTTAGTAAGCGATCGATTGTGAGTTCAAAACTCAGGGCCCTCATTGACCATCTTTGTGTTGTTACAGAATAACTACATCCGCGCAACAATCATTAGCGATGGAGATCGATCCACGGTCGAAATAAGATCGATTCATCCATACAACTGCTCTGCTCTGCAAGACACATCGGGCTGCTGTTCTATAAATAACTCAACAATGATCAATCAACTGTCTCCGCTGTCCGGTCTAACTGGATAATGGAAGAACAGATAGAAAACTCTTACGCCTAAATGGCTACTGTGTAAATGTGTGCCATATGCAATGGTGTAGAAGGGAATACTCTAACGCCGAAAAATGGGAACTGTGTAATGTGCTAATTATAGATATGATAAATAAACATGCGACATTCGGCTCTGTCACAGCTAAAATGCTAATGAGTCTAAAATAAACAAAAGGGATAAAAAACACGAACAACAACGCACCTGCCCATAACGCGCTGATGGTGTAGCAATTTTTAACCGATAAGGGCATTTCAGTGTTCGAACATGCCACGTACTCGCCAGATCTAGCCCCATGCAACTTTTTTCTAATCCCCAAGATCAAATCCGTGTTGAAAAGTACCCGATTTCCTTCCGTAGAAGAGGCGAAGGAAAAAGCTACGCGGCTTTTGAACGCCATCACAAAAGAAGAGTTTCAGCACTGCTTCGAACAATGGAAAAGACATATGGAAAGGTGTGTGAGGAACCAAGGGGAGTATATTGAAGGGGAGCATATCGTTGTATCGTAATTTTTAAAATATAACCCCTTTTCGTCACCAGTCTCGTTATTTAATAGCCATACCTCGTAAATGGTCGGTGTTCAGACAGACCGGACCAAGTAACAAAACAAGACAAAATGAGTTAATAGTAGCAAACGATCAAGAATTTCCTAACCTACATTCTACTTCTATCAGATCAAACTTATGTTGTAAAATAATAGTATGCTGTCAGAGTGGACCAAGTGCATACAACCGTAGCGACTAGAGGGAAGTCACGTTTATGTGACAACCAGAAAATGGAATGAATTTCAAATGAAATGTTGGATTCCTTCGCATCAGAAGATTATTCCCTTTATCTTTCGGCAAAGTAACTCATACTGAAACCCAATGTATATGTTTTTGGGACAATTCATAGTTATTGAAAAGTTGATCGAATATATTATTATATTTTGTTCAGATAGAGTGAACCAAGCGCCAGAGAGTAAAAGAATTGTTATTATTAAGCTTTTCATGATCCATTTCAGATCCAACCATGGTCTTGCATTGACTGCACGTACTCTTTTTCATAATCATGCCAATCCGTTTGTTGTTGAAACATATTTTATAGAAAATCAAGAATTGTACTTAAAAATACATACTAATCGATTATTTTTGGTAAGCAAAATACTGTTTCTAACCATGAGAGGAAATCCTACTGAATAAATGAAATGATTTCATCATCAAAGCGTTCAGTCATAGGGGAACAAGTCTCTGAAAATATGTTTTTGTTCAGTCAGAATGGACCAAGTACGCATAGCCATTCGTTAAAACCTCTCGATTGACCTTAATGAGGTTTTTTTGTTGTAATAATGCCATTATACGACCTTGTTAAACAGTAACTAAGAGCTGTAGAAAAACATTTAGGGATAATTATTGGAAGTTACAAAAACTACATCGCTTCAAACTTTTGGTTCGGTTTACTCAAAATCATAATTATGTTACTTAGTCCGGTCTGACTGAACACCGACCAGATGTGACACAAAAACTATATTAATTTAATGTAAAATGAATGCATATACATCCAAACTAGCGTTGGCAGAAAACATTTTATCTTCGGCAGAAATAATGATTTTTCGTGTGCTGAAGGGTCAAATTAGCAAATGATGAGCTATTTTAAAAGCTTTAAAATGTTTGTATGTATGGGAGCAGACATCTCTTTTTTTTCTTTTTTTCTCTTTTGGCATTGTACCAAAAACAAAAGTCCATACAATGTCAACGGGAATCGAACCAAGGCCAGATGGAGTGCAAGGCTGTTTAACACGACCACGCTATCCACATAGCTACTGGTGCTGTTGCGTAAATGCGTGATAATATTACACCACATTATAAAATGAATTTGGAAAGTGCTTTCTAAGAGCAAAAAGGAGATCTATATCCATCTCGGTCTGGGCCGTGTATTTGGCAAACTATACGAAAAGCTTTAATACGTGCATATTTTGAAATAGCATATATCAGCCATTCCATGTGAAAACGATATAGTGCTTCTAAGATTTCCATGGAAAGTGGTAGTTTTGTTCTTTATTGCAAAATATTAGACCCGCATTTTTTAATTTTTTCGCTAGGGTGACCATTTCCATTTTAGGGTGGTTGAAATAACAAAAACAATGGATTTTGTTTTCGTAATTATTGATTGTAGTCGTTTTTTGTTGTTTTCATGGCTTTGGGCTAGAGGCGCTATAGCTTTTTATATTTTTTCTTGAAAGCTGGTGATTTTTTACATAACATATCTCGATATCGAAGATGCTATTTTTTGTAGTTTTTGAGATATGATTTTTCAAAATTAACCGGTGGTCCAAAAAATCACTTTTTGCAAAAATTCATGACATTTGAACTACTGAACCGATTTAGATGATCGACAACCTTCTTTGAAAAAATATCACACTTGTGGGAAAACTGGATTCTAGTCGCATAGGTCTAGCCTAGTCACTTAGGAATATTGAACGAAGACTTTAAACATGTTAACTTTGAAAAATCATATCTCAAAAACGGAAAAATGGCATCTCCGATATCGAGATATGTTATGTAAAAAAACTTCAGCTTTCCAGAAAAAATATAAAAAAATGTAGCGCCCTCTATCTTTAACCGAGAAAGCTTTGAAAAACTGACTCAATCATAAAATCCAAATATTCCCCAAATATAATGTTTCTACAAAGAAAACTAATTCATAAGTTTTAATTTGATATGTCGATCATTTGAATCGGCCCTGTAGTTCAGAAATTATGAATTTTTTGTAGTGGAAAAAAGTGGAAAAAAGTGGATAATTTGTTTTTTCGAAGCAGCATCTCTGATATCCAGATATTTTATGTAAAAAATCCTCAGCTTTCAAGAAAAACATAAAAAGATATAGCGCCCCCTGGTCCAAAGCTATGAAAACAACAAAAATCGACTGCAATCAATAATTACGAAAACAAAATCCATTTGTTTACCTATTTCATTTTTTTTTATAAAGGGCTAGCTCATTGGCTTCAATTTGATATGTCGATCATCTAAATCGGTTCAGTGATTCAAAAGTTATGAAATAAAAAAAAAAAGGAAATAATTGATTTTTCGGACCACCCCAAAATGGAAATGGTCACCCTAGCGAAAATAAAATCGGGTCTCATGTTTTGTGATAAAGAACAAAATAACAACCTTTCACGAAAATCTGAGAACCACTATATCGGTTTGGCATGGAATGGCTGATATGTTATACAGGAAAACCTGTTTTTGTGCGGTCGTTTTTTATGCGATTTCTTTTTGTGCGATTTTCTGTTCTTGTGCGTTTTTTTTATGCGATTTATTTTTGTGTGGTATATGAAATGCACTATGTTGCACTCCATCAATTGCATCCATCAAATGCACTATGTTGCACTCGACATGATTTCTAATAGCAACAAGTTTCGACATGAACTAAAAGAACAACACAGCCATGCGCAATCGAATAGGCACTCTGTCCCATCGCAAAGCGGGGAAACAAAAGGAAATCGAACCGTGAACAGCGTGGATTTTTTTTATGCGGTCCCTATCTACCGCACTATCAATTTTGTACCGAACACGATTTTGTAAAGCTGCTGATGAAGTTTCGCACGATTTTTTTATGCGACTTTTTTGTACGGTCCCTATCTCCGCACGAAAAAAGGTTTGCCTGTACAAATGACGGGAGTATCGGGGAGTAGCGCATTTTCTGCTATTTTTAGGCTCATTTAATGTAATAAATCGGGATGCCAAAACATGTGCTTAAAATTAATTTTGGTGTAGATTTGAAAGGTTTGGTTCTAAACCGTTCATTAGGTGGCCCCAAATTTTCCTTAAAAACGAAACGTAATAGCGACGATGAAACTATATTTCAGAAGAAAAGACGGGTGGGTAATGTTCTTGATGCGGGTTTTCTGATTGTCGTGAGCAGCTTTGCAAGCCAACTCGAGCACTCCGACGGTTGAAACTCTATAGTCGCTGTTAGGTATACTGGTGCTCCGGCACCAATCCGTTCGGCCTAGTTACCCTTGCGGAGCAATCAGTGAATGCGACCAACAGAGAACTGGAGACCTGCACGGTTCGAGTGAGACTTTGCCTTTCCCTTAACTTGTCCTCCTTCGTTACGTCCACGATGCCGATGCCGTACAACCACACGGGTTTACGGTTTGAAAGAAAATAAGATATTTTTTGGGGTCCGCGTGTTTTATACTCTAGCGGTACACACTCACAGGATAGAACCAAAATGGCAGACTCAGCCAGAGGGGCGAGTCCAACGAGACGAACGAATAAGCGTTAAATGGGAGCGATGGCAAAAAAATACATTCATTACGATTTGTTCCCTCGTTGGATTCACATGCAGGCTAAAAAGGGTCCTTTTCAGGATCACAAAATTATCTTCAATCTAAAGAGTTTATTGTTTTGTTATCACTCGATATCCCCATCTTGTTCGGCTAAACCTTTCTGTTTAGCGATTGCATTTGCCACTCGCCACAGCTTTCACAGTTGGAAAATTTCTTCCCATCCAGCTTGTGACATATTTTACAGTAAATTACATTCAATGGCACGTCGCATTACCACCACTCAGTGTCGGATTGGAGGTAATTTTAACCTGTAATTGAACATTTGTGATGACAGTGGTACAGTGTCGACTTTCAATGTGGGGTCATAACTTGGACCCCGAACTCTATGTTTACAAAAATGTCCAACTAAATAAGTCGCATTACATGTCCGTCCAATTAGCTAAATGTCGAACTAATAGTAAATTACTGTACTTTCAATCTAGAAACAATTTAATAATTGGAGAAAATTGAATAATCAGGAAAGTCCCCAACTATCAATAAGCTCAGAACAGCTGCCAAATTCACATACTCATCAGATCCTGGCAAACAAATCATGATAAAATCAATTTGTGTCTTATTATTATTTTGGATAATGTTTTAGAAAGCATTGAACTGTATTTCCTAAACTCTTTTTTTAAAGGTTTAATGGCCCTGAAAAGCGCCTTGTTTTATGGAATGGTTCCAATTTAGAAAACTTAGTACTCGTGGTTTTGAAAAAAACCATTTCGAACGCCCTTGATGCCGCCTTGTTCTGGATTTGCCACCAAAGCAGTTTGTATAAAGAACAAACTTTTTTCTTCTGCTACCTGATGCCGTTTTGCGATTGCGTTTGCCACTCGCCACTCGCTGCAACTGCCTGTTGTCTTGATGTCCACCGAACCGAATGTGTTCTGATCCGAATGCGGATTTTCTTATCGTCGCAAGCAGCTTTGCCAGCTAACTCGATCACTTCGGCGGCCGAAACTATATAACGCCGGCTAGGTGGACTGGTGCACTGGTACTAACGCGCTCGGCCTGGCTACCCTTGCGGAGAACTTCAGATCAGATCAACACGGTTCGAGCGGGATTTTGCCTTTCCCTTCACTTTTCCTCCTTTACCATGTCCAGACATGGCTGCTTGGGTTGGTTTGTTGATGTGTTGTGATGCGAACCGATGTGGTGTACGGTTTGAATGAGAATGATCGTTACGGCAGCGGAGCGGGGATTTTTAAGCTGACTGGCTGGCTCGAGAATTACGCATGTGTGAGACTGCGACCAATGTTTCGTTCATTTTTTCTTTTTCCTTTTCAATCGTGCTTCATTCTATTTCGCTGCTGCTCTGGTTGCCCGTTTTGGTCGGTACGATTTGAGGAGCACAAAATGGACCAATCAAAAATGGGCACATAGTGCATTTTGACAATGCTTGATATTTAACAATTATTCAATTATTTATCTCAAGAAAAATGAAATGTTATTCATTATGATAGATGCGTAGATATATTTCCTATCAATTGATGCAAAAACCTATGCGATCTATTGAGAAATGCTCGAGTTATAAGCGTTCCAAATCTTGCATTTTTTCCTACTTGTTCAGTGCCTAGATTTCCATTTCACCCCCTATATCTTCCGGTTAGACGTAGTCCTACGTCAAAAAGCATCAATAAAATATATATAAAAGTTGTACCTTTTGCTATGATTTTAGATTTTTGGCATTAATAGAAGGGTCCAGAATAAATATTTTTCTAGATTTTTTGTCTATATATGTTTTTGTTTCTCAAAACTGAAAACATGTCTTCGCAATAATTCTTCCTAGTCCAACAAATATTAGATGGTGGAACATTTCGATGACGCTCGTCTCCTGGAATACGATATTTTGCTCGACGCGACAGTGATTATAGCCGTGGCGATTTGCCTAACTTTTGTAATGTTAAACTTTATCGATATATCGCCAATCGACACGACGCATCTTCGCCAACAACACGACAGGAACGCGCGGGATTCCATGTCTTGATTGGAGAAGTTTGGACCGGGAAACCTAGAAATTTGCACTGTAGTCATAACTTTTTTTTTATGGTTTCTGGATTCCGACATAGTGCCTTAACAGGTTAATTCCTGGAAAAAATTCAATGAATCATACATATTTATAAATAAGTTTGGTTCAGCTTTTTTTTTAATTTAAATCGTTTAATTTTACAGGCTCAGTTACATAGGTTTAAAGGAGCCGAACTCCTTACTGTATTGTTACTAGTATATATACATTTTTCCTTAATTCTAATGTTAATGATATAGGAAACCGATTACTCGCGGTCGACTCGAGTTTAGAAGGGTGACATATTTTCTTCAGGAAAAGGAGGGGATATGAGGATATGTTGACAATGATCACACTCACACTCACCACACTCAATTCTTAAACCTATCTTATATCTAATATGTATTTACATTTCATCTTATTCTTAAGAAGGGATCCGATCTCTCACAAAGGAAAAGGAAAAGGAAAAACTAAGGGTATAAGGACAATCACACACGAAGATCGATAGCTTTAAGGAATACATATATTTGGGACATGTAATCAAGGTCTAAGTGCTCCCGTGGCCGAGTGGTTAGCGTCAAAACCTAACATGCCGGGGGTTCGGGTTCGATTCCCGTTCTGGTCGGGGAAATTTTTCTTCAAAGAAATTTCCTCTGACTTGCACTGTGGTCACGCGTATTCTAGAGCTTGCCACTCAGAATACATTCAAGGCGTGTTATTTGGCATAGAAATCTCAACTAAGTACTAATGAAAATGACGCAAGTAATACTACGTTGAGACGGCGGAGTTCCTCTAGGAACGTTAGTGCCATATAAGAAGAAGAATCAAGGTCTAACCGAGCCAACACGTCTCTCACCGGCACCATGGGCTGCCTTCCTCGGGCCCGAAGGGTGTCTTCTAAATTCGATCTGGCGACAAGATACAGCTCGCATGACCAAACAACGTGCTCGATGTCGTGGTAACCTTGGCCACAAACACAAAGATTGTTGTCGGCAAGATTAATACGAAAGAGTAGCGCATCTCACGAACAGTGATTGGACATGAGTCGGGAGAAGGTTCGAATAAAGTCCCGACTCAAGTCCAGACTTTTGAACCATGGTTTGAGGCTAACCTTAGGGATAATCGAGTGGAGCCACCGGCCCAAAGAAATTATGGTTCAGCTTTGTATCAGGAGAATTACATTTAATGTAAATGTTTTAAAAGTGTGGGCCGGAGAGCTTCTTTGACAGTGCTAATTTCGACCAGGAAAACATTGACAGGAATCCCAATGTATTTTATATGTATAGATTTCACTCTGATAAGGTAAATCTGGAAGGATGGCATCTCTGGTTCTAGCTTCACTCTTTATTGATTTTTTTCCTGGTTTCAGCTTGAAATAGAAAAAAAGGTCGATTGCAACTTTTTGTGTTTTTTTTCGATCGATGTTGGACAAATTTTGCTCACGATGAGTCAGAAACTCATGGAGGTTTCTGATAATTGATAAGGAAAAGTTGATTTCATAATTTTTGTTTTAAAACGTGTTTCTACCACCCAAAACTCCATTACCATTTTCATTCCAGAGAAATGTAACATAAAGCCTTAATGTTGTCTTTGTCCTAGCGTGGCAAGGTTGTCGCATCTGCAAATCTCGATTGGATTTGAGTCGGTCGGATTACAAAGCGCAAAATTGCGATCACTTTGGGAAATTCTGACTTGATCGTAATCTAGAATAAAGGTATTTGATTCGATCGGATTCAAAAAAAGAAAGGCTGTGCCATATTGTTTGAATCTGTGATGTAATAGAAGAAATGTATCCACATGGCCACACGATCATCGCAGGGGGAAACCATTTTCTCGTGATCCCGGTACAACGAGAACATCATGGTCCAACGATTGGGTTGCCCGAAAAGTAATTCTATAGTAAATCTATATATATATATATATATAAAAATGGATTCCTGTCTGTCTGTCTGATTCTTATGGACTCGGAAACTACTGAACCGATCGCATGAAAAGTTGTATGTAGGGGTTTTTGGGGCCGGGAAGGTTTTCATGATAGTTAGAGACCCCTCCCCCTCTCTAAGGGGGAGGCTGCTATACAAATGAAACACAAATTTCAACATTACTCGAGAATTAATCAAGCAAATGCAACCAAATTAGGTATCTGGAGGTTTTAGGGTGCAATTCATGATTCTATGGTGGTTAGATACTCCTCCCCCTTCTCTTAGGAGGAGGGAGGGGGCTGCCGTACACAAATTTCTGCATTACTCGAGAACTTATGAAGCAAATGAAACCAAATTAGGCATATGGAGGTTTTAGGGTGCTATAAATGTTTCTATGGTGGTTAGATAC
Organism: Toxorhynchites rutilus septentrionalis; assembly: GCF_029784135.1. NCBI lineage: Eukaryota > Metazoa > Arthropoda > Insecta > Diptera > Culicidae > Toxorhynchites > Toxorhynchites rutilus. The sequence continues at coordinate 150,831,428 of NC_073746.1, forward strand.
TCCTCCCCCTCTCTTAGGGGGAGCTGCCATACAAATGAAACACAAATTTCTGCATTACTCGAGAATTAATCAAGCAAATTAAACGAAATTTGGCATGTGTAGGTTTTAGGGTGCAATAAATGTTTCTATGGTGGTTAGATACTCCTCCCCCTCTCTTGAGGGGGGCTGTCATACAAATGAAACACAAATTTCTGCATTACTCGGGAATTTATCAAGAAAATGAAAACAAATTAGGCATATGGAGGTTTTAGGGTGCAATAAATGTTTTTATGGTGGTTAGACCTCTCTAAGGGGAGAAGAGGGGAGGGGTCTGTCTTCATTCTATCATATTTTCTATATCAAACATTTATTCCATGTAACGGAGAAACATGTTGTTTGCAAGTGTTTGAAAAATCTTGAACGAGAATTGTGTCTGAAAATAATCTGATATTATAATGATGAGTTTTGGTAGAAGTACTAGGATTTTTTAGTAAAAGGTAAATTCAACGGGGTCGATTAGAAGATTAATCAATGAACAGTTCTGCGATTGGAAACATTAACTTGCGCTTAGTAAGAAAACGTGAATGTTTGAAGGTATTGTTAACAAAAAAACAAATTTTGGGCGGGACGAAGTTTGCCGGGTCAGCTAGTTACAAATAAAATACATTTGTTGTGCATAGAATAATCGCATACAGATGAGATGTACATCATTTTAAAGCTATGAACTACCAAGTTTTGGAATATTTACGAACAAATTTTAATTTTGGTGTGTAAAGATGTATTTGAAAAAACGGAAAGAAACAACAGATTCAATAGCAAATCCACTTCTTGGATGGCATTAACGTTCCTAGAGGAACTTCGACGTCTCAACGTTATATTACTTGCGTCATTGTCATTAGTACTTTTTGATTTCTATGCCAAAAACACTCCTAGAATACGCGTGACCACAGTACAAGTCGGAGGAAATTTCTTTGACGAAAAATTTCCCAGACCAGAACGGGAATCAAACCCGAACCTCTGCCATGTTAGGTGTGACGCTAACCACTCGGCACCCAAAACAATAGCAAATCTAATTAGTCTTGTCTATAAGCTTTCAGTTAATCCTATAACGTTCCTGTAGGACCTTTCAATACAGAGATATTGTTGTTTGAATGAAAAGTTTCCGCTACTCCTTTGGAGATTAATTGTTCAATAAATAATGATCTCATCGCAAATCAAAAACTGTTTATTACACTTGCGCAAAAAATAGAATTTGTTTTCATAATAATTAATCATAATTAGTTTTCGTAAAAAACTCAGCTTCCAAGAAATCATATAAAAAATATAGCGTTCTCAAGAATTGCGAAAACAAAATCCAATTTTTTCACAAGTGTAATATGTTTTCAAAGAAGATTTGCTTTAGCCTTAATTTGATATATAGGTCATCTGAATCGATTCAGTAGTTCAAAAGTTATGAATTTTTGAAGAAAGTAATTTTTGGGAAGAGAAAAAATGGTGGAAAAAATTAATGTTTGGATCACCCTAAAATGGAAATGGGTACCCTAATGAAAAAAAAAATAATACGTGTCGAATATTTTGCGTTAAGGAACAAAACAACCTCTTTTCTCGAAAATCTGAGAACCACTATATTGGTTTGGCATGGAATGGCTGAATATATGATGTAAAGTTTTCATACCGAGAAAAAAACCAATTCGCGAAAATGATTTAGAATTGAAATTATTCAGTCACCATTCCGCATAAGAAGTTTCAAGTCACGTGTGTTTTGGGAGTATACTCATCATAATCATGGAAATTATCCGTCCAAAACACGATTGTGTTTCGTTTTTGGAATCAAGAATATTTATTCATGCGTTTTATGGCAAAAAAAAAATATTCTAAGCTGCTCATTGTATTCTGTTCCAGCAATTGTCACGCAACTTTGCGGTTGCGTTGCGCCACGAATCCATTAATCACAATCAGCTTCACTTCATCTTAACTGTATCCATCGCTTGTTGCCGGAAGGATTTATATCCGTTTTCAGCACTTCTGGTTTGCTCAGAATCAGATTATCAATCGCTCCGCGATGGGCTGGCATACATGGCTTCTGCTTGAGTGCCTGAAATACGGAGTCCCCCCTTCAAGACACTTTGGATTGTGTTGTAAAGCATCGGCCCGAGCGACTTCCGAGCACCGTATGTAACATCTTTCCTTCCCGAAGGCTCTGTCGGCGGAAGGTATGTTGTGTGTGTGTTTTTATGTTCCACGCGCTCCACAAATGAAAACCGAAAACTCATCAGAGGTCGAGCAAGCAAAAACACATAAATCAAAAATTTTCCTCGCTGCCGAATAAAAGCCGTTTTGAGCCAAAAATAAACACACACAGAGTTACTTTGCGCTCCGTGTGGTCGGGCAAATTGGCCGGAAGGTCGAGGTTTAGTGGTTTAGTGTTCACTATTTCGCATTAGAGTTGTACCGGGTGCTTCTGGAAAAGTTTTGCTCCCGTAAAATTAGATTTGTTCTGCGTCACTGGAAGAAGATAAAATTTCAATTCCAACCCGTGTGGTGAATGGCCTGGCTATTTGCGAATCGAGAAAGTAGTATGGGGAAATGCTTCATATGACTGACTTCGGGTCTCTATTTATGGAATTCTCATTTTTGTCTTTTGCTTTCTGAGCGTATGTATTCGGGTATGTTCCCAGCAAATTGTTTTTTCATATCTTTTTGCATACGATTACAGCAGTATCCCCAATTTCAAATCTTATTCGTAGAATTTTGTCATTGAACATTGAGAGGTTACATGGCTCGACCACAATGATAGAGAAGATATAGAAGTTTTTTACTGATCGTTTCCGTCGTATTTTACATAATATCAACATACTACTTTTGTGGAAAAAAAACCCTACAGATTAGGTTAAAGGGGAGTTGCAGAGTGGTGTTATTACGCTAACCACCCAATTTCACACAACAACCGGAGCCGGTCAGTTTGGGTACATTGGAAAATGCGTATACATTATTTGACGGTTTGTTACACTCAAATAACACTAAAAAAAATCAAATAACATTGAGTTTAAAAATAAAAAAAAATAACAGGACATTGGTCCTCTGACGCAAAAATTGTCGATTTTGAAAACTCGTACAGCAGCCCCTTTCAAAAACATTAAAACCGCTTAATGTCAATCCTTTCAATCTACATTCCAGAATCAATGCAGAAAAACAACGAATAAAAACCAAGAACAATATGTGCGTGTGATGCAGATATACCCAGGCGGCATGAGAACCGACGCTTTGTATCATCGAGTTCCACTTTGGATTTGAAGTTGCAAACTAAATCACATACATTATTGTCTTGATACTGTCTGCTTGCTGGGAGGAGCAAGACGGTGTAATAAAAATTTCAAATACTCTGCTTTTACGCTCTGACCTTTTCAATAAGTTGCCATCGGGCGTGGCTTAAATTGCAATATTTATCAATATTATCCATAGTCCACATATTGTAGTGTTTGTACTCTGCATTTGCATTTCGAGCGACTAGCAAGCGTTGTTCTGTCGTATAAATAAATCCCAGTGATTTTTTTTTTGGGTGCTGAATTAATCTTAACCAATGAATTGTGAGTGTGTTTGAATGTTTTGACGATCTATAAAATAAATCATATGTGATCAAAATGAAAGAACGAATGAAACGATTTGAACGAAACTTTGCGTAATAAACATTTTCAGTTCAATGTATTTCATTAACGTAACTTATATGTTCGATCTTTTAAAAGTTAAATGTAAAGAGAAAAAAGTAACACATTTTTGTCGTGATGTAGAAGAAGAAATAAAGCAAATCAATATTCAGTTCGTTCAATTGATGTCTCGATAGTGGAAAATACGTGCCAGCCATCTTCAAGATGGAGGCGATCTGGCGTAGTGGTAACATCCATGCCTCTCACGCTAAAGGTCACGAGTTCAATTCTCACTCCCGACATTCTTCCAAAAATGGAAGTAAAAGTGAACCAACCAAATGAGTTGAAAATCACTATAATACAGATATAAAAAAAAAAAAAAAATCTTCAAGATTTATAACTGCTGGGACCCATCTATGAATCGGGAAACCAACGATACGTCAGACAACTTAAATGGAGTTAATGCAGAATTTGGAACCGCATTTTTTCGTCGATGCCATTAAATCAATTAGTGTCCACATCGGTATTTCAAATTTGAATCACAGTCATATTACTTACTTCATTCAAGAACTTGCAATTGTATTAATTGCTCCGATCCGATTAATATGAGTATTGAATGCTTTGAATTGAATCTGAAATCTCTATGAAAACGATTTGTACATATTCCATTTGTCATGCAAGGTGATAAAAGTTTCAGATCACCGCATGGGCCATGAACCATGCTTATGGTAACAGTATCAAACAATCATTCATGTTCCGTAATCCGATTGGTTTGAAACTCTGTCAAATTTTGCATTCTTAAATCCGTTCGACTCAATTGCAATCGTTCCATGCAACCTATAGTAACCTTGCATTTTCACAAAACAAACGTCAAAACTATTCATCCGTATTCGTGGAGCAATTTACTCTCTACCAGATTGGCAGATCCGAAAGTAATTTTAAATTATTAAAATTTAAACGAAAATTATTACTCTATGTCATTTAAATACTTAGAAGACATAGTCCTAACCTTTACTCAACTTTTTCCATAAATTTCTTTGCATTCCCTCCAAAACTTTATCCATAATATACGAGGGTTGTTCAAAAAATAAGTGTCAGTGCCTCAGCAATCGCGGAAAAATAAAGTCAGGACAAAAAACAAGGTGATTTTTTCAATTTACGTTTTATTTTCTACGAACGCCTGTTTCATCACCTTATTATTGTGAAGTTATGGACCGATTAAGATCTCAAGAGCAATTGAAAAAAATCAAATGGAATGTGTTCGAGCATCTTCCTTACTTCCCAGACCTCGCCCCTAGCGACTAACACTTATTCCCGGTGATGAAACAGGCGTTCGGCGGTCAACGATTCGATAACACTGAAGAAATTCGTGACACAGTTTCATCGTACTTCAAAAAGTTGGACGCTACGCAATTCGCGCTCGGAATAGAAAAACTCCAGCCACGCTATGGAAAATGCCTCGAACGTTACGGCGATTATGTAGAAAAATAGAAAATAAAACGTAGATTACGAAAATCACCTTATTTTTGTCCTAACTTTATTTTTCCGTTATTTCTGAGGTACTGAAACTTATTCTTTGAACGACCCTTGTAAAATCATCAACAGACAGAATTCACGTTCAAGATTTTTCCCCACTTGCAAAGAATATATTACTTCTTACATGGAATACGTATTTGATGTGTAGAGCTAATTTTCATTTATAATCTTTGTTTTAAAATTTAAAATCGTGTTTATTTCACTCGAAATTATCATTATCCATTATCGTGTTTATACTTCATAGAAATAGGTCACAGAGATAAATGTCGTATATGTCGAATTGCGTGGCAAGGTTACCGCATATTCTAAACTCGATTGGACTTGAGTCGAACGGATTGCGAATGCAAAATAGCAATCCGTTTCAATCTGGAATTTCTGAGGAAATTACAGTGTCGATTTCCAAAGGACGTATTTTGTCGATTAACCAAATTAAATATGTGTGTATGAGATAATCCTCCAATCCTCCTTTCCATTCAACCAAATACATCCAGCAAATATTTGGGACCAAATCCACCGGTAATGTCGTAACAATGCAATGCGTTTTTGCCTGGCAATGGCAAAGGCTGTGTGGGCTTTGCGCATGATAGCGTCTCGAAAGTGAACGTATTCAACCTCACGTCGCTCATCTAACTCCGTGTTCATAAATATTCATTCAAAATGAGAGATGATTCATAATGTTCATAATGAATGAAATACCTGTGGCGGGGTCTCTTTGCTTAATGTTTATTCAAAATCCGTCTTGTCCTTCCAAACGGCTGGGGATTTTTCGTTAAACAAACCGTCAAATCTTGCACTTGTGACAACACATATTCTAGAGCTTGTCACTTGCTCGGTATAGAAATATCAACTAAGACCTAATAAAAATGATGCAAGTATAATGCTACGTTGAGAGGGCGGAAGTTGGGAACGTTAGTGCATTGAAGAAGAACATGGAGAGAGTCGTATGAATGGTGTGTGCAACGATGAATTTCAAATAATTGTTTTTTTTTCGAATCACAATTTCTTGCGTCAAAGTTCTTTTCCGTTTCCGTTTTTTACTAGAGAGGCTTTAAACTTCTTCATATTCATTCGCCTCTGAAAAAATGCCTTGTCTATTTATAAGTTGATTTTTATTGACGATACCAGACGTACAGATTTATCTGGAAAGGTACAGAATTTCTCGTTATTTTTGGTACAGATTCTGTACGGTACAGATTACAGATGTTCATCAAAAAGTAAAGATTGGTACAGTTTTTTTCCGCGTGTGAAATTTTTCTCGAAAATTTCATTGAATGATAGTACGCAATCGAGGCGAGCAAATGTTAATGTACATTGAACTCGACTCGGATTGCGTCAGCTCGGCGGCTTTCGGCTGTCTCTTCGTTCGATGGTTACTTCACTCTCATTACATTGACCTCAGAATAAAGTTCATCACGGAAAAATAAATTCATAATAAAAATAGTCGGCGGCGTTCATACATAAATACTAGTATTTGTAGTAAGTAAATCTAGATATAAGGTAAGCAAGTAAATATAATATTTTCTAGTAAACATATGAGATTTTTTTCATATTTCATGATTTTTGTCTACGATGAATAATTCTATTGGTACAGATTTTTTTTGAGGAAAAGTACAGATGAGATAGATTTTTTTCCCATCTGGTACAGCTTAAAATGTGTGTCGCCACATGCTTGCTTGAGATTATGATTCCGAGTTAATATCTATCAGATAGAAGAATAATTTCCAAAGCGAATGATACAAGAATATCAAGAATCGAATCAAAATCTACCGAGCTGTGGCCATTTTTCTAAACCTGGTTCATGCATGTTGTCAAATTCGGCATAAAGTTTAGATCATTTAGAAATGAAGACTCGGGATTTGGTTGAAATCAGCGTTCCGATAAGTTTCATCGTTGATCAATCGTACAACTTGCGAGCCCGGATTGATGCTTCGATTGGGCTGCCTATTTGCCTGGTAACACTTGAAGTCTTCCTGGAGACGGATTTGCCGCGGGTTCCAAACCGACGCTTGGTTTGCGGTTAAACCTTTCTGTTTAGTGATTGCATTTGCCATTCGCCACATCTTTCACAGTTGGAAAATTTCTTCCCATCCAGCTTGTGACATATTTTACAGTAAATTACATTCAATGGCACGTCGCATTACCACCACTCAGTATCGGATTGGAGGTAATTTTAACCTGTAATTGAACATTTGCGATGACAGTGGTACAGTGTCGACTTTCAATGTGGGGTCATAATTTGGATCCCGAACTCTATGTTTACAAAAATGTCCAACTAAATATGTCGCATTACTGGTCCGTCCAATTAGCTAAATGTCGAGATAAGAGTAAATTACTGTACTTTCAATCTAGAAGCAATTTAAGAATTGGTGAAAATCAATAAGCTCAGAACAACTGCCAAATTCACATACTCATCATATCCTGGCAAACAAATTATAAAAAAATCAATTTGTGTTTTATTATTATTTTGGATATTGTTTTAGAAAGCATTGAACTGTATTTCCTAAACTCTTTTTTGAAAGGTTTAATGGCCCTGAAAAGCGCCTTGTTTTATGGAATGGTTCCAATTTAGAAAACTTAGTACTCGTGGTTTTGAAAAAAAACCATTTCGAACGCCCTCGATGCCGCCTTGTTCTGGATTTGCCACCAAAGCAGTTTGTATAAAGAACAAACTTTTTTCTTCTGCTACCTGATGCCGTTTTGCGATTGCGTTTGCCACTCGCCACTCGCTGCAACTGCCTGTTGTTGTCTCGATGTGTTCTGTTCTGAATGCGGTTTTTCTTATCGTCGCGAGCAGCTTTACCAGCCAACTCGATCACTTCGGCGGCCGAAACTATATAACGCCGGCTAGGTGGACTGGTGCACTGGTACTAACGCGCCCGGCCTAGCTACCCTTGCGGGGAACTCCAGATCAACACGGTTCGAGCGGGATTTTGCCTTTCCCTTCACTTTTCCTCCTTTACCATGTCCAGACATGGCTGCTTGGGTTGGTTTGTTGATGTGTTGTGATGCGAACCGATGTGGTGTACGGTTTGAATGAGAATGATCGTTACGGCAGCGGAGCGGGGATTTTTAAGCTGACTGGCTGGCTCGAGAATTATGCATGTGTGAGACTGCGACCAATGTTTCGTTCATTTTTTTCTTTTTCCTTTCCAATCGTGCTTCATTCTATTCTATTGCTGCTCTGGTTGCCCGTTTTTGTCGGTACGATTTGAGGAGCACAAAATGGACCAATACAAAATGGGCACATAGTGCATTTTGACAATGCTTGATATTTCACAATTATTCAATTATTTATCTCAAGAAAAATGAAATGTTATTCGTTATAATAGATGCGTAGATATATTTCCTATCAATTGATGCAAAAACCTTTGCGATCTATTGAGAAATGCTCGAGTTATAAGCGTTCCAAATCTTGCATTTTTTCCTACTTGTTCAGTACCTAGATTTCCATTTCACCCCCTATATCTTCCGGTTAGACGTAGTCCTACGTCAAAAATCTGTTTCGAATATATCACGTTCCCATTATATCACTAAGGTTAAGGATTGCATAGACTTGGACGGTGAGCAAGCATTCTAAAGAATCGATCCGAGTAGCGAATTCAAACTTCGTTAGTCAGAGTTAGATGTTGGCATTTACATCCGCCATTCCTATAACATAGTTTGACACGTCCGCGAAAAAAACAGCTCGAATAATTCGCAATGCGGTCGTGTTTTGGACACCAACCTTCTATTTATTTTTTTTTGTTACGCGATCTTTGCTCTTTTTTAACTTTATTTGCTGTTTGATTTTCATCATAGAACAAAATATAGCTATACCTATTTGACTCATATTCCGAACACTTCATTTTGAAAACTAAATTTATTGAACATCAATGATATAAATAATTGGATAATGAAAATCCTGATATTCTTTAGCATATACCCCAACATTTATAGGTATCAAAACAACATAAATGTTCAGTAAATTTAGCTTTTGAAATTAATCTCTTCTTACTAACAATAGAATAAGGTGAAATGTGAATACATATTAGATATAAGATAAGCTTAAGAATTGAGTATGATGAATATGAGTGTGAATGTGAGTGTGAACATTGTCAACATTTCCTTATACCCCTTCCTTTTCGTGAAGAAAAAATGACAGCCTTCTAAACTCGAGCAAACCGCGAGTAATCGGTTCTCTACTTCATTAACATTAGAATTAATGAAAAATGTTTATATATACTTGTAACAATACAGATAGGAGTTTGGCTCCTTTAAACTTATGTAACTGAGCCTATAAAAATAAACGATTCAATGAAAAAAAGCTTTTGAAATTAAGTGTTCGGAATTTGAGTAAAAAATTAAATATTCGAAATTTGAGTCAAAATGGTACTTTTTCACATTAGAATTGGAGTCTTTTGAAGTATTTCTGACAAATGGAATTGGAACTGCATCAAGTAAAATGAAAGCATTTTAACTGAGACGAAAACCTTGCTTGCTTGAACAATTTAAAAAGGCCTCTTCCTCGGCTTACATTGTCGACACCATCACACTCCGCAACGCTATTTTAATTTGTTGTCGCTATTATGAATTTTCGGTACTTCCTTATCTTCCTCAACAAATTTCACCGTTTCGTCAGTGTCCGAGAACGATGTAGATATTGAATGAACTGGTATGTTAATATCAATGAATGACAAAACAAGGGATATTTCATCTTGCTCACATTCCGTGAACGCAGAGCAGAACGAAAAAAAGAATGAACTAAACTGAATGAATCAACTGTGAGTGGCCTGCTGTGATTGTGAGGATTGGCGTTGGTTCATTTTCGGTACCCCGAATGCAATGGGGTAACGATCGAATGCGGTCTGAGATTCAGCTGAAAAGATTGATGCGGAAGAGATATTTCGAAGCACTGGTATTTGCATAATATCAGTATTTATTGTATAAAAAGAAAACAGTCAGAATAAAAAGAATAGAATAGTCAACTAGAAAGTAGTCACATATCGTCACATATATTCAACTAGGAAGTAGTAACATAACATTCGAAAACCAACAATTGTTTCTGTATTTCCTTACTTTGTATCTTTCAATCCCAGTGATCAATGTTTTTCTAAAGGAAAGCCCTAGGGACCGACATGGGGCTCAACGTGTTAATAGGCCCTTGATCGGTGAAGTGTTATGATGAGAACAACTCCTTCAAGCTTAACCTTGATAGCTTAACTTGATAGAAACGTCACCGATATACACAATAGAGGGGCATCCATAGAACCAAGTACTGAGTTTCTCCCAGGAATCTCGGAACACAGTTGGAACTAAAAAAATGAAGATATGTAATTGGTATCTCAAAGTGCACCGCTTAAAAATAATTGAACTCATTTAGAAAGAGAGCACTTCATTTTGTGGCAGTGGTCGGATATGCCAACTTTTGACAGCGTATTTTGTCCGTAAACAGTTCTGATTGGTCTATTTTTGCAGTTTAAAACTAACGTTGTAAGAAAATCAATTGTTCGCTGGTACCTCAACTCGGAAGCTGGCAAAACTGATAAATATCATAAAAGTACTGTAGCGCGAGTGATTAAAAAGTACAAGGAAACTCTTAAGACAGTGCAAACCAAGCGTCGGTTTGGAACCCGCGGCAAATCCGTCTCCAGGAAGACTTCAAGTGTTACCAGGCAAATAGGCAGCCCAATCGAAGCATCAATCCGGGCTCGCAAGTTGTACGATTGATCAACGATGAAACTTATCGGAACGCCGATTTCAACCAAATCCCGAGTCTTCATTTCTAAATGATCTAAACTTTATGCCGAATTTGACAACATGCATGAACCAGGTTTAGAAAAAAAGGCCACAGCTCGGTAGATTTTGATTCGATTCTTGATATTCTTGTATCATTCGCTTTGGAAATTATTCTTCTATCTGATAGATATTAACTCGGAATCATAATCTCAAGCAAGCATGTGGCGACACACATTTTAAGCTGTACCAGATGGGAAAAAAATCTATCTCATCTGTACTTTTCCTCAAAAAAAATCTGTACCAATAGAATTATTCATCGTAGACAAAAATCATGAAATATGAAAAAAATCTCATATGTTTACTAGAAAATATTATATTTACTTGCTTACCTTATATCTAGATTTACTTACTACAAATACTAGTATTTATGTATGAACGCCGCCGACTATTTTTATTATGAATTTATTTTTCCGTGATGAACTTTATTCTGAGGTCAATGTAATGAGAGTGAAGTAACCATCGAACGAAGAGACAGCCGAAAGCCGCCGAGCTGACGCAATCCGAGTCGAGTTCAATGTACATTAACATTTGCTCGCCTCGATTGCGTACTCCTATCTGTATTGTTACAAGTATATATAAACATTTTTCATTAATTCTAATGTTAATGAAGTAGAGAACCGATTACTCGCGGTTTGCTCGAGTTTAGAAGGCTGTCATTTTTTCTTCACGAAAAGGAAGGGGTATAAGGAAATGGTGACAATGTTCACACTCACATTCACACTCATATTCATCATACTCAATTCTTAAGCTTATCTTATATCTAATATGTATTCACATTTCACCTTATTCTATTGTTAGTAAGAAGAGATTAATTTCAAAAGCTAAATTTACTGAACATTTATGTTGTTTTGATACCTATAAATGTTGGGGTATATGCTAAAGAATATCGGGATTTTCATTATCCAATTATTTATATCATTGATGTTCAATAAATTTAGTTTTCAAAATGAAGTGTTCGGAATATGAGTCAAATAGGTATAGCTATATTTTGTTCTATGATGAAAATCAAACAGCAAATAAAGTTAAAAAAGAGCAAAGATCGCGTAACAAAAAAAAATAAATAGAAGGTTGGTGTCCAAAACACGACCGCATTGCGAATTATTCGAGCTGTTTTTTTCGCGGACGTGTCAAACTATGTTATAGGAATGGCGGATGTAAATGCCAACATCTAACTCTGACTAACGAAGTTTGAATTCGCTACTCGGATCGATTCTTTAGAATGCTTGCTCACCGTCCAAGTCTATGCAATCCTTAACCTTAGTGATATAATGGGAACGTGATATATTCGAAACAGATTTTTGACGTAGGACTACGTCTAACCGGAAGATATAGGGGGTGAAATGGAAATCTAGGTACTGAACAAGTAGGAAAAAATGCAAGATTTGGAACGCTTATAACTCGAGCATTTCTCAATAGATCGCAAAGGTTTTTGCATCAATTGATAGGAAATATATCTACGCATCTATCATAACGAATAACATTTCATTTTTCTTGAGATAAATAATTGAATAATTGTGAAATATCAAGCATTGTCAAAATGCACTATGTGCCCATTTTGTATTGGTCCATTTTGTGCTCCTCAAATCGTACCGACAAAAACGGGCAACCAGAGCAGCAATAGAATAGAATGAAGCACGATTGGAAAGGAAAAAGAAAAAAATGAACGAAACATTGGTCGCAGTCTCACACATGCATAATTCTCGAGCCAGCCAGTCAGCTTAAAAATCCCCGCTCCGCTGCCGTAACGATCATTCTCATTCAAACCGTACACCACATCGGTTCGCATCACAACACATCAACAAACCAACCCAAGCAGCCATGTCTGGACATGGTAAAGGAGGAAAAGTGAAGGGAAAGGCAAAATCCCGCTCGAACCGTGTTGATCTGGAGTTCCCCGCAAGGGTAGCTAGGCCGGGCGCGTTAGTACCAGTGCACCAGTCCACCTAGCCGGCGTTATATAGTTTCGGCCGCCGAAGTGATCGAGTTGGCTGGTAAAGCTGCTCGCGACGATAAGAAAAACCGCATTCAGAACAGAACACATCGAGACAACAACAGGCAGTTGCAGCGAGTGGCGAGTGGCAAACGCAATCGCAAAACGGCATCAGGTAGCAGAAGAAAAAAGTTTGTTCTTTATACAAACTGCTTTGGTGGCAAATCCAGAACAAGGCGGCATCGAGGGCGTTCGAAATGGTTTTTTTCAAAACCACGAGTACTAAGTTTTCTAAATTGGAACCATTCCATAAAACAAGGCGCTTTTCAGGGCCATTAAACCTTTCAAAAAAGAGTTTAGGAAATACAGTTCAATGCTTTCTAAAACAATATCCAAAATAATAATAAAACACAAATTGATTTTTTTATAATTTGTTTGCCAGGATATGATGAGTATGTGAATTTGGCAGTTGTTCTGAGCTTATTGATTTTCACCAATTCTTAAATTGCTTCTAGATTGAAAGTACAGTAATTTACTCTTATCTCGACATTTAGCTAATTGGACGGACCAGTAATGCGACATATTTAGTTGGACATTTTTGTAAACATAGAGTTCGGGGTCCAAATTATGACCCCACATTGAAAGTCGACACTGTACCACTGTCATCGCAAATGTTCAATTACAGGTTAAAATTACCTCCAATCCGATACTGAGTGGTGGTAATGCGACGTGCCATTGAATGTAATTTACTGTAAAATATGTCACAAGCTGGATGGGAAGAAATTTTCCAACTGTGAAAGATGTGGCGAATGGCAAATGCAATCACTAAACAGAAAGGTTTAACCGAACAAGATGGGGATATCGAGTAATAACAAAACAATAAACTCTTTAGATTGAAGATAATTTTGTGATCCTGAAAAGGACCTTTTTTAGCCTGCATGTGAATCCAACGAGCGAACAAATCGTAATGAATGTATTTTTTTGCCATCGCTCCCTTTTAACGCTCATTCGTTCGTCTCGTTGGACTCGCCCTTCTGGCTGAGTCTGCCGATTTGTCTCTATCCTGTGAGTGTGTACCGCTAGAGTATAAAACACGCGGACCCCAAAAAAATATCTTATTTTCTTTCAAACCGTAAACCCGTGTGGTTGTACGGCATCGGCATCGTGGACGTAACAAAGGAGGACAAGTTAAGGGAAAGGCAAAGTCCCACTCGAACCGTGCAAGTGTGCAGTTCCCTGTTGGTCGCATTCACTGATTGCTCCGCAAGGGTAACTAGGCCGAACGGATTGGTGCCGGAGCACCAGTATACCTAACAGGGATTGTAGAGTTTCGGCCGTCGGAGTGCTCGAGTTGGCTTGCAAAGCTGCTCACGACAATCAGAAAACCCGCATCAAGAACAGAGCAGCTTCGGTTCGGCGCTCATCAAGGCAACAATTAGTTTCAGTGAGTGGCAAAGTGTTTCTCCGGCACGTCGCATTAAATGTAATATACTGAACAACATGTCACAAGCTGGATGGGAAGAAATTTTCCAACTGTGAAAGCTGTGGCGAGTGGCAAACACAATAGCTAAACAGGAAGGTTTAACCGAAAATGATGGGAATATCGAGTGATAACAAAAATACAACACCAAAGGTTCTTTTCAGAACCATCAACATATTCATAAAGAGTAAACAGTAAACTAATCCATTTTTCAGGTAGATAGGTAGGTATTCACGTAGGAGAAGAGAATAAAACAATATATTTAAAATATATATTTAACAAAAGCTGTCCCCTTTGTATAGTCCTACGTCACTCCGGTTATGTCCCCGACATTACCCACCCGTCTTTTTTCTAAGAGAAAAATCTTTTTCTTTCTCCAGTATGTATGATTTCAACATTATTATCCGTACAACATGCAAAATTTATAGAAAAATATTTATTACCATATGTATCACATGGACACGTAACACGTAACATAGTACTTGTATAACGAAACTATTGTTGCAGTGCTTTTCTCATAGTAATTTCTCGAAAAGAGATAAAGATGCAATTTCTCAAAGAGATGAGCTACGTCTGTGTTTTTTTTTTTCAACGGATTCTATCATGTCACTTGTTGTCTGCATCATATCTTCATCTTCATCATCCTCAACATCGATATTTTCATTCATTTCTAATTGCGGTATTTTTAAGTGCCCATTAATTGCCCATTCTCTATACTGATTAATGCCCATTCTCTATATCATTTCTGCATATCAGCTCCCGTACTTCTATTTGAGTCTAAGGATCCGGACTCTTAATTAAGGTTGACAGAGAAATGTTGTATTCTTAAACTAAAACATTGTTCTGCTTTTAAGATTTGATTATTGTTGTGACTTGAAAAATAAACCAGATCCGTCCCAATTATACACCTGACCAATGGTCAAATGACGATTTTCAGTCATTGTAACTATCCATTACCCGGAAATCATCCAAAACAATAACTTGAATTTTCAAATTCCGAACCTCTTGTTAAAATTATTGCACCACTGAACTTAAACGACGCAGATACTTCAAAATTGGGTGCAAATTTTTAAGCCTGTAAGTGAATATCTTCAGAAGAAATGGTTAGGTGAAGTTCTTGTTGTTTGACTGTATTTTACTCTAAAATAAAGTATAGTTTTTTGTTACCAATTATTTTGAATACAAAAATAATTCTAATGGGAGCAGCATATAATTTATTTATCTTATATTGCTTGCTAAATTCACAACAGACCGGGTTACTCTAAAGAATCAATTGTGATATTAAATTTATGGTTATATCATCAAGGCATTAAGCATTTCAAGTTATTATTACAGAGTGTCCGAAATATGATTCGGAACGGTATGTTTCTGTGGCAAAAAACTGCCGAAGGAACCCGGGACACTTGCGACGTGTATGGAGAAGGTCTACAGCATAGAAAGGGTTTGCAAAGTTAAAAAATGGCGACTTTGACGTCTATGACACGCCCTTTCTAAATTCCATGGAGTTCGTCCCTGATCACTTTTGAAGGAAAACGGTCGCCAAACCAGTCGTGAATTGGCGGAATTAAATGAACTGCGGCGAATATATAATCGATTAACTTATTGATATAATTATTGTTTATTGATATGATAAAGACGAAAGTTACGAATCGTTCGTTCTGAAAGTCGCGTAGGATTTTGTACTTCTGGTACGATTTGTGATTAAATGCTCCTCTAATTTACTCCAAACTTTGAAAAATAGGCTAGGAAAAACGGTCTTACGTATCAGTATGAAACGTTCACAGATGTTTAGGGAATACACTAGGCATAAATTTGCCTGCAAACATTAGAACTTACTGCAATATTTGCAGAATTACAGTGGATTTTGTAAAGCACCAAAATAAATCTGTTTTTGGCACTTTTATGAAATCGATGCAAAAAATTTAAATATTTTTTTTTCGTCAAACTAACAAAATATTCTATGCAGAATTAATTGGAGTTTCCAAAACTGCCTTTTTTTCATTCATTGATTGGATTTGCAGAAAATCTTTGAAAAAACAGAGAAAGCGCACCAAGCGTCGTCACACACTGCACCACATTTCTGACGATGTTATTTTTATGAAAAGGTAGAAGATTCTTGGCTGGTCGAATTAATTGCTCCGATGGACGATTTTGTCGACTGCGAAATCGATCAATAGCACGATAAGGGAACTGTGGTCTTCATTACAACATGTTTCTGACGACATTACTGGGTCAAATTTATCTTTTACTATAAATTGTGATCATTACTGTGTGCTCTGTTTGTGGATATGACCCAAACCAGCAAATACTAGCTTACATATAGCTACTGTCATTAGCTCGTTATCTCGCACGAATCGATGAAACATCGTGCACTGCGATGTTATCATCACCATAAACTGTTCCCAGATCCATTCTCCGTTCAGTTAACTTACTGGGAAAACATTTTCCACCCGCCCCTGGTGCATGGATCCTCCGCTTCAACCCCCCCATTACCATCAATCAGTTTTTCCATACATTGATTACACAACTGACAAAATCTACGTCAGATCCACATCTACAGTGCTTAATCCCGCATTCGTGCTAAAGGAGGGTAAAGAGCGCGAATGACAATTAACAATGCGAAAAAGTTCTCCGTGTGTTTTTTTTCCTGATGTTGGTTTGTTTCGCCAAATGATTTAAACTGTTCGTTCCGAGTCGGTAATTTCCAAACAAACAGCAAACATCACGGCAAGCGGATCGGAAAAAAATGTCATGTTATGTGCATTACCGACGAGCGGGGATAAGTTACCGGTAGCCTAGATTTAATAACTCCACCGGTGAACTACTAATTAATTATCTAAAGTTGATCTGGAGGTCTCATTCCGTCCATATTTGGACATGCGGGGAAACTTTCCGGCTTTCAGTAAGTTTGACGGTTTGACATTTTCATTTCGCGAAGGCAACGGAAAACGACCAACTTTTTAATGGCGTTCCCTAAGGTTCCCTTTGCCGTTCCTAGGTTAAATAGTTGATACGCCACGGGTTGCGCAACCCCATTGAAGTGGAGTTCAAGACAAAATGCGATATTATATGTCACAGTTCAAACCGTTTTCGTGGTTTGGAATTTGAGCGGGGAAGGCATCCCCGAGCAGGAGAAGGTGAATATTTTTCGCGATTTACTGATAACGGAAGTTTCATACTCAGCGAGGATAACCTCTTGGATCAACGGTTTGTTAAGCATTTCACGTTTTATTAATTGAATGCTAAACGAGTCGATATCAGGCAAATTATATAATATTTCGACAAAAGAAAACTTTCGAAACTCCCATACTTTATCATCGAAAAAAATTGATTCATATAAATTTTGAAGCCCCAATGTTGGAGAATATTACCGCCCGACATGGAAGCTCAGGTTCACGTTCAATGTCGTTTGCAGAAGTTTAAGGTGATTAACGAAAAACTTTGGCGAAAGTGGCAGTTGCAATTTCCCGACACGAGATCCAGCAGTTGGTTTGCTTATTTAGTTGATTATTCACGCTATTACTTTATTAGTTTGTGAGACTCGAAGAATCTTTATCATCTGATGGCATTTATTCCAAACACGTAACACGCGCGGCTTCGAAACTGTCTAATCATATCGGTACCTCTTTCTGTTCTTCTTCTTCCAGCCTGAATCTGTATGAACTCATCAAGAAGAACAACTACCAAGGATTCAGTTTGAGCCTCATCCGAAGATTCTGCAATTCGATAGTCAAGTGTCTCCGATTGCTGTACCAGGAGAACATTATTCACTGTGATTTAAAACCCGTAAGTTGTGTGCTCATCTCAGGTTTCGTGAGTGGAGGAAATTAATTTTGTTTTGCTCGTTCCAGGAGAATGTTCTACTCAAACAGCGGGGCAGCAGCCTGATTAAGGTCATCGATTTCGGCAGCTCGTGTTATTCGCATCGCAAAGTATACACCTACATCCAGTCCCGCTTCTACCGGTCGCCGGAAGTCATCCTGGGACTGTCGTACGGAACACCCATCGATATGTGGAGTTTAGGTAATGCATTATTGATTATGTTTAGCTAACTTGCTCGCTGATTGTCGTGCTGTGGCGTGAGAGAATGTTTTCGATCGACATGAAGATTACGCAGTAATTATCTGAGTCACCCGAGCGCTGTCTTCTGTTGCGATATTTAGTCAGCAGTGTCGATATGAGTCCAGGTCACATACGTATTGTACGTCATGGTTTTATCTATTACAGCTGCTTCTACTAACTTTGCGGTTTATATTCAGCTCACGATAATTCTGAACTTTTCTGACTTTGACTGACTTCTCTGACTTGACTTTCTGGACAATCGTAAAAATCGTACAAAAAAATCGTATAACCGCGTATTGTTGCATTTTTTTGAGTTTTGAAAAAGCGCTACGCTGCGTGTTAGCGAATACATTGTAAGGTATTCTAGGTTTATATAAAAATTAGAGATCACTTACGCACACAACTACCAACGCCCTCATAAACCATTTTTCTAGTCCCTGAATTTTTAAAATACATCCTCAGACATACTATAAACAAGCCGCAAGCTATTCAAACACTTGAATAAATCTCAAACGACATAATAAATCGTCAAAAAACCTCTTAGGGGAAGTGGAGTCAAAGTGGTCACCCTAAGGAATATGCCCATTTCCAGCGCCCACATACCGATTTAAATCCTTTCACTATAAGAATTCAAAATAGTACACTTTTCATCATTAGAAAAAAAAAAGGGTGAAAAATCTAACTTTTTTTTTGCTTGGAGGTAAAGTGGTCACCCACTCATATCAAGCTAAATGGGAGAGATTTATGCGTTTTTTCGTCCAAATTTGTTTAAATTATATTTGTTACAGTAGGTACATGTATGAAATAAGCTTGGTCTGTTTACCTAGAGTCTCAATTTTAATTTTCTCTTGCATACAAAAACGTAGTAAGAAACACACAACGTTCCGCATAATGAGGCTTGGTTTAGTTGGAGTGGCATATTTATCCAGGGTCAAAACCAAAAAAGGATCTTCTTCAAGAGCAGAATGTGATGAGGTATATCAGCTTTAATAAACAGAACATTGTAAGTTGTTATTCACCTATGATCACTTTGCCCTCAAACATGAAAATAATTTGTATGCTAATTAATCGGTGAGATTAAACAAAATATCTGTTCACCTCTCCTAGAATATGTGAACAGTCGTCCAAACTGATGATTTGTCCAACATATCAGATTGAATAAACTAAATTTCATGAGAAATTCCTTAGATACCATGCGCACAGAACTACGGCCAAATGGCTATCGAGAGAGTAATTTCTGTTTTCATTTGTATTTTGACATGCGAGAGCTCTACTAAAGTACAGAGTGACTCAAAAGTCATTAAATTCTTCAAACATAAGGTGACTATCAATACGGCATCTATAGTTAATAGATATACTATCAAACAAGCAGGTGACCACTTTGCCCCCCATGACCAATTTGCCCCCACTACCCCTATATTGGGTTGGGGAAAGAGTAATGTCGTATATTGTCAATATATGGCAACACTTAAACATATCTTGTGTTGTACTTATCGCATCGGGTCATACTATACGGCTATTCAAAGACGACAATCTGTGCTACAAGACAGTGTTGTGATTGTCCTTTTCAGTCTCAAGCAATAGCGCGTCATAGATGGAGTCCACCAAGCAAGAAATTCGCCATATTTTACGTTTTTACTACCTGCGAGATAAAACTGCAACGAAGGCGGCCGAGAAATTCGTGTAGTTTATGGACCCGATACTGTAACGATTCGCACAGCAAAGCGTTGGTTTGATCGATTTCGCTCTGGTGTAGTGGCTGTAGAAGATACACCCCGTACTGGTAGGCCAATCGTCGTGGAAACCGATAAACTCGTTGAAATCATCCAAGTAGATCGGCATGTGGGCACTCGCTCGATTGGCCAGGAACTGGGTATAGACCATAAAACCGTTTGGAACCATTTGCAGAAGATTGGATTCCAAAAAAAGCTGGATTTATGGGTGCCACACGAGTTGACGCAAAAACATCTTTTAGACCGAATCAACGCCTGCAATGCACTGCTGAAACGGAACGAACTCGAACCATTTTTGAAGAAGATGGTGACTGGTGATGAAAAGTGGATCACGTACGAGAACCTAAAGCGAAAAAAGTCGTGGTCGAAGCGCGGTGAGCCGGCCCAAACCATCGCCAAGCCCGGATTGACGGCTAGGAAGGTTTTGCTGTGTGTTTGGTGGGATTGGAAGGGAATCATTCACTATCAGCTGCTCAACTATGGCCAGACCCTCAACTCGGTTCTCTACTGTGAGCAGCTTGACCGTTTGAAGCAGGCGATTGATCAGAAGCGGCCAGAAATGATCAATAATGGTGTTGTTTTCCACCAGGACAACGCTCGGCCTCACACATCTTTGATGACCCGCCAGAAGCTACGGGAGCTCGGATGGGATGTCCTATTGCACCCACCATATAGTTCGGACCTTGCTCCAAGTGATTATCATCTCTTCCGGTCCATGCAAAACGCTCTTGGTGATACTAAGTTGGCCTCAAAAGAGGCTTGCGAAAACTTTTTGATTTTCAACTCATTTGGCTGGTTCGTCACTTTTTACTTCCATTTTTGGAAGAATGTCGGGAGTGAGAATTTGAACTCGTGACCTTTAGCGTGAGAGGCATGGATGTTACCACTACGCCAGATCGCCTCCCTTGCGAAAACTGGCTGTCTGAGTTTTTTGCAAATAAGGAGGGGGGGGGGGTTATAAGGGGGAGATAATGAAGTTGTCTTCTAAATGACAACAAGTTTGCAAACAAAACGGCGCACATTTGACTTAAATTGAATAATTTTAAGTACGTTAAATAAAGCGTCAAATTTCGATCAGAAATACGACATTTCTTTTTCCCCAACCCAAAATGTTCTGCGGTCCCCTGATATCTTCCATGATTTAATTACACTGAGTTGAATGGAAACCGTTAGTTTGAAATGGACACAACTCATTTATTGTATCTAAGATATAAATCCAATTTGTTTCTTGTTTCGGTCCAGATTTGTAGAGAAATTGTAAATCCCCTCTACCAGAGGCGCTCAAACGCAAACGAGAAAAGCGATTTTCGGATATGACTCACCCACCAAAACTCGTATTCATCCTGTATTTCATTGAGAAGTCTAGCTAAGGAAATGGAATAAAGGAACCTTTTCTTGCGTTCGTTCAGTGAATATTGCTCAAATTGCCAAAAGTGACATTTTACTTTTTATGTTAAATATCAATAAAGAATGCCAAATCCTTTCAAACGACTACGAAGTTTTACAGGAAAGTGAAAAAATGACCCCGTAAAATCTTGAAAACAGAATGGCGTAAGCGCCATTTCCACTGTGATGTGACGCAAACTCCATTTCCCTTGTGATTGGACGTAACTTGAATGTGATGCGATGTGATTTTTGATTCGTTCTGATGACATAGAATAAAGGAGCAATGACAGCAAATTTCACATAAAAACATCAATTAAGAGACACAGCATCTTGAGTTGGTCACTCACCTCACTTGCTCAATTTCTCTTTCGGATGAATTGAAGCTATGGGTTGATCGAAAGGTAAATGTCGGATTTGGTGAACAGCTGCACTGAATACTCCATCGAAACGCATCTTATAACAAAACTCGCGTAATTTATGTTTGCTTTACATCTGATTATTACGATCGGCATTATCTTATTTAACGCGGTTGTTTTCAATTGCATTTTGGATTGGAAAAAACGGTGCTGTCCATAATTGTTTGATTCGGGTTCAAACATTCGGGTTTCGGGTTAGCCTGCTACAAAGTCGGAAAATGTGTAGAACTCTTCTCCCTGATGCTACCTCATGCTTCACTCAATTTTTCCAAATTTTTTATTGAAGGCTGAGGGTTTTTAATATAAAATATCCAAAAATCAGAGAGATGTTATGTTATGATTTTTCAAAGTTACCAAATAGTGTTTTCCCCTTTTTTCCAAATTTTTTTTTTCAAAAATTCATAACTCTTGAACTACTGGAGCGATTCAGATGTCAACATATCAAATTGAAGCCAGGCCAAAAAACGAAGAAACGCAACTCTGATTTTCTGATATATTAGGCTGTCAAAAAAGTCCTGCGGTATTTTTTTTGAATTTTCATTTGTTCATAAAATTAGTTACAATCATCTGTTTTAAGTCAAATATGCGCCGTTTTGTTCGATGTTCCCAACGAGATGCCAACTTCATAATACCCTTGTTATAGAAGCTCGCTTCTTTATTGGCAAAAAACTCGGATAGCCAATTTTCACAGGCCTCTTTTGTGACTAACTTCTGACTACCTAGCTCGTTCACCATGGACAAAAACAGGTTGTAGTCACATGGTGCAAGGTCCGGACTATACGGCGGATGCAAAAAACCTCCCATCCGAGCTCCCGGAGCTTCTGGCGCGTCACCAAAGAAGTGTGTGGCCTGGCGTTGTCCTGATGGAAGACAATGCGGCCTCTGTTTATCAAAGATGGCCTCTTCTTCATGACCTTCAAGCGGTCCAGTTGTTGGCAGTACAGGTCCGAATTGAGCGTTTGGCCATAGGGAAGAAGCTCATAATAGATTATTCCTTGACAATCCCACCAAACACACAGCAGAACCTTCCTGGCCGTTAATGAGGGCTTGGCCACCGTCTGAGCCGTTTCAGCGGGCTTCGACCACGACCGTTTGCACTTCACGTTGTCGTAAGTGACCCACTTTTCATCGCCAGTCACCATCCGCTTCAGAAACGGGTCGATTTTGTTGCGATTCAGCAGCGATTCACATGCGTCGATACGGTCAAAGATGTTTTTTTGCGTCAACGTGTGTGGCACCCATACATCGAGCTTCTTTGTGAATCCAAGCTTCTTCAAGTGGTTAATAACGGTTTGATGACTTATCCCCAGCTCTTGGCCGATGCTACGGCTGCTACTATGCCGGTCTTTCTCGGCTAATTCAGCGATTTTGTCGCAATTTTCGACGACAGGCCTTCCGGAGCGTGGCGCATCTTCGACGACCTCTATACCAGAACGAAAACGTTGAAACCATCGTTGTGCGGTGGAAATGGAAACTGTATCGGGTCCATAAACTGCACAAATTTTATTGGCAGCTTGAGATGCATTTTTGCCTTTGTCATAGTAGTACTGTAAAATATGTCGGATTTTCTCTTTATTTTGCTCCATATTTGCGACACTATAACTCACGAACGACTTAACCAAACAAAACACTATCAAGGACTATATTATAGCGCGTAAAAATACCTTTCCAACAAGCTATAGTATGACTCGATACAATGAATACATCTAGAACTACGCGCTTACAACGACACCTCGCGGAAATACCGCAGGACTTTTTTGACAGCCTAATATTATGTAAAAACTTCAGGTTTCAAGAAAAAAAATTAAAAATATAGCGCTCTTGGTTCCGGGACCGTATAAACTACAAACAACAAATACAATCAATAATTGCGAAATTAAATAAATTTTTCGCAAGTACAATGTTTTCTCCAAAGACTTTTCCAAAAAGACTAGCTCATTGTCTTCAATTCGATATGTCGATCATTTAAATCGGTCCAAACGCTATGAATTAAAAAAAAATCATTTTTGGAAAAAGGGGAAAAGTTGATTTTCCGGACCACCCTAAAATGTAAATGGGCACCCCAATGAAAAAATAAAAAAATGGGTCTAATATTTGGCGATAAGGAACAAAAAGGAGAACTTTTCATGAAAATCTTAGATCCACTTTATCGGTTTGGCATGAAATGTCTGAATAATTACTTGGTCTAAAGACAGCATTTCCACGACATTGAAACTGGATAAAATTTTATATATTCAATTTGTTGAATGAAATAAGTATATCAAGCAAATAGCTTTTATTTTTTAAATAGCACAATCCCCTTTTCCAGTAGATAAATGAACAACCGATCTAAAGAAAGATATGTAGGCGAACTATCTTCCCATCCTGCCACTTTAAGTCTCACCCGTAGGTGATAATTAAATCGAACATGCAACGTTCCAATTGAAGCTCTCCCTTTTCCATGCCACACCTGATAACACACCGTGTGGTGATAAATTGAATAAGTATTATTGCCACTAACGGCCGGGAGCGCACAGTGGGTGGAAGAGTAATTGCTGCACAAAGTGTAGATTGTGGCCGATAAGCGCCTGGTTAAACAGAAATGAAAAAGCATTCGCCCTGCAGCCCATGGGTCTCACTGGGGGTGGTTCAATTTAGTGGGAGGGATTTGGTTCCTGGTGGAACAGTGCCCCGTAACAAGGTCGTTCGCAGTTGTCTCCCTCTTCTGAACTTGACTGTTGAAGCTTTGTTTGTCTGGGGGAATTATTGGAGTGTTCCTTGAACTCTACGAGTGCGAGTCAATAATAAGTAATAATAAGTTTTTGCCATATGGAAACGAAGAAATTCCGAAAACATGATGTGAATGGCGTGAAATCTATATATATATATATATATATATATATATATATATATATATATATATATATATATATATATATATATATATATATATATATATATATATATATATATATATATATATATATATATATATATATATATATGTATTTCTGTCTGTCTGTCTGATTCTTATGGACTCGGAAACTACTGAACCGATCAACATGAAAATTGGTATGTGGGGTTTTTTGGGCCGGGGATGGTTCTCGTGATAGTTTGAGACCCCTCCCCCCTCTCTAACGGGGGGCTGCCATACAAATGAAACACAAATTTCTACATTACTCGAGAATTATTCAAGCAAATGAAACCAAATTGGGCATATTGAGGTATTAGGGTGCAATAAATGTTTCTATGGTAATTAGACTCTTCACCCCCCTCTCTAAAGGGGTGCTGTCATACAAATGAAACAGAAATTTCTACATTACTCGGGAATTAATCAAGCAAATGAAACCAAATTTGGCACATGGAGGTTTTATGGAGCAATAAATGATTCTATGGTGGTAAGACTCTCCACCCCCCTCTCTAAGGGGGGGCTGCCATACAAATAAAACACAAGTTTCTGCATTACTCGAGAATTAATCAAGCAAATGAAAACAAATTAGGCATATGGAGGTTTTAGGGTGCAATAAATGTTTCTATGGTGGTTATTCGCTCCGCCCCCCTCTCTAAGAGGGGGCTGCCATACAAATGAAACTCTAATTTCTGTATTACTCGAGAATTAATCAAGAAAATGGAACCACATTTTGCATGTGGAGGTTTTAGGGTGCAATAAATGATTCTATGGTGGTTAGATACTCCTCCTCCCTCTCTTAGGTGGGGTTGCCATAAAAATAACTCGAGAACTAATCAAGCACAATTTGGGATGTGAGGGTTTTTGGGTATGAGAAATGTTTCTATAATGGTATGACACCCCTCCAAACATGACAATTGAAAATTTTCGAAAAACTCTGAAGAAAAAAGGGAAAATTCGGAAAATTAAATTCCCATATGTTCTACAATTACATAGTGATAAGTGCTGTTAGTCCATTTGATGTTTGCGCTAGCGAAATTGATCTTTGTTCGAAACTGGAAATGGATTTTAACGTGAAGAAAGGCCCTCCTATATCTTCTTCTATCTATACCAAAAAAAAGAATCGCCGGATGTGTTGATAAGAGCAGAACTCGAGGAAGGAATTGTCCGATTTAGGGCTGTCTTTATTCTATCATATTTTCTGTATAAAATAATTATTCCATGTAACGGAGAAATATGTTATTTGCAAGTGATTGAAAAATCTTTTACGAGAATTGTGTCTGTGAATAAACTGATATTATAATGATGAGTTTTGTTAGAAATACCAGGAATTTTATAGTGAAAGATAAATTCAACGGGGTCGATTAAAAGATCAATCAATGAACAGTTCTGCGATTGGACGCATAAACTTGATCATAGTAAAAAAACGTGAATGTTTTAAGGTATTGATAACAAAAAACAAATTTTGGGCGGGACGAAGTTTGCCGGGTCAGGTAGTTACAAATAAAAAAAACAGTACAAAAATTAAAATTCTATCGCAACCTCTATCCATTCACAGGATGTATACTGGCCGAACTGTACACCGGATATCCGCTGTTCCCCGGAGAGAACGAAGTGGAGCAATTAGCGTGTATCATGGAAGTTTTGGGCGTTCCACCCGATGATCTCATCAATACTGCCACCCGGAGAAGGTTGTTTTTCGGTGAGTAGAGACGCGAATTCCCTAGGTTTCAGAGATTTGATTAATTAGTCCGGTTATTCTCTCTTCCACAGATTCGAGAGGCATTCCACGGTGCATAACCAATTCCAAGGGACGCAAGCGAAAACCGGCCTCGAAAACGATCTCACAGGCACTCCGCTGCAATGACACCGTGTTCATCGATTTCGTCAGCAAATGCCTGGAGTAAGTGGTTTTGCATTCATCATAAATGATACATAAAAACAAAATCAAAAATTCAACCTATTTTCTCCCGGTTTCACGAAACCGGGCGACTGCACAATTACTACTATCCTGATGTGAAGCCAAACTGAATGAGTCCCATTGAAAGGCACAACAAACTGTGTGCAACTATGTCCGTCCTAGATTGCTGGGGCGGCACAATCCACTGACGGATGTAGAATCAAAAGCGAAATAGTAAAATGCGGCGGTTGATATTAAGTGGAGGAAGCATAATTGGAGCTTGTGAGTCCTGGCCTAGTGACCTCGTAAACAAGCGAAAATTAATTTACGTGGCATAAATTAATACGGCGGAGTCGTAATGAAATGGATAATATGCATCACATCCCAAGGTTTGTGAATGGGACTAGTTCCCGTTCACTATCGTGTTCTATTCATTGTGAACTCTGAATTAGTTGGAGCTGTTGTGGTTTTTGTAACCGGGCCGTTTTGATAATTTTGGTGAAAGATGAACAGAATGAAGGGCAATATATTTACCAGAAATAGAGCTGCTTAAAAATGTTTCTGAAATTACTTTGTATCGCGAAGAGACTTTGAATTAGCGTATTGAATTGGACAAAAAAGTTTTGGAAAGAGGGGCTTGTTTTGAGTTTTCTGTTCTCTCGGGGGATGTAAATACATCTGTCTGCACGAGTATCAAAGACTTTCTCTGATAAAAAGCATCCTTTGAGAAAAAATGTACAAATGCTTATTTTTTCATCAAAGCCAGCGAACACTTCGTGTGACCTCGTAATGTAGATTCTTGTTATAATTTCAAGTTGTTTTTTTGTTGTTCCCTTCCTGAAATATTCTCTTCTCTAACTTACATTACCATTTACATCTATTAGTACCAACGATTGTGTCCCAATCACCCGATTACCATTCGCCCGAAACACGTTTACCCGAAAGCAACTAATACCCGAATGCGACATTTACTCGATTGAAGAAGGGAAAAATCCGACAAATCAGATTATGAGTTTTGTCGAATCTTCTGTTACGAAATAAAATGAAAAATTGTAATGAGGAAATTCGAAAAAGATGTTGAAGACTTCGCTGTGGCATTTTTAGAAGTTAGTGTAGGCACAATTGACATACCGTCTTCTTTCCTTTCCGTAATGCTCTTTAAGGCCAAGAGATCATTCAGAAATGAACATGGGTTATGGAATATTTCAAAAATTAGGCAGGTAACTTTACCATACAAAAAATTTAAATGAAAATGTGAAAAGGAATAGATGAGAAAAAATGGTACTTACGTTCTTACTACCGCAGAACAGTTTTTATCATGAATTTATGATTTCGTGATGAAATTTATTCTGAGATCAATGTAATGGGGGTGAAGTCCCCCAATAATCCCACCTCGGATGATCCTCATTGGGTACGATATCAGCGCTGCGCAGTGCTATCTTTTGTGTATTGATTAAATTATTGATTAAAATAGTGAATGAATGAAACTATTGACGAACTCAATTGCCGACAAATCTCAATCTAATTATGGTAGTAGTTATCGCAGCAAATAGTTATCAACATGTTGCCTAATCATCAAACGGTATGCGTAGAAGTGGAGCTGGCAACATTAAGGGATATCTTCCAACGCAGTCTTGAATAGTCGAGCCAAAGCGTTGCATTTGTACCCGATTTTGTAGACCGTGATAGAAAAACGAATTCTGGAGTGTAAAAATGTTTGGGGGTATAAAAGTATCGTCGATTTGAATGTATCTGCAATGCCGATTCTCCCAGCGTCTTGGTTTCGGAATCTGTATTGGGAAAACACATTCCGATTTGCAAAAATGCAAGCAAGTACAAAAGTACTCGTAGTTTGCATCTTTCCCCAGGCTTCATGGTTTTGAAATCTGTGTTAAGAAAACGTTTTATTTTCCAGAAACGCAAGCGAGTACAAAAGCACCCGCAGCTTGAAATGCCGATTTCCCCTGGCTCCATGGTTTTGAAGTCTGTGTTAGGGAAATATCCATCCATTTCAGCGATCGTACCTCAATCGTTGCGTAATCGAAACTAAGTGGATTTCCGAGCGGAACTCGCTTATATACCGATTGATGTTATTTCAATAGCCTGTTTTGAAAGCAATTTTAGGGCTATTAAAACAAGTTTGTGGACCAAAAAGTAACGAGCATATAACGCGTAGACGTTTTATCTTACGAATGAAGTGTTTATCATACCATTTCGTTCAGTTGTTTAGGAGCTATTAACGCTCAAAATCACGTTCTCGGGCGTAACGCTTTCGTTTTCGAAAATTTGAACTTACACCCCAGTATAGAAATGAAAGACGTAGTCCTACGTCAAAATAAATTCATAATCAAAATTGCACTTCAGTGCCATAATACTTATGTACCAAAGTTGTCAGCTTTCTTTTAAATAAACGGACTGATTCATCCATATGAATGAATATACTCCATAATACGTTATAAAACATCATTCTTTCACTTTTCATTGCTTTGAAAAGAATTTTATTCAACGCCACTATTTCTCAAATTGCACTGCCCACAAAAAATACTTTTTTGAATGGGAATGAACGTACGAGACAAATATGATCTTCATATAACACTGATCAGAAATTAATATACAGGGGTTTCCAACTTTAAATTCCGAAAGTAAATTGAAATAAAACACACATAGAATTCGAATTTCTATGAAACTTTTATTTCAAATTATAGTTTGGTAATTAAACAGGTAATTTTCGATGACTTTTCGGCACAAATGGGGCGGTAAGAAAATCGGTTAACATGCGGCCATAGCGCTCACCATTCACAGTTACCGTCTCGCCGTCCTCATTTTCAAAGAAATACGGCCCGATGACTCCACCAGAGCATAATGCGCACCAAACAGTGAGTTTTGGAGGATGCAATGGCTTCTCAACAATCACGTGTGGATTTTCTGAGCCCCATATACGGAAATTTTGGGTGTTCACATAGCCACCGAGCTCGAAATGTGCCTCATCGCTGAAGAAAATTTGATGCGAAAATTCAGCATTTTGCTGCTGTTGTTCGTTCACCCAATCGACGTATGCCCGACGCATTCCATGGTCACCACGCTCTAATTTTTGTACCAGTTGGACTTTATATGGATGTAGGTGCAAGTCCAAATGTAAAATTCACCACAATGATGTGTTTAACAAGCCCAATTTCTGAGCACGCCGTGGAATCGAAACATTCGGGTCATCTTCCTCACTGGCAGCAACAGCAGCAATATTTTCGGCCGAACGCACATTATGATGCACAGGTTTCACAATATCCGCTACGGATCCAGTTTGTTCGAATTTACGCACTATATTAGCGATTGTCTGCTCTGTAGGCTGTCCATGACGACCAAAATCCGTGCGTAATGCTCGAAAAACATTTGCCGGTTTTTATCATTTTTATAGTATAATTTAACAAAATTAACACGTTGTGCGATGCTAAAACGATCCATATTGTAAAATGGCAGACATTCAACTAACGATATGACGCTTTGGTTGACAGCTATGTCAAACGGTTGTCAGCGCAGGGCTGTATACTTTCGGAAGCCCGAAATGGAAAACCCTATACAAATACTTCCTAATACTAAAATTTTCGTATATCCTGCTTTCGGGTAAGTGTCCGTTCGGGTAGATGTTACATTCGGGTGAGTGGAATTCGGGTGAATGTCATTCGGGTAACTGTCTTCGGGTGAGTGGGTTTCGGGTAGATGTGACACAATCGTACCAACATGCCCAAACTTGAATGCCTTAATGGTACCGTCGATGAGGGTGAAAATGGGTTATGAGGGTGGAATTGAGTCAAAAATGGAGAACGTTACTATTTGTAATATCTTGACAAATATTGCGAATATTTTTGAAAGCTGTGAGCGGTTTAATAGGAGACATATTCAATATCAACTTTCCACTCTTTTTCCAAAAATGACCTTTTTCAATAATTCATAACTTTTGAACTACTGGACTGATGATCGGTATAATAAATTAAAGCCAATGAGCTAGTTTTGTTTAAAAAACATTACACTTTGAAAAAAAAACCTTTTGATTTTAGGTTTTGTTTTCGTAATTATTGATTGTAATTGTTTTTATAGCTTACACGGTTTCGGAACTATGGTCACCATATTTTTTTATAGTTTTTCTTGAAAGCTGAGGTTCTTTTTACATAACATATCCGAATATCAGAGAGATGTTTTTTTTTCGTTTTCGAGTAATTTTGCAAAGTTAACATGTTTTTAGTTTTCGTTCAAAAATCCTATGCGACTGTACAACATCTATGCGACTAGAATCCGATTTTTATGCAGATGTAGTATTTCATGTGGCTTCAAATTGGTACGACGCGGACTCGATTATATACAGTCTTCGATTTGTTTTCACTGTATATAACCGAATCCTGTATATAATCTAGTAAAAATATACAGGATATATTTTTAACTGTATATAACCGAATCCTGTATAATCTAGTAAAATTATACAGGATGTTTTTTTATTTGTTTTTTATGCGTATATTTTTCGTTTATTGAAAATAAGAGAAGAATTTGATTTTTGATTCATCCTCTTAAAGTCAGAAAACACCTTTTTCACATGAAAAAAATATTTTTTTCCAGAATCTCTCAGAAGGTGATAAATGATCATATTTGATGGGGAAAATCCATCTACGCATATGTTCGAATTTCAACACTGACAGAGTTCTAGAACTTTTTTTTTTGTTTCAGACTCTGTTGCCTCAAAATGGCTCTACACTAAAAAGTAGCCAATTCAGTTGCTTTAATTTGAAAGATGAGCAAATTTAGTACAGGATATTGTAGTGAAACATCTAAATTAGTGTATTCAAATAACATTTTGGAAGTGAAAAATAAAAAAGTTGGTAATTTTTAATGCGTAATAATCAATTTTATCCCAAAAACTCATATTAAACTTAAATGTTTCTATCAATCAAATTAAAGTTCTCAAACTACTCTACAATTTGTTCTTTGACGCCCAACTTCTATCTTTCTTAATTTCGCTGCAAGGTCGATATAAACAATTCCTGGAGAAAATTCAAGCAAAATCTTCAAAAACCCTTATTTTTACCCCATTATAAGTACAATAGCCACTTAAATTTTACTTTAACGTTGAAAGGTTACATTTTTTCTTGAAATAAGTAATATTTGAACTATGAAAAAATATAGTTTTTTCAAACTGTATACCCAAAATCGTATATAATCGAATCACATATAATCGAGTCTGTATAAAATCGAGTCCGACCTGTATATCGATCATCTGAATCGGCCCGGTAGTTTAAAAGTTATGAATTTAAAAAAGTCATTTTTTGGGAAAAAAAGGGAAAAAATTACCTTTCGGACCACCCTAACATGGAAATGGTCACCTATTTAATTTGATATGTAGATCATTCGAATCCGTACAGTAGTTCAAAAGCCATGAATTTAAAAAAAAAAGTTATTTTTGGAAAAAATCGGGAAAAAACT
Organism: Toxorhynchites rutilus septentrionalis; assembly: GCF_029784135.1. Taxonomy (NCBI): domain Eukaryota; kingdom Metazoa; phylum Arthropoda; class Insecta; order Diptera; family Culicidae; genus Toxorhynchites; species Toxorhynchites rutilus. The sequence continues at coordinate 150,863,622 of NC_073746.1, forward strand.
ATTTTTTGGGCAACCCTGAAATGACAATGATCACACTAATGCTAACAAATACGGGTCTAATGTATTCCGATAAAGAACAAAACTACCACTTGTCACGAAAATCTGAGAACCTCTATATCGGTTTGACATGGAATTGCTGTATATAAACATTTCCATCGCGGATGATTTGTTTGTACCAAATAAGTTGGAAAAGGGACAAAAACGAATGCATTATTTGCTCGTTATTGACGGCACGGGAAGGTAAGCACACAAATCGACAGAACAAAAGCATGGGAAAATAAAAATTCTTCCAGTTTTCATTAGTTTAAGCCGTTTAGGGATTAGGAAATTGTAATGTTACCATATAAAACAAATCCTAGAGATTTTTCGATTCGATTGGTATGCAAATCATCAGAATTCGTTCGCAGTGAAAATGGTTATTAACGTTAACTTTATTTCATTAAAACGTGATCTGTTTTCTGATTTGGTACCCTTCCTGGAAGACGTAGTTCTACGTCACAAACCAGCTCAGAAATATAACTCAGCTTACTTTATTTTGTTGTTGTTTGAGTATAACTAGTAAATAATAATGATAAAATTCAACTATATGGTCTTACAATGATTGAGGGTAAATAGATAAACAAGTAAAAAATAAAATAAAAAAAAAACATTTAAAATCAAAATCCTATTAACAAATCCAAGAAAAGTGAAACATTTTTTTTGTGAATTTTTGAAGTCAGGTAAACCAATTCATAGAAATAATAAATTAAAACATAACTATACTATAATGGTTTCAGATTTATGATTCGAACGTGGGTTAGCAGCTAGCACATTTTTCATGATAAGAATCTATTTTCACAGCCACTACTGAATCGACCGAATAAGTTAGAAATGAGTGCGAATCTGTTCGTAAAATTACATCCGAACTATTTCGTTTTTTTTTATTTTTACACGAACTCGCATAGCACAACATACAAATCGGGTGTTAAATTCCCTGGACCGGCATCAGCCTAACCGCCAGTCCAGTCAATCGGACTCCACAACAAAAAAAAAGGAAAGGAGAAATTCCCATTTGCATTTGCATTGCATCAAACCGACATGCAACCACATGCCAAACTGCACTGTGTATACCCGGTATAAGTGTTCGTTTTCTCAGTATTTTCAACACATCAACAATTCCTACACTAAACGACCGATATGTTACACACACAATGACCCCTCGCGGGGACTAACTTGTACCACACTCGAACGCGTCCCGAACCCGAATCATCTTGAAAGCTACTACACACGAATACAAGTGCATTCGTTAAAATATAAGATAAGAAAACGCGAAAAAACAAGACCGAACAGCGCGAACAAGTATGAACCCGTTAAATAATACGCGGCATACATAGCAGAAAATATCTTTATCGGCTGTAAAACTTCATTTCCAACGAGTATAATCGTGGAAAATTCGACGGAATTCTCGCTTCATAGTTACACTTTCACTAATCTGCACATTTTTCGCAACGAATTCCGAACCAACGCACAATTTGAAACAAAATCAATTTTAACCGACGCCGAATATTCCAAAACAATAAACTATATGATTTAGCACATATACTGTATTTAATAAAAATGCGGGAAATCGCTATAACTACAACACAATGATTTCGTTATATTATGTTATTTATATCGTGTTATTTTGCATGTCAGAATAACACAACCTTTTCATTATTAGTTTTCAACTAGCAATAATCGCATCTCGGTAAAACCTGCGCAAAACTAATCTTTACATTATTACACGCGTCTACCTAAACATTAAACTGTACGAGTATCTGAAATCTATGGGAGTATTCTTTCCAAAATGTGCCTAAATTGGGCGGGGGTTAGAAAATATGTGATATCTGATGAGTTCGAATTTTAAATGAAACCGTGTTCGCGTTTTTCGATTTTGAACTGATTCATTAGAAAAATAATTTTCCTCCGCCTTCCTCCCGCATATTATTTTGTTTTCCATACGTGTTGAGAAGCTCAACATGCAATTGGTGTTCACATTCGGCATTCGTTTCGAAGCTGATCCTCTAATCGATTCGGATCATTTCAACCGTGCAAATGGCGCACTCCTTGACCTTTCGGATCCATCGTCACCGTCGGTTTGCAAACACATAACTCATTCATTCTTTCATCCGCTCTGTTGCATTCTAGGTGGGACCCAAAGAAGCGCATGACACCGGAGGAGGCAGCGCGCCACGAGTGGCTCCAGCCGAGCGCATCCTCCACGTACGTCTCGTCAAAATCCAAGGAAAACAGTGATAATCAGCTCAGCTACATGCAGAAACTGCAACGATCTCAGCCACAGACACCAAATACAATCCTTCCGGAGATTAAAACTCCCTCCAACCGGCAGCGCTTCGTCAAGGAGCGAGTCAAAGGTGAGTCCGCGAGTTTCCACCCACCGCAATCCGCCACCCAAATGGAGGGTGGTTGTATCATATTTCGCTTGCAAGTTGTAAGCTTTATGCCCTCTGTAGCGTGCAAGTTCTAAAAAGCTCCCACTGACAAAAGCTCCGAACTGCTGCTGCGTTTATTTACCTCTTTCTGATTTGTTTAGCCTTCCTTCGTTATGTTGTGTGCTATTAGTTTATTTTTTTTTTATTTTTCTCTTCTCTTCTATTGTGTGCTTATGCTTGAATTAAAATCGCTACCAAACCAATCAGGCAAAAAGACAGGCCAGAAGCAACAGCTAACGAAGCTTATCATTAGCTGCACCACTGTTAAAGATCTTATCTCCATCTTCGACACCCAGAAAAAAGAGGCCAGCACCTGATCGAAACGTAATTTTGCGGCCCATTTGATGTGTGGACCGTAGCAAAAAAATATAACACTTCGCAGAATAGCATCTCTATATCTTTCTTCAAATAAACTGCGAAATCCTCTGTTCATTCGATCAATGCTAGTAAGTTGCTTGTTCTATTTTTCCTCCCACACACTTCCCCAGCGCTATGTGGTAGCTTCATCTCTTCTCATTTCATCCATTCGCCCATAGCTATCGTAGATGTGTTTAATGATTTGTGTTATTTTTCCTAGTAAAATCATATGCATGCTTGAACGGATGGATTAGGCTTCTTAAAACTTTGTCAAGCGTTATAAAATGGTTGCGATTTTGCGTGAAGCCTACTTCGAACATAAAAAAAAGCTGAGAATTTTTCTCTAAGTTTGGTTAGGTGACGGAATCCTTAACACTCCTATACTCGCGCACTGGTCTCACAGACCCAGAAAACAATGAATCGTTAATTTCTAAGAAAACATCAACACTACGACTTTGCGATTTTCTTTTTTGGACAAGTGACTTTTTTCCTATTCTAAAATACAGGTCGGACTCGATTATATACAGTTTGGATTTTTTTTTTATATTTCAAATATGACTTATTTGAGGAAGAAAGAACCTTTCAACGTTAAGGTAAAGTTTAAGTGGTTATTACACGCACAGTGGGGTAAAAATTGTGATTTTTGAAGATTTTGCTTGAATTTTCACCAGAAATTGCTTATATCGATATTGCAGCCAAATTAAGAAGAAGTTATAAATTAAGATAGAAGTTGGGTGTCAAAGAACAAATCGTAGAGCGGTTAGAGAGCTTCAATTTAATTGATATAAACAATCTAGTTTGATATAAATTTTTAGGATAAAATTTATAATAACTCATAAAAAATTATGAACTTTGAAGTTTTTCACTTCCAAAATGTTATTAAAATCCACTAATTTAGTTGTTGCACTACTATATCCTATACTAAATTTTCTCATCTTTTAAATGAAGTCAACAGAGTCCGAAACAAAAAAAAAAGTTCCTTAACTCTGTCATTGTTGAAATTCGAACGTATGCGTAGAACTTTTTTTTTTCATCAAATATGATCGTATATCACCTTCTGCGAAAATCTGGTTAATTTTATTGTTCATGTGAGAAAGGTGTTTTCTTACTTTAAGGTGATGAATCAAAATCAAATTCCTCTTTTTTATTAAAAAAAAAAACGAAAAATATATGCAAAAAAATAATAAACAAAAATTGTTCGACTCGATTATATACAGGATTTGATTATACAGGGAAACTTCGATATAACGTACCCTCGTTATAACGTACCCTCGATATAACGTACACATTTCCAAAGTCCAAAGAAATATTTTTTTTTTCAATATTGGTTTTCTGAAGGAACAATAAATTGATACTAAAGCTTGATTTTTACTTTTAACCATTCCCGAAGTACAACTGTTTTGTGATTCCGGATTCTAAATGAATCAAATTTAATTTGCAGTACGAAGGGAAACATCGTGCGAAAGGTTGGCTTCGTCTTCTAGTTGAATTTATAAATTAACCTGGCCCAAAACAGCAACCCAAAAAATAATATAAGCTACGTTTCTGAGTTATTTATTATGCTTCGATATAGTGTACAATTTTGAAAGTAAAATGTACGTTATTTCGAAGTTACCCTGTATACAGTGAAAATAAATCAGAAACCGTATATATTCGAGTCCGCCCTGTATTGTTCAATGAAATGCGCAAATGATGAGCTATTTTAGAAGCTTAAAAAAGATTTGTATGTAAGGGAGCAGACATCTCTTCTTTTTCTTTTTTTCAATTCATTTGGGATTGTGCAAAAAAATCCATGCGACGTTAATGGGGAACGAACCAAGGCCTGCTGGAATGCACAGCTGTTTCACACGACCACGCTATCCATAAAGCTACTAGTGATGTTGTATAAAAGCGAGTTAATAATACACCTCATCATAAAATGAAGTTGGAAAATGTTTTCTAAGAGGAAATAGAAGAGCATAAACGAGAATAGATATCTTTCTCTGTCTAGGTCGTGTATCTGGCAAACTATACGAAAAACTTTCATATGTTTTCATTTCAATGTGTTTCCTGTTTCGCTCGCTCATATTGGCTCATATTGGCTCTAGCATATCTTATATTTAAAATTCTAGTGTCACGATGTTCGTGGTTGAACTCCTCCGAAACGGCTCCAAAGATTTTCAAGAAATTATTCACAAAAAAAACTTGGTAGGCATGAGAATAAGACGTAAACTATATATGAAACCGCTAGGGTACCAATAACCATATGTTTAATACCGATTAGGATGGCTCTATGCTAAAAAAATCTAAATAATTTTGATTTCTTTTTTTTTCTCAAATTTGGCATAAAAATATATATAACATTAAAGGTTCACCCCCATCTCCTATTTTTAATCGCGATTTTCTTATTTTGGTATAAATAATATTCAAATAATTGGCCTGTAGTTTGTTTTTCAAAGAGAGCGAATTTATTTACGTTGTTAATTGACATATGGCGCTAAGTTCACTTCATTGAACATTCATCCACACATGTGCCACATGCGTCTTGCCAGCGAGCTGGAAGACTTTTTGAATAAACATAATGAATTATTGAAATTATTCATATCATACATGCTCGGTTTGCAAGGTGACGATCACGTCATTTTCATCAATTCTAATACAATGTATACATTCAATGCGTATGTCGTTGAATACATTGCTGGAGTCATGGTAGGCGACTGCAAAGTGATGCGAAAAATTGTGATTCGAAGAAGAAACAACAATCTGGAGTTCATCGCTGACACCCACCGACACTCTCCATCTTTTTCTTCAATGGTACTAATGTTTATAATGTTCCTAACGTTCACCATCTCAACATAGAATGACTTGCGAACGATATAGAGGTAGAGAGCGAACAACTGCGATTCTAAACAATCAGAAGCGGTGTGAGGAAAAATATACTCTCTTGCCAGACGCTATCATGAGCAACACCGACGCAGCCTTTGATACTGCCAGGTCTAAACACATGCATTGTCATGATATTACAAAACGTGTGTACAAAAGAAAATGAATGAATGAAATGTAGAACGAGCTTCATTACAACGTTACATGTATTCGGTTCCACACCTTGTTGAATGTATTCGGTTGAATGGCAATATTACAAAATATTGGGATTACCTCATATACAAATTTTTAATATGGATAATCGATAGAATACGCCCTGAGGAAATCGATAGTGCAATTTCCTCAAAAATTCTAGTCATTGAGCTTCGTGTTCAATTCCTGTGAAGCGTAAATTGTTATGAATTTTCAAGTGAAATAAACACGCTTCTAAAACAAAAAAAAAGAAATGGCTCATTTGTGTATTCTGTGTAGCAGAATAATACATTCTCTTGAGGTATCTTAAACAAGAATAGTCTCTGATAATTATTTCATATTTTGAATGATATTTTGGTTGAAATGCAAGGAGATCAATAGATAATTGTTAAGTTAGGGTCAGGACTATGTCTACTAAGTATTAAAACAACATCGAATAAAAAATTTAATTCAAATTTCAGCAACTTAAAATTGCTTTTATTGTTCGATATTGTTACCACAAATATGGTTCATGACCATGCGGTAATCTAAAACTTTTATAGCCTTGCATAGCAGATGGAAAGTGTACAATGCATTTTCTCAAAGAATTCATCAACGACACGACCGCAACCTTAGGTGAATGTCCAATATATCAACGACTAAAAACTGATAATGACAAAAAATCATTCATAAAAATTAACAACGCAAACATTGACATGGAAAATCGTTCGGCAGTGCCATATTCGCCTCAGCTGAGCAAAACATTCAATGCTCATATTAGTTTTGAGTTCTGTGGTTCGATGAAGAGCAACAAATACATTTGCAACAACGAAATTTATATTGATATTCTTCATTAAATTTGTCTACTTTACGACAAAAATATATTCCTATTTTCACTTCAGATTCGTTAATAGAATTCATCGGGACTGAAATACAAAGAATGGTTTGTGTTTTTTTTCAATTTTCGTCGGTGGTCATCGACTTGGCGCTCTATTCCTCGGTATGTCAAACACAAGAGTAACTAAAGTTACAATACATTAGTTATTTTTTATTGACCAACCAACATATTCACTATAAATAATTTTTATGGCAATACAACGTTTGCCGGGTCAGCTAGTCTATATATATAAAAATGGATTTCTGTCTGTCTGAACCGATCGACATGGAAATTGGTATGTAGGGGTTTTTGGGGTCGGAGAAGGTTCGAGATTCCTCCCTCCTTTCTAAGGGGGGACTGCCATACAAATGAAACACAAATTTCTACATTACTCGAGAATTAATCAAGCAAATGAAACGAAATTTGGCATGTGGAGGTTTTATGGTCAATAAATGATTCTATGGTGGTTAGATACTCCTCCCTCCTCTCTTAGGGGTGGCTGCCATACAAATGAAACACAAATTTCTGCATTACTCGAAAATTAATCAAGCGAATGAAACCAAATTAGGGATATGGAGGTTTTAGGGTACAATAAATGTTTCTATGGTGGTTAGACACTCCACTCCCCTCTTTAAGAAGGGGGCGGGTTGGTGGTCTCTTCCAAACAAATGAAACACAAATTTCTGCATAACTCGAGAACTAATCAAGCAAATGGACCCAAGTTTGGGATGTGAGGGTTTTTGGGTACGAGAAATGTTTCTATGATGGTACGACACCCCTTCCTCCTCTGGAAAGGAGAGGGGGTCCCATAAAAATAATGCACATTTTTCAACCAAACATATTCCAACCAAACATGATAATTGAAAATTTTCGAAAAACTCCGAAGAATGGGAAAATTCGAAAAATTCAATTCGCATATGTTCTACAATTACATATTGAAAAGCGTTGTTAGTCCATTTGATAATTGCGGTAACGAAATTGATCTCCGTTCGAAAATGGGAATGGATTTTGACATAGTAAAACGCACTCCTATATCGTCTCCTATCTATAGAAATAAAAATGGATCGCCGAATGTGTTGATAAGAGCAAAACTCGAGAAAAGAATTGTCCGATTTGAGGCTGTCTTCATTATATCATATGTTCTGTATCAAACATTTATTCTATGTAACGGAGAAACATGTTATTTGCAAGTGGATGAAAAATCTTGCATGGGAATTGTGTCTGAAAATAATCTGATATTATAATGACGAGTTTCGGTACAAGTACTGAAATTTTATAGCAAAAAATTTATTTAAAAAAGCAGATTAGAAGATCAATTAATGAACAGTTGTGCGATTGGACCCATGAACGTGCGCTTAGTAAGAAAACGTGGAAGTGATAACGAAAAATAAATTTTGGGCGGGACGAAGTTTACCGGGTCAGCTAGTATATTCTTCAAATGATATACACGTATTGGGGAGTAGAGTATTTTCTGTTATTTTTCGGCTCAATGAATGTAATAAATCGGGATGTCATAACATGTGCTAAAATTAACTTTGGGTGTACCATCGAAATCTCGGAATCAATATCAGACCTATCTCGTTGTATATCTCGAACAATTTTTTGCACGGGAACGGAATCTGGATAAGCCTTTCGAGCAAAATTAAAAATCCATCGATGTGAATATTCCTCGCTTTCATCCGTTGAAAAGCGATTCCTCATGTTTCGAGTCACTTTCCAAAATTTTTCCATTAACGTTTCTCGTGACGCTAATACAAGCTGACAATACAGAGGTCTTTGCCTCTAATGTTTGCATGCAAGCAACATCTTCGATCCCTCATCTATCGGATTCTATAGCAAACTTAAATTGGAACGTTTATGCAGTTGAGTTATTAACTAAATAAAAAGTTGATGAAGAGAAATCGATCAAGTCACTTACACCCCTTGCATTCTAAGCCCCTCAATTGTAAGGGGACACGGACACGACCGCATATTTTCGACGTAGAACTACGCAACTATATTATGCAATCCACTTGTTTACCACTTCGAATATTATTTTGGAATGCATCGAAATTCTTGTAATAGATTATGTTCTTCGTTAGAAGTAAATTTTATGAAGCGCCCTTTCACGTTTAATATGATGCCTAGAACTACCAAAATATGTGAACGGAAGAATTGTCAAACGATCATTGTATTTTACATTTCCCTCTGAAATTATTGCACATCTCATGTTTACGTAGTTCTCGAAACGCGAAAGTTCATTCACCTCTAGTAGCTGAAATGACGATTTTCCCAGGCTTCTCAGTTTAAAAGACTATTTTAGGGAAACATATTCCGGTCCGCACAACGACAAGCGAGTACAATGTACAATATATTTGCAATGCGGATTTCCTCAGGCGCATTGATTTAGAAGTCCGTGCTAGGGAAACACAGATCGGTGGGAACAAAAATAGCCCCGACTTGCATGTATATTTGCTGAGCGGATTTCCACAGGTAGATCGAATTTGAAGACTGTGTTGGGGAAAACGTAAATCGGGCCAATGAAAACTTGGCAGTTAGGGCGTTTACATTTTACAGTTATTAAATTGTCCATCTCATTAAAAATTAAATTTTATTAATTGTGATAGATGCGTAGAAATATTTCCTGTCAATTGATGCAAACATCTTTCCGATCTATTATCGAGTTATAAGCATTAATGTATAGCATATCAAACAAATCTTAGAGAATTTCCGATTCGGTTGGCATGCAAATCATTAGAATCCGTTCACAGTGAAAACAGTTATTAACGTTAACTTTATTTCATAAAAACGTGACCCGTTTTCCGATTTGGCACCCTTCCTGAAAGACGTAGTTCTACGTCAAATGGCAAGTTCCGGACAGAGCAAAAACCTCACAATTGAAATTATGAATTAAAAATTTGAATGTCTGAATGTCTAAATTAGATTAGAGTGATATCTCAGTCCCCTTTATTTAAATTAGCCATCGAGAGAGACAATCATTGCAAGGAGGGTTTGCATCAATTGTTGCAAAAGCCTCATTATTATTGGAAGCATTGGGGTGACAATGGTTCTGATGGAGTCGGAAACATTAAAGCACGTGAATATTTGATCCAGAATGTCAGACAGCTTTATAAATCCCGATTGGGAAGTTGAACTTGATAGAAAAACAGGGACAGTTGGGGTTTTTGATGTCCACTTGAGTGCTGGGTCGTTTGAATGTGAACTAACCCCACGGAAGCCAGGCGGAACCTGATTTTGCTTGTCAGCTGTACTCGATATTTTAGGCAAGCTAACAGGAGGTATCGCCGATAGGATTTGCCGTTGAACTTTTTGAGTGGACACATTTTTGCGCCGGAGATTCCCTTGTAAAATGAAAGGTGTGCCCTCGTTAGCTGTGTTCGCTTCCATTTTGTCAACTGACAACGTGGAGAAGACATTTTGTGGAGATTGGCTGTTGTAGTTGGGCCAGTAGAGAAGCGCTCTTTAAAATATCGTGTTAGTGAAAATCAGAGCATAAAATTCAACGTCACCAATTGAGAGTGAAATCGATTAATGGTAAAGGATGGCAATTCATCACACAAAATTCTTGTTTTTTGGCGACTTCGGCAATGGAATGTATAGAATAACTCTTGCTACGATTTATGAATCTACTTACGATTGCCCGGAAATGACATACACCACCATTTATATGTGCAATGGGTGACACGTTTTCAATAAAAATTTACTGTAAGCGATGAAGATCAACTTAACGTTCATGATAATCACCTGAAATTATTGACAGTGATGAAAGTGCCTGAATGTAGGCTTTTCGAAATTCGCTCATGCTGTTTTCGATCAATATACCAGACAAAGTTCACGCGTCTTGACTCTTGTGTTATACTCATTATGACAGATATGGTGTTGAGTTCCAACAGAAGAGAATTCATCCGATACTGGGAAAAATCTAATTCCTCCATGCGTGAATGAATTTTGATAATTTGTGGCACTGGCTATTACAACCGTCCTCCTTATGGGCTTTGGTCCCTCTGCTCTGGTTCTCTATAGTTTTAAATTATGTTCCTACCGTCATTTGCAGGCCACCTTTTTTATACCACATTCTTCGTGAGTGCGAAAAAGATAGCAACGGAGATGGCAAAAAGAAATACTACAGAAATGTCACAATTCGAGATAGAAGGAAAAGAACAGAATATGAGGTTAAGTACGATGTAGTGATCTAGAATCAGACACCGTATCCCCAAGCAACTCAATCAATCACTTTGTCGAGCAATTAATTTTTCAAGTTCTATCCAAATAAAACCATTATTTCTAGAAGAAAAGATCCTCAAATATTGTTTTACAGCGATGTTCGAGTGGTGAGAAACTTCTTAACACTTTGCGGACCACTCACGAGATTTCTCGCGCTTCGCGTTCCGTCTGTTACGGATGGAACACGAAATAACGCGTGTTTTCTACACTTGATGGTTAAATCCATGGTCTGCCAATAATCTCACAAGGCCTACCGATGGTTCGCCTTCGTCTCATCCACACCGAAGGAAACGATCTCATTCGTAGCATCCGAACAAATGAAGCGTACAAGTTTACCCCAAAACGTGCGGTCCTTAATATGTTAAAATAAAACGATTTTTCAGGATCCAGTTTTCTTCCAGTTTTTTTAAGAGGCATCTTCCAGTTTTTTGATTATTATTATTGGCAACCCTGCTGGTAACATCTTCTATATATGAAAAAATCTCGTGTCACGGTGTTTGTTACCGAACTCCTCCGAAACGGCTCGACCGATTTTGATGAAATTATACTCAAAATACTTGGTAGGTATGAGAATAGGTTGTAAACTATATATGATACCGGTAGGATACCGATAACCATACATTTAATACCGAATAAGCCACCCTATTGCAGAAAAAAAGATCTGGATATTTTTTTTCTAAAATTTGACTTCATACCATACATATAACCTTAAATTTTGACCCCAATTCCCTATTTTTAATTGCGATTTTATTATTTTTGTGTCAAAAATATTCTAATAATTTAACCGTTGTTCGTTTTTTCAACAGAACGAATTCATTTAAGTTGTTCAATGACTGATGGCGTAACGCCCGCTTCATTGAACATCCATCTACAAATACACAAGTAACATCAATTCATCTAAAGCAGGGAGCATCTCCGACGAGCTGGAAGCCTTTTTGAATGAGCACAATGAGTTATCGAAATTCTTCAAATCACATTTGCTCGGATTACAAAACGACAATCACGCTATTGCCATCAACCCTGATAAAACATCAGCTGGAGAGCACGTGTGTAGATCCAAAGCACAAGCGCTGCTGGAATCATGATAGCACGGTGACACGAGAAATTTAACGCGAAGAAAAAACAATAATCTGGAATTCATCGTTGACACACACCGTTCATACAACCCTCGCTATGTTCTTCTTCAATGGCACTAACGTTCCCAAGGTTTGCCTTCTCAACGTAGTACTACTTGCGTCATTTTTATTAGTAAATAGTTGAGATTTCGATGACGAACAATACGCCTTGAATGTATTCTGGAGTGGCAAGCTCAAGAAAACGCGTGACTACAGTGCAAGTCAGAAGGGTTTCTTTAACGAAAAATCTCTTGCATAAACAATAGACCAACGAGACCCCGTCACAGATACTTAATTCATTATGAACATCATTTCTCATTTTGATTTAATATTTATGAACATGCGACGAAACAAACAGAGGGCGCGCTCGAAGGATTTTTTTGTTTATCATATGTTGATTTGACATGGTCAAGAAACGCCAATTCAAGATATCGTAAGCTGTGCCAACAATTTATGGTCGACATATACGCGAAGGTAGAGATTGAACGACTGCAATTCTTACTACACAATCAGCAAAAGCGGTGCGAGGAATAATACATTCACTTGCGAGACACTATCATGAGCAACGCCGGCACAGCTTTAGTTATAGCCAGGCCAAAGCGCAATGCATTGTCATGACATTGCGCGTGTGTTCAAACACAAAATGAAGTTCGATCGTATTCGTCCCCACATATTGTTGGTTGTATTCTGTTGAATGGAAAAAGCGCAATTTTGCATTCTGTTCAAGCTCAAGTCCAATCGAGTTGAGCAAATGTGACAACCTTGCCACGCAATTCGACGTAAACAACATTGGTCTCCATGTTTCATTTCTATGAAGCAAAAAATAGTAATGGTTTTTCGGGTGGAATAAACACGCAAAATTTAGCATTCAAACGCATTCAAAACAAATTTAGAATCCAAACGAAATCGAATAATAATTTTCATTCAAATTTCAACAATTTAGAATTATTTCCAGAATTATGCCGATCAGATAGAGAGTAAATTGAACCACAAATACGGATGACTTAATTTGACCATTGTTTCGCGACAAGGCGAACGAATTTAAGAGTGTAAAAATCGATTTCGATCGAATTGTAAAATCCGATCACTCATATGCATATATGAATATTGAGTTCTACAAATCGGTGAAGAGTAGTAAAAACATCCATGAATAAAGTAAGCAATATGGCTGTTTCAAACTTAGATTACCGATGTGAATACTCCTCGATTGAATGACAACGATAAAATAACGCGATTCTAAACAGGCCGATTAATCAGCTCCATTGAAGTTAGCTGGCGTATCGCTGTTTTCCAATTTATGAACGAGACCAAGCTGTTATAAACTAAGCCATGTTGAAAATCACATGCACGTATTTTCTAACAAGGAGACAGCAATAAATATTGATTTTCTATATTTCATTTTTTCTACTTTACGACAAACTTATATTACTTTTTTCAGTTGACGTTTAACTTTTAAGAGATCAAACATGTCAGTTACGTTAATGAAATACACCAAGAAACATCATATAACCTTTCGTTCAATTCATTTAATTCGTTTTTTTATCGGTCACATTCGATTTATTTTAAAGATCGTTAAAATATTCAAACACACTTACAATAAATTAGTGTGTTTTATTCAACACCCAAAATATTCACTAGAAATAATTTATTCGGCAGAACAACGTTTGCCTGGTCAGCTAGTTAAGGTATAAAATTATTTCATTCAATTCGTCAATTGTCATAATTACCTAAACATTCAGCGAATCATTCCTCGCGAGTTTAATCGATCCAGCATATTATAATTGCAAATATCCTTCTTTCCAGCAACAGATCTCGAAACAGCACAACAGCAGTACTCGATGCACCGACTATATCACGCCCGCAAGACGACACTCAACGCCGCCAACAACAACAGCAGCAGTAGTATCAACATCAGCAACAGTGGAGCCAACAATAACAACAATATCAACAACAACAACAATCACAGCACCAGCAATCAGACAATAAACTCGAGCTCCAAGTATCCCTCGAGTCATCATGTCGGCCACCATCATCACCACGGAGCGATGCCCCACTCGCAGAGCACCGGTGACGTGTCGGCCATTTTCGGACGCGCATGACACGACACCCTCAGCATGGCGAAGGACACCAGCAAGCTCATCAGCATGATCTAGAGAGCGTCAATCGTCACGATCTTTACTGTCTATATAATACTGGAGTGCTAGTTTGTAACCCTCCCAAAGGGGAGACCTTAACTGTGAATAGTTTGTAGCGACATGTACAGTGCCTCATGGGCAATGAACATGATAGGAACATGAGCTAATCATTATCTGTAGTCCTCAGAGAGTCAATAATCTTCCTCCCACTGCCTTCCACCCTAAGACGTGAAACAAGAACGAAGGTATCTTTCCAGGCGAGAGGGCCTTTAGGTGTAGACCTGTAGATATGAATTAGATTCCACGGAAAAGTGTAAATCATCCTCAGATAGAATTTGGGCTCTCTCTAGTCGATTATGGACAAATCTGTTAAAATTCGAATTAGTTTTGAAATCCTTGTTCGCTTGTTCGTTGTTTTTGGGTGTCATGACATAGCATCTGCTCGGTATTTACCAGAAACCGAACATATAGTCCAGAACGGGTCAAACTCAGCGAATTCGATATGTTCCAATAGTCCACACCGATTTGTAGTTCACAAATCGAACACATTCCGTGCAATATCTCTTGTAGTGAAGACATAGGCAGCAGCGGCTCGTGGTTTTGTATTCATAGACATCGCTCTTTCATCCTTGTTTTCGGTTCATTCGGAAAATAACAATAATATGGCATGAAACTCAAAGGAAACGAATCAATGCAAAAAGCCGCACAGATGGTCCTGTTCATAGGCGGCAGCAGAGCCCCACCAAAACTATCGAAACTCCCAAACACTGATCATGTAACCTGTTAGTGCTGTAATACTCCCATACTCCAACTCGACAGGGACTCATTTGACTTGAAAAAATGAACCGATTGTTACGGATCGCCTGGTTTAGCGGTTTATTAGTCGTTTATAGTGAGAGAGTAGAGGTCAGACCAATTGTAACGAACAAATTAAACAAAAGCTAAGATTCATAATTAATAATATCAAAATATCAGATAGCCAGAAGTCGAAGTTGAGATATGTATAATTCAACCATCGAGACGGTATGTGTAAATGTATAGTGTGACTGACTTTTAACAATATAATATACTACGCATAAGGTAATTGTAATTTATTGTTTAGTGACAGTGAGAATCAGAGATAAAATACATAATCAGCAGTAAGACCAAGTGATCCATAGTATGTAGTGGAAGAACAAAATGATTCGGATTGTTTCGTTGATTATAGTTAATTCAAGACTCCTCAGCATGAATTCGATCGAAATGTAACCCAAGAACCAAAACAAACATCAGCGAAAGAAATCCTGCGCTGAACGATTTAGAAATTTATCAAAAATTATTAAATTGTAGTCACCGCTAAATTTCCAAAGCATTATTAAAACAACATACTTTTCCAGGCAAATCTATGGTTGGGCTGACATCGCTTAATTATTATGCAAAAAAAAAAAAGGAACGCAAAAATTGTACGGTTTATTCTTATATATGGAAACATTATTTTATGTACCTTCTTGACAACTAGCAAAGCAGAATGGAAATAAAAATTTTAATTCCTTATTACCAACGAGGGAATCTCGGCATCGCCGAGAGATAATTATCTTTCAACCCATCTTCGAAAGCCCACCGGTTCGGGGTTCACTTTCCACCAGGGCTATTAAGTGTTTGGGCGTTGGAATGCGCGGAATTTCGCGTACACGCACCAACTGAGCGCGCGGTGTTTGCGGTAAGAAAAAAATATTTAAATACAAAGCCAAACAACAGCAGCAGCAGCAACAGCAGCAAAATTTATGTCCTCTTACATCAACAAGGCATTTTAACATTATACCCTCGAGCGGAAGATGACTTTTAGTTTACCCATCGACATACTTTGCTGAATGCTTGCTGAAAATTTGAACAACACATTTCACAAAGGTTTTTTTTCAATCGAATGTCTACGCAACAAATTATGAGCCGTCTCGATGATCCGAGAAACAGGTGTGCATTACACTTAGCTTGATTTGATTTTCTTTCTCCGATGTTAGTGATGAATCATGAGATGAATCATCTTAATTCATCTACTTCCAACATAAGCGTTAATGAATCTGACTTGTATGTGTGAAATGAACTAAAATAGGAGATAATGCGAATCATAAGATGGGGCACCTCATTTTCGGTCACAATTTCCAAAAAATTTTCATCTGATTATTCCGCGAAAACCTTTATTTTCCATTTCCGCTTTACTGTTGCCCCGATACTCCTCTTTTGAGTTATTGTTTTTATTGCTTGGACTCTGGAACTCTCGTACCAACGTAGAACTTCTTTGGTGTTATGACAGTTAGCTAGATCAGACCAAAAATCAGTGGACTATCATGTGAGTTGATGGAGATTAAAAACTGTTTAGAGACACTCCTTTTTCTATAATCCCGAGTTCATATTCTCATATACAGTTCATATAGAGCAATTCCAAATGAAATCGACAAATTACAAAACAAGAGTATTTTTGATTCGAATGAAAGTGTGTATTCCGTTTGGGTTAGAGGAAATATGAGTTTTCCACAGCAATTGGAATTTTTTTGACTCAAGCGTTACTTTTGAAAAGGGCGTATCGATTTAAGTAAGAGAAATCTTTGATAATTTATATCTCAAAAAATATGAGTCGTACCGAAATAGTGTGTTAGAAACAGTTATAGAGTATTGAAGGTTGAATATGAAAAAAATGTACACTGAGAAAAAAAATTAGTACTCTTTTTTTTATTTACAAAATAAAAAATAAATTTGCAATATCCAAAATACATATTTTTTATTTTTTTTTTTTTTATTTTTTCATAGAAAATAGAAGTCATGCAGAAAATTTAAAAAATGGGCTCAAGATGGTAAAACTATTTTTGACGAACTTTGTGGAACATCGAATTTTTAGGAATTTTCGAAACTTCGAATTTTTGTATGTTAACAATCATTTTTAGCCACAAATTATGAACCCTGATGTGATTTAAAACAAAAAAGGTTATTATCAATCTCCTTCTAAATGTAGCCATTCTCGAAATATTTAAAAAAATATTTCTAATTTATTGTCTTTTTTATAGTAAATAATCCCTTTTAATATGTTCATCGTGTTATACCGTCATGTTCATGAAATTTTATGAAATTGCTTATAATTTCCTACAACTTTTCCAAATACATCATCATGGTTAATTTTTTGACTCAAGCGTAACTTTTGAAAAGGGCGTATCGATTTGAGTAAGAGAAATCTTTTATAATTCATATCTCAAAAAATATGAGTCGTACCGAAATAGTGTGTTAGAAAGAGTTATAGAGTATTGTTGGCTTAATTTTAAACAAGTATACACAGAGAAGAAAAATTAGTACTTTTTTTTATTTACAAAATAAAGTTTTAATTTGCGATATCAAAAAATATGTATTTTTTTATATTGTTTTCAATTTTTGCATATAAAATAGAAGTCATGTAGAAAATTTAAAAAATGGGCTCAAAATAATAAAACTATTTTTGACAAAATTTGTGGAACATCGAATTTTTAAGAATTTTCGAAACCTCGAATTTTTGTATGTTAGCAATCATTCTTAGCCACAAATTATGAATCCTGATGTGATTTAAAACAAAAAATGTTATTATCAATCTCCTTCTCAATTCAACCATTCTCGAGATATTTAAAAAAAATATTTCTAATTTATAATCTTTTTTATAGTAAATAATCTCTTTTAATATGTTTGTCGTGTTATACCGTCATGTTCATGAAATTTTATCAATTTTCTTATAATTTCCAACAATTTTTCTGATTGATTGAAGTTTTTATTAAGATAAAAAAGATTTTTTAGTTTCGCTACGTTTTGTATTAACCCACATGTCTTCGAATGTTTCGTAACGTAACTCCTAAACATATGTCTTTACCATAACGATGTATTTGGAAAAGTTTTTGGAAATTATAAGCAAATTCATAAAATCTCATGAACATGATGGTATAACACGACAAACATATTTAAAGGGCCTATTTACTATTAAAAAGACAATAAATTACAAATATTTTTTAAATATCTCGAGAATGGCTACATTTAGAAGGAGATTGATAATAACCTTTTTTGTTTTAAATATCATCAGGATTCATAATTGTTGATTAAAAATGACTGCTAACATACAAAAACTGGAAGTCTCGAAAATTCTTAAAAATAGATGCTCCACAAAGTTCGTCAAAAATAGTTTTACCATCTTGGGCCCATTTTTTAAATTTTCTACATGACTTCTATTTTATATGAAAAAATTGAAAAAATAAAAAAATACATATTTTTTGATATCGCAAATTAAAATTTTATTTTGTAAATAAAAAAAAGAGTACTAATTTTTCTTCTCAGTGTAAATTTTTTTTCAAATTAAGCCAACAATACTCTATAACTCTTTCTAAGACACTATTTCGGTACGACTCATATTTTTTGAGATATAAATTATCAAAGATTTCTCTTACTCAAATCGATACGTTTTTTTCAAAAGTTACGCTTGAGTCAAAAAATTCCCAATTGCTGTGAAAAACTCATATTTCCTCCAACCCAAACGGAATACACACTTTCATTGGAATCAAAAATACAAGTTTTTAAAATCTGCATTTTTAGGACGATTACATTTGGAATTGCTGTATACAGAAACTCCGGTTATTTTTCGGGCTGCCGTAAGAGTATCCTAATAATTTAAGGAGAAATTCTAGTCTAGAGATTTGAAAAAAAAATAGATTTGGATTTCGTAATTATTGATTGTCTTTGTTTTTTATTGTTTACATAACTTTGGACTAGAGGGCGCTATATTTTGTTATATTTTATCTTGAAGGCTACGGTTTTTTCACATAACATATCCACAATTTAG
This sequence comes from Toxorhynchites rutilus septentrionalis, assembly GCF_029784135.1. Lineage (NCBI taxonomy): Eukaryota > Metazoa > Arthropoda > Insecta > Diptera > Culicidae > Toxorhynchites > Toxorhynchites rutilus. The sequence continues at coordinate 150,882,656 of NC_073746.1, forward strand.
AGAGGCGTTTTATTGTTTTTGAGTTATGATTGTTCAAAGTTAACCGATGGTCCGAAAAACCAATTTTTTCCCAATGGTGGATCACACCATTGAGGAAGATGGCGGTTCCTTCGGCTGAAGGAGGCCAGGATGATAGCTCAGAATTTTGGAATGTGGCTTGCACTGGAGAATTAAAATGGGTGGGTTATATCTATGATACAACCGCAAGGTTGACGTGGGACTACCTTAGCTTAGTTATCATTTGTTTGTATTGATTAAATTTTTGATTGAATGAAACTATTTGCGAATTCAATTGAATTCAATATATTTGCGTTGTGAGTAAAAAAAGACGGGTGGGTAATGTCGGGGACATAACCGGAGTGACGTAGGACTATACAAAGGGGACAGCTTTTGTTAAATATATATTTTAAATATATTGTTTTATTTTCTTCTCCTACGTGAATACCTACCTATCTACCTGAAAAATGGATTAGTTTACTGTTTACTCTTTATGAATATGTTGATGGTTCTGAAGAGAACCTTTGGTGTTGTGTTTTTGTTATCACTCGATATTCCCATCTTGTTCGGTTAAACCTTCCTGTTTAGCTATGGCGTTTGCCACTCGCCACAGCTTTCACAGTTGGAAAATTTCTTCCCATCCAGCTTGTGACATGTTGTTCAGTAAATTACATTTAATGCGACGTGCCGGAGAAACACTTTGCCACTCACTGAAACTAATTGTTGTCTTGATGAGCGCCGAACCGAAGCTGCTCTGTTCTTGATGCGGGTTTTCTGATTGTCGTGAGCAGCTTTGCAAGCCAACTCGAGCACTCCGACGGCTGAAACTCTATAGTCGCTGTTAAGGTATACTGGTGCTCCGGCACCAATCCGTTCGACCTAGTTACCCTTGCGGAGCAATCAGTGAATGCGACCAACAGGGAACTGGAGACCTGCACGGTTCGAGTGAGACTTTGCCTTTCCCTTAACTTGTCCTCCTTTGTTACGTCCACGATGCCGATGCCGTACAACCACACGGGTTTACGGTTTGAAAGAAAATTAGATATTTTTTTGGGGTCCGCGTGTTTTATACTCTAGCGGTACACACTCACAGGATAGAGACAAATCGGCAGACTCAGCCAGAGGGGCGAGTCCAACGAGACGAACGAATAAGCGTTAAAAGGGAGCGATGGCAAAAAAATACATTCATTACGATTTGTTCGCTCGTTGGATTCACATGCAGGCTAAAAAGAGTCCTTTTCAGGATCACAAAATTATCTTCAATCTAAAGAGTTTATTGTTCTGTTATCACTCGATATCCCCATCTTGTTCGGCTAAACCTTTCTGTTTAGCGATTGCATTTGCCACTCGCCACAGCTTTCACAGTTGGAAATTTTCTTCCCATCCAGCTTGTGACATATTTTACAGTAAATTACATTCAATGGCACGTCGCATTACCACCACTCGGATTGGATGTAATTTTAACCTGTAATTGAACATTTGCGATGACAGTGGTATAGTGTCGACTTTCAATATGGGGTCATAATTTAGACCCCGAACTCTATGTTTACAAAAATGTCCAACTAAATATGTCGCATTACAGGTCCGTCCAATTAGCTAAATGTCGAGATAAGTGTAAATTACTGTACTTTCAATCTAGAAGCAATTTAAGAATTGGTGAAAATCAATAAGCTCAGAACAACTGCCAAATTCACATATTCATCATATCCTGGCAAACAAATTATGAAAAAATCAATTTGTGTTTTATTATTATTTTGGATATTGTTTTAGAAAGCATTGAACTGTATTTCCTGAACTCTTTTTTGGAAGGTTTAATGGCCCTGAAAAGCGCCTTGTTTTATGGAATGGTTCCAATTTAGAAAACTTAGTACTCGTGGTTTTGAAAAAAAAAACCATTTCGAACACCCTCGATACCGCCTTGTTCTGGATTTGCCACCAAAGCAGTTTGTATAAAGAACAAACTTTTTTCTTCTGCTACCTGATGCCGTTTTGCGATTGCGTTTGCCACTCGCCACTCGCTGCAACTGCCTGTTGTCTTGATGTCCACCGAACCGAATGTGTTCTGTTCCGAATGCGGGTTTTCTTATCGTCGCGAGCAGCTTTGCCAGCTAACTCGATCACTTCGGCGGCCGAAACTATGTAACGCCGGCTAGGTGGACTGGTGCACTGGTACTAACGCGCTCGGCCTAGCTACCCTTGCGGGGAACTCCAGATCAACACGGTTCGAGCGGGATTTTGCCTTTCCCTTCACTTTTCCTCCTTTACCATGTCCAGACATGGCTGCTTGGGTTGGTTTGTTGATGTGTTGTGATGCGAACCGATGTGGTGTACGGTTTGAATGAGAATGATCGTTACGGCAGCGGAGCGGGGATTTTTAAGCTGACTGGCTGGCTCGAGAATTATGCATGTGTGAGACTGCGACCAATGTTTCGTTCATTTTTTTCTTTTTCCTTTCCAATCGTGCTTCATTCTATTTCGCTGCTGCTCTGGTTGCCCGTTTTGGTCGGTACGATTTGAGGAGCACAAAATGGACCAATCAAAAATGGGTACATAGTGCATTTTGACAATGCTTGATATTTCACAATTATTCAATTATTTATCTCAAGAAAAATGAAATGTTATTCGTTATGATAGATGCGTGGATATATTTCCTATCAATTGATGCAAAAACCTTTGCGATCTATTGAGAAATGCTCGAGTTATAAGCGTTCCAAATCTTGCATTTTTTCCTACTTGTTCAGTGCCTAGATTTCCATTTTCACCATTTCATCTTGCATTTTTTTTCATTTTTCCATTTTTCCATATATCTTCCGGTTAGACGTAGTCCTACGTCAAAAATGAAAGATTCCGAATGCTTATAACTCGAGCATTTCTTACTGAATCGGAAAGATGTTTACATCAATTGATAGGGGATATTTCTACGCTTCTATCGCAAATAATAAAATGTTGTTTTTCATTAAACAATTGAATAACTGTAAAATGTTAGGCGTATTTTTGTTCCGACTGAAATGTGTATCCCTAACACAGACTCCAAATCCATGGAGCGTGGAGAAATTTGTATTGCAAATTCATGTAAGTCGGGGGCATTTTTGTTCCGACTGAAGTGTGTTTCCCCAACACAGACTTCAAAACCAAGGTGTCTGAGGAAATTGGCATTGCGAATTCATGCAGATCAGGGGTATTTTTGTTCCGACTGAAATGTGTTTCCCAAACACAGGATTAAAATCCAAGGAGCGTGGAGAAAATGACATTGCAATTACATGTAAGTCGGAGCAATTTTGTTCCGACTGAAATCCCGCAGATAGGCAGCTTCGCGCCCGAAACCGGTCGACATAAGGTAAATTTTAATTCGTTTAATTAAGTAAGAACAATAAGTGTTATGTCTTGTCTCGCGTCGCGTCTTATGAGTGTCGTGAAGTTCTTACGTTGCACAGCAATTAAAAATAATAAGTGAAATGTGTTTCCCTAACATAGACCTCGAATCTATGGAGCGTGAAAATTTTTTTTATTTTGTATTTTCATTTTCAACATTTTTTATTTAGTTTTTGAGTTCTAATTTTTCGAAGTAAACTTCGTTCGTTCGTTCGTTGTTGAATTATAGAGGCTTTAAACTTGTAGAGTTCATTCGCCTCTAAACGAAGTAAACTTGTTTTGGTTGGTGAACTAATTTTATTCCGCACCTACCATGTACATAGCTAAAAATCATAAGATTTTCTTATCAAAATATTGAATCAAATCAAAATGGATACGAAAATGGACATACTTATACACCCTATTCTTGTTTTCGTTCGAACCAAATACGTTCAAAACTGTTGTTCATTCGTATTCCTGTTTTCGTTCGAAACAATTCTTTCCATTCGAACTTTCGAAAACAGTTCATTCGAACAAATCGTACAATTCCAGTTTTCGTTCGAATATGATTTTTCATCTGTTTGCCAAACGTCACTTTTTTCTCGCGAATCCCGTTTGTTTATTGAACTATTTTAACGTTTTTTGAATAAACCGAGCTTAAGTCGAGTTGTTCTACTGGTCAGTCAAGCATAGGGAGATTGTGTATTGATTATGATTCGTCCAGTGTTATTTCGGTGTTCAATTTATCGTGGTAAATTTAGAACAATCACATTCGGTTAGTATTTTTTGGATTGATTCTTCGATAGGCTCTTCCGTCTCTTCTGCTCTGTTCGCGAATTGACCTACAAGTAGCCGATAATTGTTGAATTGAAATAGACGGAGAAACAAATTCGTTAATTCGCAAATTTTTGCGAATCCATTTTTCAATTTGCTACGTGTGCAAAGTTCACACGTTCAAGGTTCGCAGTCGTATGAGTAATAGATTAAATTAAATAAAGTCCACTCTTACTACCACATTGCTCCGTTTAGGGAGAAGCAGCAGAAAACAAAAAGCACCAATAAGGACCAGTTCACTCAAATGGTGGAACTTTTAGAAGGGTGGCCAGGAATCGCAAAAGGGTTTGCCAAATTCAACACGAAATCATATTGGGAAGATATTGCTGTTGAGTTGAACAGTCTTGGTCCACCAATCAAGGAACCAACAGCGTGGAAGAAGGTGAACGAACTACATGCAATTCCCTTTTTCCTTTTTTTCTAATATAGTTTTTTTCAGGTATGGTTTGACTGGAAGTGCAACACTAAGCGCAAGCTAGCACACAATCGACGTGAACAATCAGCTACAGGAGGAGGGTCAAATAAACTGATCCAAATTTCTGCGCTTGAGGAACGTATTGTGGCACTGGCGGGAATTGCACCGACCGTAGATGGTATAGACAACTCGTGTAGCTTTGGACTCGGTTCTGGTTCAGGTCAACCAATCTCTGATACATACATGACCGCCGAAAAAGTCGAAACCATAATTCAAGAGGAAGAAAATCGAGGATCGTCCATTGAAAAGGAAGAAAGCATCAGCACACACTTTATTGGAGAAACATATAGATAGTCAACTTACCTAAAATTTTAGTGTTATTGGCTCCGTTTCTATGCATTTCTTGCAATCGGGTTCGAGCTAAACTCAATCCCCAAACATGGGCATCGTGATTAGAGCCTGTAACTGGCGTCGATGAATGCGTTGTGTATGGACACATCTATGTAATGATAAAAATCAAATCAAAATATACCAATGTTTATTTATTTTACTCACTATCATGGCATTCAGGCTAAAAAATCCTTTCCTATTGTAGTGAAGGTTACGGTTAACAGCAGAGGGGATAATTTTGATGTGCGTACCGTCCACACACATGATAATTCCAGGAATTCCCAATTTATCAAAAAAAAAATCGCTTCGCTTCTCTCGTCTCTTGTTCCGTCATTGCAAACTGTATCCACTTGGAGCAAAGCTTTCTCTCCAGAACAATCAGCATTTCGCTGAGTACTTTCGAGAATGTTGGCTGTGCTATTGCTACATTGTAGTACTTGCCAGTACCATGCTGGTAACTTCCTTCGGCGAAAAATCGCAAACAAGCTGCAAGTTTGTTGATGGTTCAAAATTTTTAACGTGTATGTATTGTTTTTCAAGTGTCCACTTTAGATGTAAGAACATTGTAGGAAACGCAATACGTCGTATGAAGGAAAAAGATTTTTTTTGCTCACCCGATTGTACTGCGATCTACCAGCGAATCGTTTCGATGCAGGATAATCACAGATCCTTGTTGTCTTCTTTCGCTGATGAGATGAAAACAACCATTTCAGCCTCCATTGCTAAGTAAATGCAAGCTGTTTCAACAGAAGTGAAGCAAATCACCACAACGATCGAAAAATCAATAGAATTTCTATCTGCTAAGTTCGATGATATTGTCACTGACTTCAAAGATCTCAAGCAGGAAAATGAAAAATTGAAAAAAGAGGTGGAATGTTTGAAAAAGTCTCAAGACCAACTTCGTAATATGGTGCACAAATTGGAAGCAAATGTCGACAAGTCCGATAGAGCTGCCGTAGGTAATAATATGCACCCGTGGCCGAGTGGTTAGCGTCATAACTAACATGCCGGGTGTTCGGGTTCGATTCCCGTTCTGGTCGGGGGAATTTTTCGTCAAAGAAATTTCCTCCGACTTGCACTGTGATCACGCGTATTCTAGAGCTTGCCACTCAGAATGCATTCAAGGCGTGTTATTTGGCATAGAAATCTTAACTAAGTACTAATAAAAATGACGCAAGTAATACTACGTTGAGACGGCGAAGTTCCTCTAGGAACGTTAGTGCCATTGACGAAGAAAGAAGAAAAAGAAGAGGTAATAATATTGTAGTCTGGGGTATCCCAACAGTTCAGAATGAAAATGTGCCCCAGATTATTGAGAAAGTGCTCACTTGTTTAGGACTGAGCAATAATTCTAAACTTGTGGCCTCCGCTGAGCGGATTTTCTTCAAAAGGAATACCACTAACGCTCTGGTTCCTATAAGAATAACCTTTAATGATAGGGAATTAGTACTAAACAAAAAGAAACAGTTTGGCAATATATTATCAACAGTGATCGATTCAAAGTTCACTGTTAACGGGAGAGCAATGAACGTGACTTTGCGCGACGAATTAACTCCATTATCTTTGGAAATACTTAGAGAGCTTAGAGAATCTCAAGAATTGCTGAATATAAAGTACGTTTGGGCGGGAAGAGGTGGGGTTATTTTTGATTAAAAAAAATGAAAATAGTAGACCAGAAATGATTAAAAACAGAGAAGATCTTAGTCTTGTCATAAGTCAGTTCTGGGAAACGCCTAGTATTTCTGATGCTGCATTGGTTCATGGACATTCTCCTTCCCCGAAGCGGAAGAGAAGTGATCAATAACACGACTTATTAGAGGGTTTCTGTAGAATTTAACTGCACCAATAATGATTTTAAACAAATATTATGAAAATTTGTCTGATTTTAATAAAAAATATGATATGGTAGGCACAAAAACTTTAAATGTGGTTCAATGGAATGTAAGAGGAATAAACGATTTCGAAAAATTTGATGAAATTATATATTTCGTGAATGAATGCAAAACTGAAATTGATGTCATTGTTATTGGCGAAACTTGGATGAGGAAGGAAAATACCTGCATTTACAACATTCCAGGGTATCGTGCATTTTTTTCTTGTCGAGACAATTCTTCAGGTGGTGGTTTGGCAGTTTTTGTAAAATTCTCGCTAGAAAACAAATTGCTGGATAGCCAAACAGTCGATGGCTTGCACTACATCCATTTAGAGATAAAATGTCAAGGTCACCCTTATGACGTTATTGGTGTTTACCGTCCACCTTCATTTGATTACATTGAACTTCACAACATTTTAGAAGGTTGGTTATCAATTGCTACTGAATCGAAGCCACTACTCATTGCTGGTGACTTTAATGTTCCAATAAATCTGCAAAATAATAATGTCGTGATCAGATATTCAAATTTATTGAAATCTTATGGCTATGTTTGCTCAAATACGTTCCCAACTCGTCCAGCAAGTAACAATATTTTAGATCATTTTATCAGTCCGATCAGTCTTGCTACGAATCTACAGAATCATACTATTTATAGTGATATCAGTGACCATCTTCCTGTTATTTCGTCTCTTTCGTTAGATATTGTGAAGAGTCAACAAGAATTAAGGACGAATATCGTCGATCGCGTCAAACTCGATAATCTGTTTTCCACTTTTTTGAACGATTTTGAAGTAACTGATGACGTCGATGTCACTTTAGATACTCTCATCTCCAATTATAATAACATGTTAACTGAGTGTACCAGAACATTCACTAAAACTGTTAACCTGAAAAATGAGCACTGTCCATGGATGACTTACAATCTTTGGAAGTTGATACAGATTAAAAACAACTATCTCAAAAAAGCGAAACTCAAACCCAATGATGTAGGTATAAAGGAAATGTTAGTTTAAGTATCAAAAAAAGTCAAAACTCTGAAGACAAAATGTAAAAAAGAACATTATGAAAATATACTCAATAGGTCTAGTCATTCGAATGTGTGGAAAAAGTCGAATGAAATCTTTGGTCGCACTAAACCTAGGGAGCAAATTAAATTGAGAACTGATGGAAAAATTTTAGATTCAAACTTTGATGTTGCCGAAGAGTTCAATTGTCATTTTACTAGCATTGGTAGTAATTTGGCAAGTAAATTATCTATTAATACTTACGATTATTTAAAATCTGTCAAAAGTATGAGTAGCTCCATCTTTCTGAGGCCCGCTAGCGTTAACGTAGTAAAAATCTTGATAAGTCAGTTGGACTCTAAGAAAAGTAAAGGTTACGATAATTTCCCAGCAGATTTAATCAAAGCTAACATAAGTCGATTTTCTGAAATTATCTCTGAAATTTTCAATAAAATAATCATTACTGGAAATTATCCAAATGCTTTAAAAGTCGCCAAAGTTTCGCCAGTGTTCAAAATCGGGGCCACCTGTGATCCTTCGAATTACCGACCTATTTCTACATTATTGGTCCTCAATAAAATTTTGGAAAAACTTTTAACAAGTTGGCTTGTGAATTTTTTGTCTGCCAACAATGCTTTATACAAATATACGGTTTCCGGGAAGGCTGTGGTACAATGACCGCTATCACTGAGCTTGTTGATGAATTGATAAGGGAAATTGATCATAAGAAGATCGTAGGGAGCTTATTCATCGATCTTAAAAAAGCTTTCGACACCCTGAACCATGAAGTTCTTCTGAAAAAACTGTATCAATACGGGATTAGAGGAGTTGCCAATGATCTGATAAAAAGCTATCTATGTGATCGAAAACAATTCGTTATAATCAACGGTGTTCGCAGTAGCTTGCGCCCAATTGACATAGGAGTTCCCCAGGGAAGTAACATAGGTCCTTTGCTTTTCTTAATTTATATCAATGACCTAGGAAACCTAAAGTTTCATGGTACACCAAGACTATTTGCGGATGATTCGGCTTAATTCTATCCTCGCCATAATACTCAATCCATAGTAGCAGACATGGAAGCAGATTTAGCGTTACTAATTGAATACTTCAACGGTAGTTATCTTACTATCAATCTTACCAAAACAAAGTATATGGTTTTTCATTCGCCACGCAAAAAAATCTTCCAACATCCTGATCCGTCTGTCTGTAGCTTAACAATTGAAAAAGTCGCATCATTCAAATACTTAGGGCTACATCTAGACTCACGTCTCTCTTGGGACACCCACATAAACCACGTACCGAGTAAAGTTTCAACTTTATGTGGTCTCATGAAAAGAGTACGAGGTTTCGTTCCCAAAGATGCGTTGTTGCGATTTTATTACGCATGTATTCATTCCATTCTTCAATATCTAATAATTGTCTGGGGTCATGCTGCTAAGTCAAAACATAAAAAAATACAAACATTGCAGAATAGATGTGTAAAAATAATCTTTAATCTACATTTCTCACATCCGACAGATGCGCTCTATACTAGTATACAACACAGAATCATTCCAATTTTAGGCTTGTGTGATTCACAAACAATCATGTTTGTACATAATACCTTACACAATAGCAAATTTCACCACAACATAAATTTTTCGACTCGAGTTAACCATCATAATACTAGAAATGCCAATGAACTAATGAGAAGCAGAGCATGCACGAACTTGGGTCTTACACGTATTATAAACTACGGTCCATCAAAGTTTAATACACTTCCTAACGACTTGAAGTTCATAACTAACAGCAATATTTTTAAAAGTAAGCTTAAACAATATATAAACAGGAACGTAAGCGAATATTTCCTTTAAGGGGGTATTCTAGTGTAGAGACACGAATTTCGGACGTTTTTTCGAACTCCGTAAAAATAAAACAAAGAATATTTTTACTATCCATTATATCATTATTCGTTTATCTATCTTTCAACAATAAAACAAAAATAGGACGGAAAAAAAATATTCATAATTAGAATAGTTAAATGCTGGTGAAGTGAGGGTGTTCAAAAAAAAGTTGTGCCATGGCGTACACGATTCCAGTCCTTCTGGTTATCTGAAACAAAAAAATCGAACAGATTCTGAATCAGTAAAGATGTCGCTATGGCATGAACCTCGGACAAGTCAAAAACATGGGTTTTAACAAAATGGCGGCCGTTTGAAAACAAAAATGCTGTTTAAAACGTTTTTTTTTTGCGTTTACCGATTTTTTAAAAATAGTAAAATTAAAAAGTTATAATTTTTTATTGGTTCATGCGATAGAGAGATGTATGCAGATTATTTTCATATAAATTTGACATAAATCGGTTCAGTAGAACTTGAGATATCGTGTACGCCAGTTAGAAAAAAACTAGTTCCGAGAGAAACGCGTTTGAAGTTCATTGTGATGGCCGTAACAGGTTAGATACCACATCACTAAGATGGCTCTAACTAGGTAAATAATAGGATTTTCGATAAGTCCTTTCTAGAGTATATTCTTGAATGCCTAAACTACAGAAATATGGTAAAAAAAATTTCGATTTTTTTCAGATTTCTAGACTAGAATACCCCCTTAAGTCTGCCAATCATCCAACCATGAAGTTCTATTTTTTCTCTCCTATGTTTTAGTTATTGTCAAACGTTATCATTGTTAAATTTTGTTTTGTATTTTTTCGTGAATCCCTTTAAAGGAACTATGTTCCACTGGGATTTTACTGTTTCTTTGTCTGTAATTCTCTCCGCGTTTTTTTTTATTTTATAAACGATAGTAAGTGTCCACTACCAGTGGGCTCTGCTGAGTCCATTGGTGTAGGAGTCAGTGGAAGGTAAAAAAAAATTAAAAAAAAAAGTTTGTCTTCGACTGATAGTCCACCGTGCTTCTGGGCCGAAAACAATAAACTGAAATGCTGCCTTGCTCGAACGACAGTTTTTTTCAAAATCTGAAAATAAAGATAAAATGTTAACTTCAAATATTTTTTAAAAATTATTTATTTAACTTACTCTGTTTCAGATAATTCCATAATGTTATTTTTCTTTCTAATATTACTTCTGCTAGTTTTCAGAGATAGAGTGTTGTCCTCCATCACTGCGGTATAACCCAGTAATACGGTATCCATTTTATGAATCCAAAATCACAACTTAAAACTGCAAAACCGAATGCAATCAAACCAAAAAAAAGCAACTGAGCCCGGAATAAGTGCGAAAAGTATTAGGCCTTGTTCTCAATGCAGAGGGGCGTCAGCGTGGCTTGGGCGGGGCGTGTGACGCCTTCGATTAATCGGGTGTGTTCTTACCGATGTGTTCACACCAGGCTGACGTGTAGTGAGCGTGGCTTTGGCGTGTTGCTGGCGTGCAAACGAAAACACTTCACGCCGGCGATACTTGTACTTCTCCGTTGCGCTCTTGTATATGTTTGTTTGTAGTAGTGACATAATTTTACTTTTTCTGCGTTTTTTTCATTTTTTACGTTTTTCACTGTCCGAGTTTTGACCCGGATACGTTCAACGATGTTGGAATATTTAAAAACAAACAATTTTCATTCTTTCATTCAAAAGTACACATTGACAATTTTTATAAAACACGCCGATGACACGCCGCTGGCACGATGCAATGTGAGTGAATTAAAATATCGTGACGAGAAGTGAACACCCCCCGCTCAAGTCACGTTGACGCCCCGCTGCAGTGAGAACATGGCCTAAAGGCTCTATCCGCGGTGACGGCATTGAGCTTCGTATTACGAAATGGGGAAGTAGGCATGACAATATGAGTTTGCAGAAGAAGTAAACACACTTTTAAAATAAAAATTTTGAATGAAAATGATTTTTCCAAGAACAAATTAGTACTCTATGTAAATGAAAATCACTTTTGCTTGCAAGTAGTGAAAATAATATACAAAAATTGTGTCTAAAGATAATTTTATATTATAATGGTATGTTTTGGTGAAACTATCTGAAAATTCATGGAAAATAGTTTAAATTAAGGTCAGAACAACGTACTTCTAGTAGGTAAACAACGCCATGAAAACAATTTCATACAAATTTTAGCAATTTAAAACTGCGACTAATCTGATAGAGAATAGTTGGCCTCATACAAACTGATGTCCTATCCAGATGTCGACACCATTCCGCCGTCAACGCGAATGTTCCGAATTGTTTAGAAAATTTGAAAAGCATCTTGTTACGACAACTTATTTACGTTCGAAAAAAAAAAAAGTTTCGTTCGAACGGATTCGAACGAAAACAAGATTGTATTTTTCTAAAATGTTCGAATCGTGCCGTTCGAACGAAAGTCAGATACGGACGTAAACAAGAAAAAGGGTGATAGTCCGGGAAAAATGTATTACCTAAATGCAATATAATTCAATTATGAGATACGAAAGCAATCATCGAAGTTGAATCAAGTCTCTGCATATAACACGATCGGTCAGTTAAGTCAGAGGGCCAAACCGCGAAATTAAAAATTTCGAATAAATGAATGAATTAGGTTAAGCATTTTATTAGCTACATACCACATTGAAAAAAATTGAAAAATCAAGCGTACAGTAGGAATAACGGTACGAAAGCAGATGGTCCAAAGCCACTAAGGAGGATGGTTTTTTCCATGGTTACAAAGCAAAGAAAGAAATGGATAAACTCCTAATCACATCATTCACCTTGGTGAATCCTGATTCTTACCTCTCCCCACTAACCACTATCCCTTCCTTGATAATCGCTAGGAAACCACGCTATACAGGTGACGAGGTGACCCTTCTGGTCTCCGGGCGGCGAGTATCACACTAACATTTCTTCCCTTCCCCCGGTGACTGTAAGGACGTGGCCGGCGTCGTTATCGACTATTCAAAGGTTCAGGTCAATCACGGAGAGCAACTACGAAATGTACAGTCTACCCAAGCTCGAGCTCAAGCTATAGTATTTTTAAAAAAATAGTGTTATAAAAACCATGCTAAAACACTATTTTAGATTTCAAACGGCTGCCATCTGGAGCGAAACAACGTTTATCGGAGTTCGAAAAAATGTTCTCGGAGGGTCGAAAAGATGTAAACCACGCAAAGCGCGCCGGAAGCCCGAGCACGCCAACAACTGAAATCGAATATAAGTAACCCGTGGGTATGCAAAAATCGTGATATTTACTTTTAGACAGACTTGTAGGCATAGTGGTCCACCCTATCTCATTCCATTAAACATTTCCATAGCCATAGCCGATTTTGCTTCAGCACTACGAAGGGATTTCTCTAGAGATAGGCAATAGGCAAAAATCGAAGATGAACCAAAACACGTGTAAGAAAAGTAGTTGTCAAAAATTAACTGAACATTCAAAAAAGCCGTACTTGTCAGCATAAGTGAGAGACATGAGTACCAACATAATGCCACAAAAAATATCTTGAACGAATATACGCAACCCGCGTAAATTCGAAAGTCGCGAAACTTTTTGAACAAACCTCGTGTAGAAATTTCTTGATAAGAAATTAAAAAAAAACTACTCGATAGTTTGAAAAAACTATTTTTTTTTGTATTTCCAATATGGTTAATTTCGAGAAAAAGTGTTTGCAGAATTAAGGTGAATATTATGGTTATCATAAGTACAGTAGAGTTAAAAATCGTGATTTTTGGAGATTTTAATTGAAGAATCGTTAGGAATTGTTTTCAATGACATTGCAACGAAATTAAGAAAGAAAAAGTTGGGTGTAAAAGAACAAATTGCAGGGCAGTTAGAGAGCTTTAATTTGGCTGATAGAAATAGTCATATTTATTATGAATTTTTGGGGTAAAATTAGTAATAACATTTTGAAAACCACTATCTTCTAAGTTTTTCACTTCCAAAATTTTATTTAAATGTATAGCAACTGAATCTTCCTACGCAGCGTACTTTTTGAAGTATACAGACAGAGCAAACAGAGCTCGAAACAAACAAAAATTTCCAATTCATTTATTTGTAAGGCTCAATCGCATAAGCTTTGCGGAGCCGCTAAGTCATGATTTGTATATAGAAAATTGCAACTTAAGTCTATGATTAGTACGTTTTGACCGATTACTCGCGGTTTACTCGAGGTTAGACGGGCAACCATTTTTGTGGGACGGGTCAGGTTACGGATATGGATATGAGGTATCGTTGTCTCAACCGATAGTTGCCGCACGCACTGTAGCGGATAGCATCTGGTGTTCGACTATATGTCGAGGGTGGGCGACGGTAAGATGAGGGGACAAGACAAACAAACGAATAACGAAAAAGAAAAACACAAAGGTATTAAATTCTTATACTAGACCGTTTCACAAACATATAGATCAACTGCATATAGCAGATGTCGCGAGTTCCCAACACGTCTCTACACCCAAACTAGCGTTGGCAGAAAACATTTCATCTTTGGCAGAAAAGATGCCATTTCCTGTGCATGAGAGTCAAATGAGCAAAAAATGAGCTATTTTGAAAGCTTAAAAATCGTTTGTATGTATGCGTGCAGACATCTCTTTCTGTTTTCTTTTCTCATTTCATTTGGGATTGTGCCAAAAAAAAATCCATACGACGTCAATGGGGATCGAACCAAGGCCGGCTGGAATGCAAAGCTAATTTACACGACCACGCTATCCACATGGGTCTAGAGCATGCGGCTCTAGAGAGTCGTGATAATATTGCACCTGATTATAGAATAAGTTGGGAAGTGTTTTCTAAGAGTAAAAAAGGAGCGCATGAAGGAGAACAATATCTATCTCGGTCTGGGCCATGTATGTGGCAAAGCATGCGGAAAGCTTATTTGTCTTTTGTTTCACTCGCTCGTACTAATCTTATATTGCTGTATTATGTATATTATATAAATGCTTACCAGTATTTGTGAGTCATGACATTTTCTGTTATGTTATGTCTCATTTAGCGTCATAAATTGGGATGACAAAACATGAGCTAAAAATCAATTTTGGGTGTAACAGGAACATAGGGTCATAGGGCCTTGGGCCTCAAGCTCATTCAAAAGGTACTCTCTGGCTGCGTAATTATCCGTACATTACCAAACTGCGTGATCGATGTCATCGTAACCGTTTCTACAACGACAGACATTACTTTGAACATGATTTATTCTGTGGAGATGCATATCTAGCGAGTAGTGGTTGGACATAAGTCTACTCATTACACGAATGAAGTCACGACTTAAGTCCCAACCTTTGAACCACGCTCTCGAAGAAACATTTGGAATAATTGAATACAACCACCGCCCAAGACTTCCAGTGTCCCAATTGGATTGCCAACTCAAGAGGGAACTCTGACGCAGTAATTGGAAAAATTCATCGTATGAAATCTGTCTATCAAACAATTCGCCTTCCTGGGCACCCACCGCTTCCTCATTGCCAGGAATTGAGCAATGAGAGGGGACCCATACAAAGGTTTTTTTTTTATCCCATTTATTTATTTAAGGCTCACTAGCATTTTAGCTGTAACAGAGCCGAATTTTAATCGTGTACATGTCACATGGTTATCATATATCTATAATTAGCACATTACACAGTTGCCATTCGCCAGTATTCCTTCTATACCATTACATATGGTACATTCACACAGTAGCCATTTAGGCGTAAGAGTATTCTTTCTGTTCTTCCATTATCCAGTTGGACCACCGGACAGCGGAGACAGTTGAATGATCATTGTTGAGTTATTTATAGAACAGCAGCCCGATGTGTCTTGCAGAGCAGAGCAGTTGTATGGATGAATCGATCTTATTTCGACCGTGGATCGATCTCCATCGCTGATGATTGTTGCGTGGACGTAGCTATTCTGTAACAACACAAAGATGGTCAATGAGGGTCCTGAGTTTTGAACTCACGATCGATCGCTTACTAACCAATCGAACGCGCAACCAATGTGGCTACGGAGACCCCCTACCCATACAAAGGTTATCATATAAGATTTTTCGATCAGTGCACTCATCTGCTGCCTCACTTTTGTGAGGAAATAAGATGGGTGCCTACTAGTTTTCATCGACTGGAGAGCCTCAAGCGAACTGAGACTATCCGAGAAAATGAAGTAATGGTCTGCAGGCTTGTTGGAGATCATCCCCAATGCGAAGTCGATTGCTCAGCAACATAAACGGAACAAGGTTCCTGCAGTTTACAGAAGGCGCTGGAATTTTCATCGAAAACACCGAAGCCAATGGATCCATTGAAACAAAAAATATATTCAATAACTCTGTCATTGTTGAAAGTCGAACATACGCGTAGAAAGATCTTTTTCATCGAATACGATCCTCTATCACATTCTGAGAGATTTTGGATATACAGTGACTCAAATCCGTAATCGTATTCCACCATGCAGTTCTCTTTTCACTACTTTCGAAAGTCGAAAACAAGCTTACGAAGCATTCTATTTAGATAAAATTATAGTGTCATATACGTGTTCGCGACCGACAGCGCGAAAAGGAGCAAGAATCAACTTTCCTTTTTCATCCCTATACATTTCCTATCCAAGTCACCCCATCCTTTTCCAAATTCAAATATGTGCACAACACAACTACACAGCAGCAAAACCCGAAACGCATACATACAAATAAATGCATCCAGAAAATCGTTCCCAATAGAATTGCATTTCAAATCCAACTTTTGAAAGTTAAGCATCGCCAATAAACCCACAAGTGTTCAGAAGTATTCCTGTGTTTAATTTCCAAGTGTAAAAAGTTTCCAAAATCCTGAACTATCAACATCCAGGCCTCCTTCAGCAGAAGGATCCGCCTTTTCCTCAATGGTGTGATCCACCAATGAGAGTTAAAAGGTTTGCTATCTGTTTTCAGAATAATGGTTTTTATTTCTCTAAAAATGGCGAAAGTATGTGCTAATGTATGAAAATTGAATCAAACTCATAATCGTACGCTGGTGGAAATCTCTACTCGATTTCGAAGGCGTTGGCCAATTTCCTTATTCCATCATTATTATGGTATCCCTTGTTCATTGCAACTATCTTTAGCTGTCTTTAGCCTTATCTACAAGTTTTTGTTGGTGTATTCAGAAGGTATATTTATCATTTTTTCATTGAGTGGTTTTTAAAAATCGTTATTTTTAGAAATTTAATGGTTTCTAAATTTTCTACACAAATAATTTCCTTTGTTTTTTACTGGGATAGATGTCGGAAGATTGTGGAGGAATATCAACAACTTTTGAGTAATTGTAATGTAACCATGTGCGAACTTCATACGTCTTTAGCTCCGGGTCATTGTCTTGGCAAAACTTGAATCCTCGCTTCCATCTCATTTTGTTCACACTTTGCTACATACTAAACCTTTAGGATGGTCAAGTACATTCTGATCCATTACACCATCGATAAAAACCAAATTGAACAAACAAAAAGTTTGTAATGTATCTAGGAAGGGCATCTTGAATGAGGGACAAACCGTTTCTCAGCAAAAAAAGATCAGTAACTCTAATTTGATTATTCCAAACAGCATGAAACACATCAAAGTCTTACTGGTAAGATGTTATTTCCATAGATGGGTCCTAATTTGATATATTTGACTCCGATGGTTATCGTTTCGTATGGAGGAAGCTAACGATGAATTAAACGTAAAAAAGTCACAGGAGGGTTGTGTCCAAGACACGACCGCATAGTTGACGTAGGATTCCGTTAGGCTATCTACTGCATGCTGATTTTGGATATGTTTGAAGAATTACACTGTTAAACACTTCGATAATGATTTGGGTCCGTTTTGACTGGTTGTTAGGTATTGTTTGTTCACTCTACCAGTGTCCATAACCGAGTGATAATGATAGAAGAATGGTGATTAGTCATTAGATGGTGCGTATCACGTACCAAAGCCGCCCACTGTGGTCCTGGACGAGATGGCTCTTGTGTTATGCATGGATGAAATAAAGAAAAAAAGCAGATCAATGTAATATAAGATAATTATCATCATCAAACACAAGTTTTCTCACAACAAAAAAGTGTTGCTTTAGTATAGAGAAAATATATTTGAAATGGAAAAGGTAATTTCATCTATATATTTTTTTATTTTCTGAATGTTTATTCAACCCATTTCCTTTTCGCTTTAAACCCAACGGAGAACGATGCTACATACCTCAAGGCGATTGGGCTAATCAATTGGGGCTAACAGCATCCAATACGATATATAGAGCATATGCGAAATCACTTTTTCGAATATTCCTTCATTTTCCCAATTTTGCTCGTCGTATGAACTTTTCTTGGGGGAAAAAAATCGTTTCATATTTCAAGTCATTTTAACACAATAGCTACCATATATAATTTTACGCTTACAGTTGTGCTAAAAGTTTTAGAATACATGATCGGTCATTGATATGAAATTTCACGAATCAACCAACATAAAAGTTTCAAATTTAAATTTTATTTATATTCTATCAAGCATAAGTTCTTTTCAGTTCATTGAAACATCATTCTTCAATCAACCCATCGATAGATTCTTATTGGATCGAAAATAACACAAAAACACTCGTTCATCGCTCCCAATGTTACAATGAGCACTATCCTTTTGTGCGCGTCATTAGTTAAACTATCGAACACGAGGGTATTTACATGCTGATTTCCCCCAGACACCTTCGATTTGAAATCTCTGTTAGGGAATACATGTCGGTGGGAAAAAAATCTCCCCCTACTTTCATGTGTTTGCAATGTCGATTTCTCCCAGGCAGCATGGTTTTGATGTCTCTGTTAGGGAACCGCCGCATGTGTCGTCAATTTCGACCAATCAGAAGTGGATATTTCCGTTAGGATAGGGGTTGAGATTTTACAATTGTTTGATAGTTAGTTTCATGACATAAATTATTTTATTCAATGTAAAAAATTGTTATGGAGTGCCGTGAAAATTGTCCAATTTTAAATGCAAAAAGCATTTAAAATTGGACAATTTTCACGGTGCGCTCGATTTTCAATTTTCAATTTGTACCCCAATATGTTCCCGAAAGACGTAATCCTACGTCAAAAAAATCCAAAAGCAATGTTTAAACATGGTGGTGGTGGAGGGATGATATGAGGGTGCATGTATGAGGAATTCGGTTTTCATCGATGGTCAATTTTCATACATAAGCACATACATTCGTCATTTTTAGAGAAATAAAAACCATTATTCTGAAAACAGAAAGCAAACCTTTTAACTCTCATATGACACTATAATGTTATCTAAATAGAATGTTCCGAAAGCTTGTTTTCGACTTTCAAAAGAAGGGAAAGAGATCTGCATGGTGGAATACGATTACGGATTTGAGTCACTGTATGTAATTTTTAATGTGAGAAAGGTGTTTTCTGACTTAAAGAGACGAATCGAAAATTAAATTCTTCTTTCTATTTTGAAACAAAGAATATATGTAAAAACAAAAAAAAAAATGGTTTAACTCGATTATATACAGTGAAAAGTGTACTTATTATCGACAGTGCACAATTCACACCATGTGTTTCATTGATGCATTGCACATGTGGTTCTATGATGCGTGTAAAAGATCCTAATCTATTTCGGATGCGTTAGTAGCGCTTCGAGTTACAGGTTGCAACGTGCGGCCATTCATTCAGCGGTGAGAATCTAAATTTGAATGCAACTTTTTGTGAACCAATCTGGAACTTTTTCATTTCTATGCTAATTCGAAATGAATTTTCATCGCTTCCTACCTCGGTTGGGCAAACAAAGCTCGTAGCGAAAATTCATGGATCGTAAAATGGGAAAGGTGTAACATATTAGCAAGACTTTGCGGTAAAATTTTTAATTTGTGGTCGAGTCTAAAATTTCAAAGCATATTGGCTCCCCGGACGGACGATTGAGAAGTTTGCGTAGGATAAGTACTAGTTGAGCAAGGTTCCCGCTCACAGTTTTTTCGCGAACATCATACGTGAATGAGCTGAAAACATAGCATCATCTC
The DNA here is from genome assembly GCF_029784135.1 of Toxorhynchites rutilus septentrionalis. Lineage (NCBI taxonomy): Eukaryota > Metazoa > Arthropoda > Insecta > Diptera > Culicidae > Toxorhynchites > Toxorhynchites rutilus. Next base: position 150,902,386 of record NC_073746.1, read on the forward strand.
TTTCAATTAGGCAAGGTATCAATACGTTTGTGTCATCGATCAACATGAAACATGGAAGTCTAAGTTTTTTTTATGTTTTGCAAAACGTGCTCGCATCTACACCCAGGCATCTGTAAACCAATTTGACTGACACACGAGCCAACGTGTCATAAAATTCATTACCGCAATAGATGCATCAATCGCGCGGTCATTAATCTGCCAGTGGATGGATTCCCTTGCGAAAAAAAAAAAAAAAAAGATTCAGCAATTCGTCGCTTCTGGCGAATATTTTAGGCGGTCAACAGGCTTAAAAGAAGTGAAAGGATGTCAATTTTGAGCCACGATAAGTGAACCTTACATCATATCCAACTGGCTCATGGATACTACACTTGTGCGGATTTGTGTGGTCGTCTTCTTTTTTATTTCATTCACTCTTATATAATAAATGTCCATATGTGGTCAAATTATATACTATCTTCATATCCTTCCCTTCCATCTCTCCACCTTGTAAAATCGAGTGAATATATCAAGTCAATGTGACAGCAGCCTATTTCGATAATATCTGCTCTGTCCCAAATGGCCAGAATTTATGAATCGGTGAAAATAAAATGGGAAATCGTACATCGTGAGATATGAAGAAAGCATTATTGTTAGCATTATTATGATCGAATCATGCAGTGCTGATTCTGTGGTAGGTTGCAGTTATTCGACAACGTATCACTTCTATCGAGGAGAATAATCAATCACACTGGACAACAAATCGAATAAGAACAGTTCCATATTGTATTTATTTATCTATAGTTCGAATATTCCAGTGAACTTCACATAAAGGAACTTGCAATTAGCAGCTGCGGCCTAAGGTATTGATTACAACCAGTCAGTAAAATGTTTGTCGTTATATTGAATCGTGCTATCCTGGACGGTGAAGGAAAACATATAGGCCGAAATATGTGTTCGTTAGTTTTACAATTATGAAGTACCGCGGATGCAGTTTCCAGGGCTAATGAATGCTATTGCAAGCAACACTATGTTAAGACGATGAAGTTCTTCAGGAACGTTATTACCATCTCAAAACAAGAAGTTTTTCCTAAAACTAAAACTTATTATTCGTTCATTTGCCAAACCGATGTAATGATTCTCAGATTTTCGTGGAAAGTGGTAGTTCTGTTCCTTATCGCAAGATATAAAACCCGTATTTTTTTAATAGGTTGCCCAAGTTGTATGGAAGAAATTAATTATGTTAGAGAAAATTTAAAAAAGTTAATTGAAAGGACCCAAAACACATTCACGAGATAGTACTTATTCGATATAGAATATTTTTATCTATCTTTAACAAAATTTCCATTGGTCGGAAAGGGGTCTAAGAAAAGTTATAGCCCAAAACCTATACAACTTGTATGGGGGAAATTAATTAATTTAAAGAAAACTGAAAAATGTTTTTTGAAAGGACCCAAAACAAGTTTTTGAGATAATACGTCACTATTTATATTTCGGGAATAGGAACAAAAACAAATAGTTAAGCTGCGAATATATTTTTATTGTTTTTCAAAGTACTCGCCACGATGATCGATACACTTTTGCATGCGCTTAAACCAATTTTCAAAGCATTTATTCCATTTATTTTTTTGAGCGATTGTCAAATTATGTGGAATCCAACGTGAACATAATTTTCGCACAACTAAGTGTTCATGTTAAATCGCATATATGCTGGTGGAACTAATGCTTAGGGATGCCTCAATCTCATAATAGGTTACATGACGATCTTGCTTAATCATTTCGTGCACAGCATCGATGTTTTCTGGCACTACAGTCGATTTTGGACGACCTTCACGAAACTCGTCGGACAGCGAACTACGACCACGATTGAATTCACTATACCAGCGATACACAGTGGTTTTTGATGGAGCTTCATCGCCAAAAGTCAAATTAAGTTGATTGACGCACTCTTGTTGTGATAATCCACGTCGAAAGTCGTAAAAAATCATCGCACGAAAATGTTCACGATTCAGTTCCATTTTTTTGCCGAGACCAAACTTTCAACTAAATATAAAATAAACAAATAGCGTCCGTATGACAAAATGTTCTGAGTACGTATATCGTCAAAAATGTCAAACTTTACGATGGAACCGTCAGATGGATTCACATGACATCAGTGTTGCCAATTCCCGAAATATAAATAGTGACCCTCGTACTCATTGGACAGGGAATACTTTTATCCATCTTCAGCCAAATTTTCGTTGGCCGGAAAAGAGTCTGAGAAAAGGTATGGGTCAAAATGTATACAAGTTGTAGGAGGGAAATTAATAAATTTATCGAAAATGGAAATAGAACTTTTTCACACTCGGAAAAAAATGAAGGAATAGAGTGCGAAGTCGAAATTTTGTGAAATGCTATAAAATCATGAAATATCAACGCATGAAGATGGGATATAAAACTCTTCGAAGCTTAATTTATATGGATTTACACGGAATATTTTACAGGGAAATTTGTATTGCGATGTATGTGATGTAGTGGATAAAAATATCGAGAAGAAGAAATGAGAAATCGATTTCTTTCTGTTTTTTCAAATATAGCAAATCAAATTAACGTTATCAACTATCTTTCATTTGATTTCTATAACGTTGTTGTGGGCCATTCAGTACTGAGATATTATGGTATGAACGAAAAATTTCGAATTCGTATTTGATAATAAGTAGTTCAATAAATAATAATCGAAAAACAGTTTTGAAAACTCTAATAAATTCTATACAGCCAGGATTTTTTTACGCAGGGGATAGAATGTTGTTATAATTTGTCACGGTACACCATAGTAGATGAACTTTGAGTATTTTCTCAAATTTTCAAAAGCCTATTGAAAATGGGGGAAAAAAACTCATTTTATCACTATAACTCTTATTATTATCTGAAAAAAGCACACATAACTAAAAAGACGTAGGAACACATTTAAATACGAATTATAGTAGTACTGAATCTCTAAATACTAAAAAAAAACATCAATATTTCAAGATTTTTCTAGCACTTCAATTTTTTAGGAATTTAGTTTTTGATTATATTTCTCGATATATCATAATAAGATGCACTTTCAGTGTTTTTTTCAATTTTTTATCTCAAAGCTATTGAGAATGGCGTGCTAAAAATTGAACGGTACGTTTTTCACCATAGATCCTATGGATAGGGATTCGAAAAATAGTCAAAATTTTTATGCAATAGAAATTTTTACTTCCTTTTTACTTTTTACTTCCTTACCCAGCCAGACACTTTCCCCGTACAACTCGTGAACGTTTTGGCCAATAACTTTCCTCATACCCTTTTCGGACCGATGGAAATTTGGCTAAAGATAAACAAAAATATCCTTTATCGAATGAGGACTATCTCGAAAATGTGTTTTGGGTCCTTTCAAATAAATTATTTCAATTGTCTTTAAATTACCCATAGCCATTTAAATTTAAATTACCCATACCCATACAACTTATTTTTACTAGTTCGTTTATCTTTACAGGCTCAGTTACATAAGTTTTAAGGAGCCGAGTTCTTAACTATATTTTTATAACTGTATATAAACAATTTCCTAATTCTATGGTTAGTGAGGTAGAAAACCGATTACTCGCGGTTGACTCCCTCCCATACAACGTGGCCTATAACTTTTCTCAGACTCTTTCCGATTAATCAAATTGTGGCTGGAAGATAGGTGAAATATTTCTCTATCGAATAACTTCGATAACTCTATTCGAACAACTTTTTGACGTAGAACTACGTCTTTCATTAAGGGTGCCAAATCAGAAAACAGGTAACGTTTTTATGAAATAAAGTTAACGCTAATAACTATTTTTGCCGTGAACGGATTTTAGCGATTTACATAGCAAACGATTCGGAGATTTCCTAAGATTTGTTTAATATGCAACACATTAGAATCTCCTGGTTTGTAAATGGTGAAAATACATGAAAACTTTAAGCGTTTCCATTTTCCCATACATTTGTTCTGTCCATTTGTATGCTTTCCCGAACAGAGCTGTCAATAACGAGCAACTTATCGACGAGCAACGAAGGTGAAATCGTAGGATTTAAAGTCTTCATGAACAAAGGAAAAGAAGAACAATGAAGGGGAATACTTGCTTAGAGTATAAATAGTGGATCTCGCTGAGGCAAACTTTCATTCGGCATCGGACTGTTGAGCAATCCAGTTCACTTTGCTTTCGCTGCGCTTCGATCTAACATTGGACCCCACCAGTGGTAATCCAACTTGGATATCGTCGTGTGGTTTTTTCAGTTCGTTTTTGGCGTTATTCGTATCGTGTGTTTTTCTTTCCGCGTCATAAATTGGACGCTTCGCGTAGTGTGTGATGAGCACGAAGAAGAGGAGGCTGGCTCGAGTACTGCAAAAAGCGAACGCATTGCCAGGGGCAATAAAATTTCGACGTAAGCGTCGTCTAGTGAAGCACGCGATGTTAATGCAGTGAGAAGCGCTCGCACTGAACCGATCCATCGGGAGTGTGACACCGCATCGAACAACAGCGAAGTAGGCGACTTCGGCGCGTCGGTCGGATATGTAAACGCCTTTACCCAGGCAGCAACCAAAACCAAGCTCCCCCCGCTGGTGGTGAAGGCGGTCGCTCTTGACAAACTCATCAGCGAATTCGCATCGATGGGTGTTACAGCAGAGTACAAGCTTTGTGGCATAATTCAGTCTTTTTCCAAGCAGTTAACATTGTTTGTTTTTCGTCATCATAAGGGCTTCGTTGGTGCCTTTGACATTGCATGAATGCATTGAACTGACGTTATGGCGAAGCAGGCATTAAGGTTGTGCGCCAAAAAATCATTTGGGGAATACCAAGCATTTTGAATGTCGTACTGGAATATTATAAGTTATTTGGGTTCGCGTGCCAGTCGCAAAACTGCCTTCAACTAGGATTGCGCTAGTCTTGATCATAATAAAGCAATGCTACTGTTGATATCAACAAAAAGGGTTTATTTCGATTGTTTATACACCAAGAAAGTAAATGTCGTTCTGGAATGTTGTATGTGATTAGGTTTCGCTTGCCAGTAGAAAAACTTCCTCCACTAAGGGTGGCAGCTGTGCTTAACTCGAGCATGAGAAAGTAATGCAACTTTTTTCGAGACCAGTAATATAAACAGAATCGTTTCTTTTGAAAATAACGCAAAATGATGAGGAGTGTTTATATTCCTAGTAGTTTCAAGCCACCAATATATGGCTCTGTATGCGTGCTATGGCGAACGCTTGTTTGGCGGTTGGTTTACGTTGTACGAACGATGCCTAGAGGTGCAATTCCACTGAAGTAATACCAAATAACATGTAGCATGATATTTGATACTTGCATGTGTTTTCATTGTTGTTGTTTCCTCGCGGTGCCAAAGATATATTGATGTAGTTATGAGATGTGGAATAATGGTGCTGGTGCAACATGCGGAATAGTCTACGGCGTAAATTTTCAATGCATTGACATGAAATTAATTGCGACAAATGATCAGCTAGTGTATTGTTCTGCGAGGGCAAGAATGAATCATCAATCAACTATCGTCTACTGATTCTACAATGGAAAAACATATCACAGATTATTCTACTAAGCAGTTGTTTCTAAAATTTCACAGCAGTATAGAATAAAATCCGAAGGTATAAACAAGCGACTTATATAAAATAACAGCGTGGTTCTACGTCCACAATGCGGTCGTATCTTGGACACAACTTCATATAATTTTTTCGATTTTCAAAATTCTGTATATTTTTCTATATTGACTTATGCTCACGTTTCAGTCTATAACTTTTCTCTGTCACGATCAAGAAAAAAATTAATTATGTGGAAAGATGAATGATTCAATTCTCTGTCTAATGAGCATTATTTTGAAGGTTGTTACTTGATAAACAATCAATTCATTTCAACTGAAATAATTCATTATTCATTAAATCCAGCAAGACGTTGAATAGAAACTTGTACACAACAAAAACTTTTATCCGCTAACTTCACACATAGAGCCGAATGAAATGCAAAGTTCAAAGCCTCTTAAAAACTTGCAAGCAAAGCAAGCAACTTCGCACAAGTCTAAACGTGCGGTCCCAGGCGTATGTCTTACATATTTCTTCCCGGTCCTTAAAGTGTTAATATGGTTGGTTGAAATATGTGTAATCTTTTTATGGGACCCTCCTTCTCCTTCAAAAGGATTTACAATACATATATTGTACTCTCAAATCCTTAAATTTCAATTTTGGTTTCAATTGCTGCTAATTCTCGAGTTATGAGGAATTTTGTGTTTTGTTCATATGAGAGCTCCCCCTTTCAGAATAGGGAGGTATGTCAAACCATCAAAGAAACATTTCTCGTACCCAAAAATCCTCACATGCCAAGCTTGGCTCCATTTGGTTGATTGGTTCTCGAGTTATGCAGAAATTTGTGTTTTATTTGTATTGCAGCCACTCCCTTAGAGTGGGGGTGACGAGTTTTGAGTCATCATTTATTGTCCCCTAAATCCTCCACATGCAAAATTTCGTTTCATTTGCTTGATTAAAGGGTGTGTCACAACAAATTGCATCACGGAAAAAACGCTGTAGAAATTCGCCCAGTAGACCGATCCTTTTGAAAATTTTAGACAGTAAAATAAAAACTATTAAACAACTTTTGGCATTTTCTTTTTATTCATACTTCGAGCCCAAGCCCGTATGCTCGCACCTTCCTCTTTACCCCGTCCATAAGGTTCTGTACAACGTCAGGTTGTAGTTTTTTTTTGAACAGAAATCTATTTTCTCTTGAAGTCCGCCTCCGATTTGACAACTTGGGTTCTTCCGGAGGGCCTGCTTCATAATCGCCCAATATTTCTCTATTGGGCGAAGCTTCGGCGCGTTGGAAGGTTTCATTTCCTTTGGCACGAAGGTTAACTAGACCACTCCAACATGTCCTTTGAATAGTGGCACGAAGCGAGATCCGGCCAGAAGATGGTCGGGCCCTCGTGCTGCTTCAATAGTGGTAGTAAGCGCTTCTGTAGGCACTCCTTAAGGTAAACCTGCCCGTTTACCGTGCCGGTCATCACGAAGGTGGCGCTCCGCTTTCCGCAAGAGCAGATCGCTTGCCACACCATGTACTTTTTGGCAAACTTGGATAGTTTCTGCTTGCGAATCTCCTCCGGAACGCTCCGCTTTGACGTAGGTTTCGTCGTCCATTACCAGGCAATGCGGCTTCGTCAGCATTTCGGTGTACAGCTTCCGGGCTCGCGTCTTCCCCACCATGTTTTGCCTTTCGTCGCGGTTAGGAGCCTTCTGAACCTTGTATGTACGCAGGCCCTCCCGCTGCTTGGTCCGCTGGACGAATGAACTTGACACATTCAGCTTATTGGCGACATCCCGGACCGAACTTCTCGTATTACGTCTAAACTGCTTAACTACGCGCTTGTGATCTTTTTCACTGACGGAGCATCCATTTTTGCCGTTCTTCACCTTCCGGTCGATGGTTAGGTTCTCGAAGTATCGTTTTAGTACTCTGCTGACCGTGGATTGGACGATTCGCAGCATCTTACCGATGTCCCGATGTGACAACTCCGGATTCTCGAAATGAGTGCACAGGATTAATTCACGACGCTCATTTTCGTTCGACGACATTTTTCCAAATTTACGAAAAATTGACAGTGAAGCATGGCCAACGTGATCTGTACACTCTTATCTGATTATAAGCGAAAGCTGAAGATATAATTCCTAAAAATTAAATTTCTACAGCGTTTTTTCCGTGATGCAATTTGATGTGACACACCCTTTATTTCTCGAGTTATAAAATTTGGTTCCATTTGCTTGATCAGTTTTCAAGCTATGCAGAAATTTATGTTTCGTTTGTAGGGCACCTCTAATTTTTGGGTATGTTATGTAAAAATACCTCAGCTTTCAAGAAAATAATATATAGAAAAATATATATCGCCCTCTAGTCCAAAGCCATGTAAACAATAAAAAACAAATTCAATCAAAAATTACGAAAACAAAATCCAGTTTTTTTGCCAGTGTAACATTTATGATTTTTATTCCTATACGCGCAGTTGACAACTTAGTATTTACCCAACCCTAAGGACAATATCTTGACCACCTATCAAATCATCAAGATGAGGTTGTATGCGTCAGTTTGGTGGTGTAGCATTTCGGACGATTTTTGAGCACGATGCCGAAAGGTAAGTTGTTAGACGAAACTGAGTGGAGATTAATCGCGAATTGAAAGATATCGGCTTAAGCTTGATTTACACTAAAAAGGCGGTATAGGCGGGATTGGAATTTGCGAAACAACACATAGGGGAAGTGCGGGTAATACGGACAGTGGATGTAATATGGAAAGAGAGTTGATTCGTATAGTTTTGAATTATCAATTTTTTCTGTTGATGAGCTGTTGTTGATGAATTTCAATTTTTTCTGTTGATGAGCACCCGATCTACACGTTATTTTATATATTTATACCATCCTAAGGTAAAAAAAAGGTAAACAAAAACCGAAAATCATACATGATTCTCCATGTGGATGTAATTTTGTGTGGTTGAATATCAAAATTCAATTTCCTGATGGTTATATTTCGGTTTGTGAGTTAACACATATTGTAAAATATTTGGCCGATTGAGAAACTACATTTATGTTTTGGAAGGCATGAGTTTCCAAAGATATAATTGAAGTTCTTCCTAACGTGTGCGTATTATCCCCAACTCCCCCAAACTCGATAGCGGAGTGGGATGAGGTGATTTTTTCCTATGAAAAGAAGCTCAATCTTGATGGTCTTGACTATTGTGCGTATTATTGACATGATCTTCGAAAAAATCCTCAAATGAAATTGAGCAGGAACTTTGGAGGAGGCAGGGAGGAGGGGAACGCAATATTTTGGTTTGGAGTTCATTGGAAGTTGAGATATCTGACGTATAAAATTTCATACGCTGATACAGTATCAAAAATGGAAATCATTTGAATATCGAACAAAACGGTTTCATTTCATAAAATTCAACTTCAACAACCATTTTCATGATTTATTAGCACTTTCGTGTACTGCCGTTCTACGCATAATTGTCCCACGGTTCATAGGGATTGCCTAGAACATAGTACGGTTATGCGTAGAACGGCAGTGTATCGGATTTAGTATCACTGAGTATGGTACCGGAAAAAGCACTCCGAAGGGTGCAAACCCACATCACACTTCAAGCAAATATACGTCGTACATCGGTTGCAATACGCACACCTTCGTTGGGTACCAGTTGGATTCGTATTAATGAAATGGTTTATTCCGTCAAACCTAACTTCCGGTGACTTCGAGTGTTTAGGCTTGATCTGCATGAACTCGATCCTTGCTGGATTTATGTCACTTAGAAGTCCTTCACAGATAGCTCTGACTAGGGATTGTTAACTCGCTTCTATCGATACTGGTTTTACCGGTAATACCGGGTCATTTTCCATTACCGAATTACCGGTAATTTCGGTAATTTTTTTTACGCCATAAATAATATTTGCCTTTATGCCGCTTTGAAATATTACTCGAGAATCAAATATGATTCATGACCTCCGACCTACGACCTAAGAACTTCAGTTCAAAAAATCGCTGTTCGATCTGAAAACGAAACACAAGATTGAGCTTCAGCGATGAAGAACTGACAGCGATAAGAAATTGGTTGATGCCCTCGAACCAGTTCTGGTCGCTGTTGAACTGCTATTGCGGAAGAAAGCATCCTTTATGAAGCTGACGTCAGATTGCAAATTTATGCAGGAATAGCTATCGGAGCAACTATAGGAAATTTCGAAGCAGCTGCTCGAAGCCCCGATTGGAAGGATTGCAGAAAGACGTTCCGTACATGCAGATTTGTTCCCGCATATCAGGGATGGCCAAACGGTAGCCCTCGGTCTACCGTTCGCCCGCAAGGTACTCCTAGGCACGCGCTACCTGGTCTTGGATGGTGACACTATCCAAACGCAATGGATTAAGATGTAAAACTAGATATTTCTTCTTAAAAGTTTTCGTTTAAATATTTTTTCTCAGATTGTTAGTTATTTAGGCATATCATTTGTTAAATGACCAATTGAAAATGCTGGAAACATCCGGCATAAGGTTTCGAAAATTAATAAAAACTAATTTTTTGGAGGAACCTTCGATTTTGAAGACTGCGAATGCGAGTTTTAATGAAGTATTGTTATTTTTATTTTAAAACTATGTGAATGTGATTCAATTATTAAAATTTCTTTAATGGAATATTCATGGTTATATTCCTTTAAAGAACAACATTGATAAACGAGAAATAAGAAATTTCTGAAATTAAATATTGAATTATGAATAATAGAATTATTCTCTATTTTGCAGTCGGGTGAAAGCTGTCGGTATAATTTATCGAGCTGTTTGGTTTACTTGTTGCATTTCTGATATTTTGCTTTGGGAGGAAAATCCCAAATTCCGTTACAAAATATGCAATTTATGCGACTTAATTTACATGATAGGGGTCAATATTTCTGACAGATAGTTCTTATACTTCTCGGTAATTGAGTAGTATAATAATCATGTTGGATGTATTTTTATGGAAAATAAATGTTTTGAATCTTCAGAGGGGCAATTTTCTTAAAAAAAATCAACGATATTGATTGATGAGATTTTACACAAAATAAAGTATTATTAATCAATGATTTAGTAACCGATAATTATTTTTATTTTATAGAATAATTTATTATTAAGTTTTTATTAGTATGAGCTATTTTTTCCCTTCAATTATCCATCCTGTACTCGAGCATACGATCTCACAGACCGGGAATCAATAATTCTGTTCTGAATAGGCTGAATATATATAGTCATTTAATTGAAAGTGAATGATGTTGAAAAAAAACATATTTTCTGGAGTTTGAAGATTCAATTATTTTTTTTTTACTTTAATTAAATACCATCACACCTAGAAAAACACAATAGCAAAATTACAGTCTGTGACACCATGCGCGAATATACGAGTTATGATTTTGCGCGCGAGTACAGGACAGTTAAAACTAGAGATGAAACGGACATCCGGTAGCTATCCGGCCAATGTTTGCTACTCGACCGGGTACCGGATAGTGACAGGATATTACAAAAAAGAGTCTTATTAACTTAAGATAAATCATAAGACAACAATCAAACAAAAATTTCACAAGTAAGTAAGGTGTGATTACTGACATATCAGAAATGTTATTATGTTTTTAATGTGTTATAATTTTATTATATATATTCGCCTGTCATTTCTCTTAGTCTTGCATAAGCTTATAAAGGGCTGAGGCTCGTGGCTGGCCGGATATCTGTTATCCAGTATCCGGCCAAACCACTATCCATTTCATCACTAGTTCAAAATTTGTTTTATCGTCTTGTGCTACATTCAATTTCTAATAACATTTTGAGACAGTCAACGTTGGTAGACCGCAGCCTAACATTTGAACAATTAGTCGTCCGTAATGCCCAAAAGTTTGGCCACCCTGTCGTAAATGAATAATCATTCTGCTCGTGATCGTGACACAATTAATTATGACTTTGGCGTCTTCAAGCAAACGTCACGGACTGCATTGATCAAGCAGGCATTTTAAATTATTCCTGATTTGATCAAATTTGACGATGATGATATTGATTCAGTAGCTGGACAACAGGAGGAAAAAAATCCACTGAATGATGCGAAACCTGCAGTTGAGCATCAAGGAAAAACTTGAACGACGATTGCAACAATCAAAGGTATCAACGTCCAGCCCTAGCTCGATGTTTATAATCGGATTGATGAAAACCCTCGGACGAAAGTTTTCGTACAGAGGGCATCAAAGGCAAATACATGACAATGGTATTCGGTACTCTTCGTACTGTACGCCTAACATAATGAGATCCGATCTAGATTAGTAGACGACAGAATTAACATTCTCTGTGTCCTTAAGTTACTTTTACTTTAACCAACAAAAACTTGCAAAATGTTTTTTTGTAAACTACTCATTCTAAATAAAAACCGTTTCTTCAAGAAAATTGGGTGTTTTAAGGTATGTTTTTACCGGTGATTTACCGGTTTTACCGGTAATTAAATTTTCATTACCGAATAACCGGTAATTGAAATTTTGGCACGGTAATGCAATCCCTAGCTCTGACGAAATTAATCAAAGGTCCATTTCCATGATTCATGCCAAAGATTGACAACCCCACCGTTCAGCACAAATCGGAAAAAGGGCCAATACTACTTCTTATTACGGATGGTGCAGCCTTCTTCAAGAAGGGCCAAACTGGTAAAAAAATTATCTATGTATACGTAACTTTCTTCAGCAACAATATCTTTGCTCAAATTGGACACAACCTTCGATCCCAATGGTTCTCCAGGGTAACGATCAGTTTTTCCTACAAAGTATATCAATAAAACATTATAAAATGCATATAAATCTAAACATGTGTTTTACCTTCATACGGGATAAAGTTGATGATTTGTAACCAAAACGAATTGGCTTTCCTCGGATTAATTGCTTCATAGAGTTCCTGCCGTAGTAAGGCTCCATAGCTTTGTCGATAGAGAAATATTTTCCCAACGGCTGTCCCATTTTCAGAAACTTGTCAATTACATGTTCAATCAAAGGTCGAACCTTGAACAATTTGTCGGGCCCATCATTAAGTAAATTGTCGTTGAAATGCAGATATTTTATGATTTGCCCAATATTATTGGCATAGCTTTTGCTTCCCAGTAGAACCGCTTACTTGGTTTTTACGTATCCGGAAACGAGCACAATTCCTAGAAATTTGTATATTCCAGTACGGTCACAGGGAATCTCCTTTTAGCAGTGCGTACTTATTTGTCTCTGTGGTGATTAGTCCGACGAAATCTGTGTCAAATAGGTAATGGAACATTTGAACGGCAGACCATTCATGTTTCGAGCAGAGATCACTAAGATAAGGTGAATGTCATTCAAGAACAACGGTTGCATCTGCATCCGAATTTAAGGTATTTTTTTTCCCAGTGTCTGGCTCTCCGCTTCTTGCTGCTGCCCGAGGAGCATTCTTGTGATTGGCTTCGTTCAATGTTGCTCTCGACATGCACTTGTTTGCCAAAACCGGAAGGGCCGTCCCCCGAGTCACTATCTCCAGCATCCACATCGCTGTCTCCACCGCTTGGGGGCACGATGACAAAGTTAATATCATTTTTGACACTAGATTTTCGAAAGCGTCTTCGTCCAAATCAATCAGATAATTGTACAGCTCCTCCGGATTATCGGGAAGTTGATATATCCTATTGAGGAAAAAATATACCGTAGTTGCACAGCCTATGAAATTTCATACGCTCAAAAGTAAACATAGATTTGCGGTTTCATAATTTTCTTCGGATTTTTTGCTAGATATCATTTTTACACTCGTCTACTAGTGTTGTGTCACAGATTTGAGCAATTTAGAATCCTTTAAGATGTAAAACTTAGAAAAATTTATGTTTACTTTTGCGACTCCATTAAACTCGAACTTTGCAAGCTTCAGTACACAACAAATCAACAAAAATGGCAGCTAGAATGACACTGACACAAAAAACACTCTTAAATTGTCATGTGGTATCATTTAACATGCGCTTAACACTTTAGATTCATCAAAAACAGTTTTTCAAAAACGGACATTTTTGCGTATTAAATTTCATACGCTGGTTAATGGGTTGGGGAATAAGTTCGTAGCGTTGCTTTTATTTAAACAAACAAAAATAATTATGTAAATAAATTAATCAATTATATACAAATTCACGACAGGTTTGGTAACCGTTCTCCTTCAAAAGTGATTTGAGACATCCTATATCAAATTAAGGAGGAGCGTGTCATCGACGTCAAAGCCGCCATTTTTGAACTTTGCAAACCGTTTTCGTGCTGTGGATATTCTCCATACACGTCACAAATGTCCCGGGCTGCTTCGGCAGCTTTTTGACCTCGATGAATAGCAAATAAGAGCAGGGGTCGAAAATGTTGATTTTTGCCTACTTTGTATTCCATTTCTAAACCTCAAACAAAAAAACTCTGCAATACAATTAACATAGTTTTGTAGAGCAGAAAGAGTTCTATCGAATGAATACTGACCTTTTGCCAAACAGCAAATAAATCGTTTAAAAATAGAAGAAGAAATATAAAAACGCTTATTCCCCAACCCAATAATATGCATCATTTAACACGCATGCTCAACATCACAAGGAAGCTTAATGACATTTTGATTTTCATTGAGTGCATATCAATGCAGATTTTATGTCCAATGAAAGCTGTGCACAGACAACAATAATTTAACTGCATCCGAAACTCGATTAATTGCATGCCATCATAACATGTTTGGAGCATTTCACTTCCACCTGGTGCGATAAGAGCGAAACGTAACGAATGCTACCAATCGAAAAACTGATAAATCTGTCGAAATTGAACCGTTAAACATAGCTACGATCACTTTTTTTTTTTCTCTATTGGCTTATTGAATGCTAATAGAGTTACCGCGCTGCTTTTGACTGGTGGAGTTTTTGTTTACATCATAAGACGGTACAGAATAATGATCGATAGTTAAATCGAACCGCAAACGAACACCGCAATGATTACGCTCTAGTCACAAATTAATAATGCGAGAAAAATGTTTCGCAAATAATTAGTCCACACCGCCGAAGTTGAGCCTAGTCTAGTGTAATGGTCAAGTCTGTTGCAATTGGACAATGCATCCGACGGTTTGCTTTCTATTACGAGAACTGTCTTCAGCGGTGGATTTTTTTTCTTATTTCATCAGCATTTTTTTCCGCGTTTGCCGTAAAATATGATCTTAATTTTGGATCAAATTGTGCGAAGCAAACGCGCGCCAAAGTAAAGCAAAAACAAATGGTTGATGCACTACTTAAAATAAATTTTCTCGAGATTCCCCCGATTATGGCCCATTTCAAAATCGACCTGCCGTGTGGTATATGAGCCGATAAACTGATTTACTGATACTGCAACAGCTTTTTATCTGTTTCCATTTTCAGCCACTAGTTATCAGCAGTGTTTGCCTGCGTGAATGAACTTAACCTGCGCGGTTTTGTGTTAATGAATGATGAATGTACGAGCAATAAATAATTCGTTAATTTGCAGAGTTCACGCGCTGTACCGTGATTGAATTAGCGTAAATTATGTTCAGTATCCGAAAGTTGATTAATATCGTTTGACTTTGTTTTTGTGTGTTATCCATTTCATTATTATACAATGATTTCTTGGTGGATGCCGAGTACTTGTGGTTACCGAAACCGAAAGTAGACTGTTGAGAAGCGTACACAGGGTGTTTTTAGAGGCATTGAACATTATATTGAAAATAAATCCAGATAAATGACAATAGTTCCCATGCATTTGTTTTTATTCGAAGTGTCATTCTATGCCATTTGTATTTAAAAATGATTCGCTCCATATGGCTAATTCCGAACAGTTTCAAATAATGAACACTTTATAGTGTGTAAATTTACTGGAAACCCTGACATTCCTTGGGATAAAAACTTCATTGTAACTTCATTTACATGTATCGATACAGCCTATTATTTATAATACTAAGTATTTGCAAAAAAGTGATCAAAACCAATGATAAAATGTTTGCGTTAGTAAATTCCATAAAAAACAAACATCGTTAGTTTATCAGTTTTTGTCGTTGTTTCAACCATTTCATTTGCTGTTTTTATGTTAAATGCTAGAAAAGGTAAGGTATGGTACATAAATGGATAAAAAAATTATCTTGATTACAGAGTACAGAGGAAAGACGACTTGTTCGGTTGACGGTATAATTCAATCTGATTTTCGGTCCAATTTATTCATTTCATTTCGTCAAACAAATGTAGACTACACACTTATACACTAATGTTACAATGTTTCCTTAGGTTAAATATTATTTTTGCGGTACATGTTTCTTTTTAGCTGTTTTTTATTCATTGTTGTGTCAATTATTTCGCAGTGCTGATTGTATATACGCATCATGCGATTGATAGGGGCGTTATTTGCATAATTTGTTCTGGATGTTTTGGTTAGAAACAAAATTCGTGTTCTTAGTTGACGCCCAGGTACATAGAAATTTAGTTTTTCTAGTAATTCAGCTGACTGTACTCGTTGCGAAATTAGGTCATTAACAAAAGAAAGCATTGCAAATTCACGGCGTTCTTTTAGTGTTTGGATGTTTATGAGCATGCAGCGTGCTTCATATGAAGGAAGTGGAAATGAGGTCCAGTTGAGTTTACGAAGTGCAAATAGAAGAAACTGTTTCTGGACTGACTCAATGCGTTCTTCATGTACGACCATATACGGGTTCCAAACGATGTTACAGTATTCCAGAATAGGCCTTACATATGTAATATATAAAAGCTTTATTGTGTATGGGTCCTGGAAGTTATGTGAGAAGCGGTTGACAAAACTTAACACACTATTCGCCTTATTTATTACAGAGTTGTAGTGTTCTATGAATGTGAGTTTACAGTCCAGGACGACGCCTAGATCTCTAACTATTTCACATTTTTCTACATTTTGATTTCCAAGACATATTACAATATTTGGTACATGTTTTTTTTTTGCTAAATGTTATAGAGTTGCACTTTTTCACATTCAGTGTTAGTAGATTTTTATCACACCAAGTAAGGAATACATGTATTTCGTTTCGAAATGCTTCGATGTCGTTTTCATTTCCAATTTCCGCGAAAAGCTTCATGTCGTCGGCATACACAAGTACATTGATATGCTTGAGAACGAAGGAGATGTCATTAACGTACAGAATGAAAAGAAGAGGACCAAGATGAGAGCCTTGTGGGACTCCCGAAGTGACTTTTACTGGATTTGAAAGAGAATTTTAAAAATGAACAATTTGTTCACGGTTTGTTAGATAAGAATTGAGCCAGTTTAAGAGTCTTTGTTCCATTCCTATTTTCTGCAATTTGAAGAGTAGTAATGGAATGTCGATGCGGTCAAATGCTTTACTGAAGTCAGTGTAAAGAGCTTCTAGATGTTTGCCATTTTCCATTGCACTCAAAATAAAAGTCACAAAAGCCAACAGATTAATTGAAGTTGAACGGCCTTTGAAGAAGCCATGTTGCATACACGTAATTCTATTCTTTACTTGTTGGAAGACCTTTCAGTTGACTATTGCTTCGAATAATTTAGGAATGCAAGAGATAATGGCAACTCCACGATAATTACGTACGTCAGATTTAGCGCCTGATTTAAAGATAGGTACCATAAAAGATTGTTTCCATTTTTCTGGGAATATTCCAGTTTGTAGTGACATATTGAAAATGCAATGTAAGGGAAGGGTGAGTTGCTCAGCCAGGATCTTTAGGAATATAGGTGCTATTCCGTCAGGTCCTGGTCCTTTTGTTCCGTCTAATTTTTTTAGTGCATGTCATATTTTATTCAAGTACTTAGTAATACATGGTAACTACGATTGGTTTGCTTGTTGACACCCCTCCTCAAACTAATTGTTGCTCTGAGTTTGTGGAAAGATTCCAATATTACAACAAAGCTTCCGGAACGGTATCGCTGACAAACCTTTCGTTAGTAGATCAGCTTGTTGCTCGCTTGTTGAAATATAGCAAATTTCTAGCTTCTTCTTGGCCACACACTCACTTACATATTTGATCTTGACATCAGTGTGCTTCAGTCGTTTTGAAGGTCCAGTTGACTTCATAATCGCAATGGTCGACTGGTTATCTTCATAGACTAATGACGGCTTTGCTTCTAGCAATCCCAACTCATTCAGGACCTTTTGAATCCAAGTGGCTTCACAAGCAGCATCAGCTAGAGCAGAACATTCAGCTTCGGTCGATGACAACGATACGGTGCTTTGCTTTCTGGTGCTCCAGCAAATCGTAGCTTCATACAGCTTGAACAAGATTCCTGAAACTGAACGCCTATCATTCACATCAGTAGCCCAGTTTGAATCCGCAAAACCAACCACCTGACGAATGGGAACCGATGACCTCTCATAGACTAATCCATGGTCTGCTGTCCCACGTAGATAACGTAACATCCTTTTGGCGTGCACCCAATGCTCTTCAGACGGATTACTCTGGAACTGGCTGAAATAGTTCACCGCTGCACTGATATCCGGACGAGACGTGACCATTAAATACGTTAGGCATCCTATCAGCTCTCTGTATGACTTGTTCAGCTTCTTCTCGGCTTCGCTCTTCAGAAGTTGAAGTCCAGCTTCCATGGGAGTTGATACTGATTTGCACTGTTTCATTCCGAAACGCTTTAGAACCGATCTAGTGTAATGTTCTTGGCTTAGCCGCATACGTCCCGCAGTATATCTCGTTCAATTTTAAAGCCCAAGAAGACTTCAGCTTCACCCATGTCTTGCATTGAAAACTCCGACTTCAGCAGCATCTTGATAACACCGATCACAGAAAGACTTCGGGAAATTACGAGGATGTCGTCCACATATAACAACAGGAAAAACTTCTCGCCATTTTGCTCACGGTAGTATAGACAACTGTCGTTTTCACACCTTTTGAACTTCATCCGAGACACAAACTCGTGGAATCGGTCGTTCCATGCCTTGGAAGCTTGCTTCAAACCTGAGAGAGAGGAGCCAGCTGAATGACAGATAGTTTGTTTTCTTCTTATTCTTCTTACGCATCATCATCAAGAAAATTCCAATCTGACAATTTCAATCAAGCATGTTGTTGTCATTCATTTATGAGAAAAGTGTTCAAACTTGACGTGAACCTTTGTTTGTGAGTATTTTTGTGCGTTTTTATCCCCGATTTGATTTTTGACGTAGGACTGCGTCTAACAGGAATATATGGGGGGTATAAGAAGGATCATGTAGGAAATAATAAAAGATGTACCAGGCCAGCCCACATCATGGCTTCCAGCAGCAGCTTTTGATAATTTCGATATAGGTGTTCTAAAGAATTATTTCGATGATTACTAAAACAATATCCGAAATAAGAAGCAAACTGTTTTTTATGATTTGTTTGTCGGTGGAGATCTTTTGTGAATTTATGGGTGTTTTGGTCTCATTTGTGACTTTTTCCGATCTTTGATTCAGTTTCCGCGAATTTTTTTCATTCTTTCATTCATTCTTTCACTGGTTCCAGGTTGATCTATTGCTGCAAGCTCAGTGAATCGATTTTTGCAATGTGGGCGATGATTGTATATTCTCCGATGCAATTTGAATATGCAACGTATGTGGAATATATAAAATAAGTGCTAATCTTCCAATTAAAAGAGTCAACATTGATTTCTCTCAGGTGCATTTTGATGGAATTTTGTTTGTGTCCGATGGAAATAATAGTAGGTTGACTAAAAAGGATGCTGTGTCTGCAATTTTAACAGGCAGTGATCACGATTCGGATGAAGATGAGAATTATCCTACCAGTCTCTCGTTATCTTTGCCATGATATTCCTGCCCATCACTGATGGACCATTCATATGCAAATTTTAAATTTGACATGCAGCTTGCTAATCAAGGCAATAGTATCACTGAAGATCCAATCGAATTGACCGATAGTGAAGGTGAACCAATTGGTCTTGTCCACAAAACTAAAAGGGTCAAGATTCTTTCTCCCCTTTATGTGTGATTTAATTTGTATACCATTTCCCATAGACAACATAACTGTCGCTTCCAAACAGTCTACATAAATGAAGCGCTCACTCTGCTCTCCCTCACAACACCCACTTTCCTTTTGTGACATTGATGAGTGAACATTGTTTGTGTGAGTGTCGATCCGGAATGAATTGTCTTTCTCAAGATTCATTGTACCCCTAAAAAGTGCTCGAAAGATGTAATCTTACGTTGATCGCACTTGATCGAAGAAATTACAAAAAGAATGTATTTGACCGCAGTATTTGATAAACTCTTTCTGAAAAGAACTGGATTTGATTTGCTGAAAACACTATCTTGTTTTCTCTCGTGTTGTGCGTTATGTGTGGCTATGGTAGTTTTTTTCGAAGCTGCTACTGATTTCTATGGCTTCGGCGTTTTCGGCTTGCATGCAGCGATTTTTGAGGATTTGTTTGACTTTTGCTTTCGGGGAGCCACACCAGCAGTATCAGCAGCTTTTTTTTGCTGGTCGCCTTCTTCACAGTAGCAAGTTTTTTTTTGTAGCAGTAACTGTTCCAAAATGATCTAACCGCTGTACAATTATAATTGAGTGCATTTCCGAGCTTGCACCTTATATTCCTTATATACAGATTTTTGTGATTTCAATTGCTTGCCTTCAAAGCAATTTTTTAGCTATTGAAACAAGTTTTTGGATCAATAAGTAACACACATATAACGCGTAGACATTTTATCTTTCGAATGAAGCGGTTATCATTACATTTCTTTCAACCGGCAAAGAGGTTTTATTGCTCAAAATCTTGTTTCTCCAATGTAACACTCTTGTTTTCGAAGCTTTGAACTTACACCCCTGTATAGAAATGAAGGATGTAGTCCGACGTCAAAATTATTTTCACATAAAATGTCTTGCAAAAAAATGTCATGTTGAAATTTTCTACATATTTCAATACTTCCCCTTGGTTCACCGTGACTGGTCCGCGCTGACATAAGGGTGATCACAACAAAAGCGAGCTGGCTCCTCTCTCTCAGCTTCAAACCGTAGATGGATTTGTTCAACTTGCAGACCTTATTCCCCTCCTCAAATCCTCGAGGCTGGCGCATGAAGATCTCTTCCGATAGATTGCCATTCAAAAATGCCGTTTGGACATCCATCTGGTGAATCAGCAAATTCTCCTGGTTCGCCAATCCCAGCATCATACGAACCGTGGTCATTTTCACCACAGGCGCGTAGATCTCGGTATAATCATATCCGTACCGCTGCGTGAAACCCTTGGCAACTAATCTTGCTTTATATTTGTCATCTGGTTTTTGCTTCAACTTGAAGACCCATTTACAATCCACAGGCTTTCTTCCTACCGGTAGATCTACGAGTTCCCAGGTGTTGTTCTCAGCTAGCGAATTCAACTCGTCCTCGTTGGCTTTGCGCCACTGAGGCCAGTCGTCCCTTGACTTCATTTCTTCAACATTATCTGGCAAGTCCTGCACATAGTTTTCTGCATTCAACGCATACGCCAGACAAGAATGGTAGTTCAGCCTGGTCGGAGGCCTACGTACACGTGTGCTTCTTCTAGGTTCGACTTTTTCTTCATCGTCCAGCGAAACGAACCCATCACTGTTATCTTCAGGATCGCCTATCGGTTCACCGATTTGCTCTTCGATCTCTGGTTCAGCTGGAATTATCGGCTCGATTACCGGTTCATTTGATTCCTCCATCCGTGGTTCTGGTGAAGTTGCTTGCTCCTCTTCTTGGTTACATTGCTCCACTTTATCGCTAGTGACCGAATACTTCATCTCTTTCACGACGACGTCCCGTGCAAGATAAACCTTCTTCTTGTGACCATCCCACAGCCGATAACCGTTTACCCCGTAGCCTACGAAGTAACATACCTGGCTACGTGCATCCAACTTGGATCGCTTCTCCTTGGGAATGAAACTATAGGCCTTGCTACCCCAGATCCGAAGTTTTGACACATCCGGTTTGTGTCCGAACCACATCTCATACGGTGTCTTCTTGTCTAACGCCACCGTGGGACTCCGATTGATGATGTACACCGCTGATTGAACCGCCTCGCACCAGAGCTTCTTCAGCATATTCGAATCCTCCACCATCGCCCTTGCTTTGTCCAGAATCGTCCTATTAAGGCGTTCGCTCACGCCATTCTGCTGTGGCGTATATGGAATGGTATTCTCCATCAGCACCCCGTGATCTCTACAGTACTGCCCGAATTCGCTATTCACATACTCTCCGCCGTTATCGCACCTGAGGCGACCGATCTTGCTGTCAAAGTGTCCCTCAGCCATGCTTGAATAGTATTTGAAAGGTTCCAGTACCTCATCCTTCGACGCTAGGATGTATACAGATGTATATATGAGAAGATAGAATTGGCCGGAAATCCCCTTCTTCGCAAAAAGATTTTGCAACGTTGTCCAGATCGCCTTCGGAGTGGTTTTACCCTTGATGTACTCCAGCTGTGAATCCGCGATCTTTTCCACCAACAACGACTTGCATCTTGCTTCTTGCAATTTCCGCTCCGCCAATTTGGTTCCCTTTTGAGCCTTTACCTGCTCCGAATCCGTGTCGGCCTCCCGGAACTCCGCAATTTCGTCCGCTTCTCTCCGGATGCAATCAATCAACTGCTTCTCCTCCAGTAATGTCTCCATACGAAAACTCCAATTCGGGAAATTCTTCCCATCGAAAAAATATACTTTTTGAGTTTCCGCTAGCTTTTTTTTTTTAAATCAACAATGTTCGTCTCCGGGTTACGGGTTATCTGGGCCCATAACCTGTCTTGATTACAGAGTACAGAGGAAAGACGACTTGTTCGGTTGACGGTATAATTCAATCTGATTTTATTCTAGTACTTAGTAAAACATGGTAACTACGATTGGTTTGCTTGTTGACAAAAATGATGTTCTATGCAGAAATTTTCATTAAAATTATTAGGTGTACCGGTAAGTTTCTTCGGTTTTACAACATATGGCGTAACTTGATTATTATTCCAGTGAATCAAATTTCCAGAATTCGTTGGAAAGCTACTGTCATTGTGCGTCTTTTTCACTATATCTCAAAAAGTTGAAGCGTGAACAACATAGTTTTTTGCTACTTCGAATATGTCGAATTTCGTACCAACGAGAGTGTTTTCGCGGGGAGTGTTACTTCATTACTTCAATATGAAGAAAAAAGCTGCGAAAAGTCATCGTATTTTGGTGGAAGTTTATGGTTGCCATGCTCCAACTAAGCGAACGTATCAGACGTGGTTTGCACGGTTTAAAAGTGGTAATTTTGAATTGAGGGGCTCAGAATGCAAGGGGTCTAAGTGACTTGATCGTTTTCTCTTCATCAACTTTTTATTTAGTTAATAACTCAACTGCAAAAACTTTCCAATTTAAGTTTCCTATAGAATCAGATAGATGAGGTTCTGACCTATTTTCCATGTTGGTAAATCCAGCTGGAAATGTATTTGCAGCTAAGTTATGACCCAAAGAAAGAGTCGATGTAGAGAAATCGATCAAATCACTTACACCCCTTTCATTCTAACCCCCTCAATTGAAAGTCGAAGAACGTTCCGGGCCGCCAAAAAGTTTGAATTGAAGGCTTTACTCGATCAATATCCGTTACAAACGCAACAAGAACTTGCAGATACACTTGGATTAGCTCAGCAAACCATATCCGATCGTTTAAAAGCAATGGGAAAGATCCGAAAGATAGGACAGTGGGTGCCATATGAATTGAAGCCACGAGACGTCGAACTCTGTTTTTTCACGTGCGAACAATTGCTCCAACGACATAAAAGTAAGGGTTTTTTGCATCGAATCGTTACTGACGATGAAAAGTGGGTCCATTACGACAATCCTAAACGTCGGGCAACGTATGGATACCCCGGCCATGCATCAACATCGACGGCCGCGCGGAATATGAAGGTTATGCCGGCCAGAAGGTTATGCTGTCTATTAGGTGGAACCAGCTGGGTGTGGTGTACTATGAGCTGCTAAAACATACTTGGAAACACTGAAATTGGAGGTCCTACAAGCATCGTTATTTTTTCAGTTTTTGTAGTTGTGTTAATTGAGTGCTAGAAAAGGTAAGAATATACTACAAATGGATTTAAAAAATTATCTTTTATGCAGAAATGTTCATTAAAATTAATATTTAAGTAATGTTCGGAATTTGAATCAAGAACACACTATTTTCAGGCATATACAGCAATAGTTCACAAATTGGGGAACATGGACAGTCCAATTCTGGAGCAACTATATAAAAAGACCTAACACCATTTATCAACAAATGGTTACAAACTCTTTTCTTGCAAAATGTAAGTCGCAGGCGCAAACTAACGAGAGTGAAATTGATTTCCTTGGTCAGGTTTTCAACTAATTTCACAATTATAAAACCGGATTCCCGAAATAACAGATTGGACTCTATTATATACAGACTAGATTATATACTGAATCGCTTATATGATTCGATTATATACAAATTTGGACTCTATTATGTACAGTTTGGAAAATAAAAATTCTATATTAAAAATATGACTTATTTTTCACGCTTTAGAGTCGAAGTCGGAGTCGAGGAGTCGGATTCGGAGTTGGAAGTAACTTCATTGTTTTTATCCACCTATCCCCCACAATAAAAATTACCGACTCCGACTTCCAGTTAAATGACCCGATAAAATCCAAATATTTAGCTCAATCAACAACATTTTATTTCATGGTCTTAATAATTTCCTTTTCACATCCGAACCGTTTGCTTGTGTGCCATATCTCACGATTCAGCGACTTACTGATCTTAGAAATTTCACCAATGATCTGGATAATGGGAATGCTTCCCTAAACGAGAATCAGTGGAACAAAGCGATCGATCTGCAAAAGCTCCTGTTTCAATCATTCAACCTAACTGAAACACTTCAGCTTGAAGAACTGATACTTGGAAAGTTTATGTTGTTATAAAGAGTTTTGATGTTTCGCCTTAGTAAGACAGAATGATCAATTGCAGATGGAGTTGTACGGTCCATATAGAGAAGATAAAGTACGCCTCTAGTTAATCCTATATTGTTTGCAGCAATTCACATCGATCCAAAGAGCAGAATTTCACTCAACAAGAGCCAATTAACCCTTTCCCGTACAATATTTAGTCTCACTCGTAGTGTAATTGCATAACATAGGGCGCTAGAATGCTCAGCAGAGTAGTGAAATCACTTGATGTGTGAAGTATTAAATAATACGGGAAGGGGTTAACGATGCCCAAGGAAACACTATGTGCAGCATCGGAACGGTTGAAATGTTTGATGTTGACGTAGGAGGATGATGAACCTGTCGGCGAATCTTTCAGCGATAATCCTGAGTCTTTATTTTCATCAGAGAGCACAGTTTTCGATGCTCTCCTTAATAACAAAAAAAGCAAAACGACGTACCCTCGAAAAGAGAATGAGAAGGAAAACCTGCTGCTGAACATCTTTTGAAGAGAAATCCTAGCTTGTTTGCCAGAGATTTTTTTTATCTGTATTATAGTGATTTTCAACTCATTTTGGCTGGTTCGTCACTTTTACTTCCATTTTTTGGAAGAATGTCGGAAGTGAGAATTGAACTCGTGACCTTCAGCGTGAGAGGCATGGATGTTACCACTACGCCATATCGCCTCCACATTGCCAGAGATTTAAAAATATGACCGATCGTGCAAGAGGTACATAAGTGATTACGGCGTTTCCTGAGGTCTTCGTGGATGTCGCACAAACGATTACTGACATGTCACCAACTTAAGTTAGCGTAGAAAGGCTGTTCTCTGCTTTGAAAATTTTGAAGTCAGATCTTCGAGCCTCAATGAAGAAAGATTTGGCTGAAGCAATTCTGTTTTTACAAGCATTCTAAACTTTATAGGTTTAAATGAATCAAACTCTTAACTGTATTTTTACTAGTATATAAAGGGTGAGTCACATCAAATTGCATCACGGAAAAAACGCTGTAGAAATTCGCCCAGTAGACCGATCCTTTTGAAAATTTTAGACAGTAAAATAAAAACTATTAAACAACTTTTGGCATTTTCTTTTTATTCATACTTTGAGCCCAAGGCCGTATGCTCGCACCTACCTCTTTACCCCGTCCATTAGGTTCTGTACAACGTCAGGTTGTAGTTTTTTTTTGAACAGAAATCCATTTTCTCTTGAAGTCCGCCTCCGATTTGACAACTTTTGGGTTCTTCCGGAGGGCCTGCTTCATAATCGCCAATATTTCTCTATTGGGCGAAGCTCCGGCGCGTTGGGCGGGTTCATTTCCTTTGGCACGAAGGTGACCCCGTTGGCTTCGTACCACTCCAACACGTCCTTTGAATAGTGGCACGAAGCGAGATCCGGCCAGAAGATGGTCGGGCCCTCGTGCTGCTTCAATAGTGGTAGTAAGCGCTTCTGTAGGCACTCCTTAAGGTAAACCTGCCCGTTTACCGTGCCGGTCATCACGAAGGTGGCGCTCCGCTTTCCGCAAGAGCAGATCGCTTGCCACACCATGTACTTTTTGGCAAACTTGGATAGTTTCTGCTTGCGAATCTCCTCCGGAACGCTCCGCTTTGACGTAGGTTTCGTCGTCCATTACCAGGCAATGCGGCTTCGTCAGCATTTCGGTGTACAGCTTCCGGGCTCGCGTCTTCCCCACCATGTTTTGCCTTTCGTCGCGGTTAGGAGCCTTCTGAACCTTGTATGTACGCCCTCCCGCTGCTTGGTCCGCTGGACGAATGAACTTAACAAATTCAGCTTATTGGCGACATCCCGGACCGAACTTCTCGGATCACGTCTAAACTGCTTAACTACGCGCTTGTGATCTTTTTCACTGACGGAGCATCCATTTTTGCCGTTCTTCACCTTCCGGTCGATGGTTAGGTTCTCGAAGTATCGTTTTAGTACTCTGCTGACCGTGGATTGGACGATTCCCAGCATCTTACCGATGTCCCGATGTGACAACTCCGGATTCTCGAAATGAGTGCACAGGATTAATTCACGACGCTCTTTTTCGTTCGACGACATTTTTCCAAATTTACGAAAAATTGACAGTGAAGCATGGCCAAAGTGATCTATACACTCTTATCTGATTATAAGCGAAAGCTGAAGATATAATTCCTATAAATTAAATTTCTACAGCGTTTTTTCCGTGATGCAATTTGATGTGACACACCCTTTATGTACTCCATAATTTGTACATTTATCCTATTCGAATCATATATAATCGAGTCAGTATAAAATCGAGTCTGTATAGAATCGAGTCCGACCTGTATTTGCATCTGTTTACTGTTTACTGTATCTGTTTACCCCCTGATCATGATCAAATTATTTCATCTTCCTTTGAACCATAATCGAAAATCCACATATACGGAAATTTCCATCTATGTAATGCGGACTTTATCACTGA
Organism: Toxorhynchites rutilus septentrionalis; assembly: GCF_029784135.1. Lineage (NCBI taxonomy): Eukaryota > Metazoa > Arthropoda > Insecta > Diptera > Culicidae > Toxorhynchites > Toxorhynchites rutilus. Next base: position 150,929,247 of record NC_073746.1, read on the forward strand.
TTTTGATAATGAATTCATCCTCCTTCCATTTGTTGGTGATAATAAGACTCCACAATTTATTTTTGATAAAAATTGCTGATCCTGAATTGAATAAAATAAACAATGTTTGCAATCGACAGGAATGCTTCTTGGATTTCTTGTTGATAAATATGGCCAAAGATTTGTGTGTGACTGAATCTTTAACTTCCCTATGGAAAAAAGAAGATTCCCACACCGCTATCGAGTACTCTATATTTATAGATAACTAGTTAACCCTGCAAACTTCGTCTCGCCTAAAATGATTTTTAGTTATTTTAGTTATATAGTTATACTAAGCGAACGTCCATGGGTTCAATCGCAAAACTGTTCATTGATTAATTTTGAACCTTTATAAATTCCTTTTACTATAAATTTCCTAGAACTCGTCATAATAATATCGAATTATTTTCAGACACAATTCTCGTTCTAGATTTTTCAATGACTTGCAATTAACATGATACTCCGTTACATGGAAAACATGTTTGATACAGAAATTATTATAAAATGAAGACATCTGAAATCGCACGATTACCTCGAGTTTTACTCTTACCCCTTTGCTTGATTAGTTCTCGAGTTATGCAGAAATGTGTGTTTGATTTGTATGGCAGCCTTCCCTTAGAAAGGGGGGAGGAGTGTCGAACCATAGAAACGTTTATCGATCTCTAAAACCTCTATTTGCGAAGTTTGATTCCATTTGCTTGATTAGTTCTCGAGTTATTCAGAACCCCCCTCCCCTCCTGTAGATAAGTGGTGGAGTGTGAAACCTTCTTAGAAACATTTATTGCCTCCTAAAACCCCCACATGCCAAATTTGGTTATGTTTGCTTCATCAGTTCTTGAGTTATGCAGACACTCATGCTTCAATTGTATGGTAGCCTCCCCTCAGAGAGGGGAGAGGGGTCTTGAACTATCGAACCTTCCCCGACACTAAAAACCTCTACATAACAATTTTCATGTCGATTAATTCAGTAATTTCCGGGTCCATATGAATCAGACAGACAGACAGGCACAGATCCATTTATATATATAAATATATATATATATATATATATATATATATATATATATATATATATATATATATATAAATATATATATATATATATATATATATATATATATATATATATCGACCAGTTTCTGTGTAACGTTGTTCATGATCAATTTCCTTTTTCCTAAAAACTTATGATACGTGCTCAAGTTCAAACTAAAGGGAATGTTATTATTGCAGAATCATTCCATGGAAGCAGAATAATTGCACCACCCAAATAGAAGAACTTTCCAAACAATCAGCTGTCAAAACATTCCCGAACCGACCAGTAGGAGCGCTATAGTAAAATGAGCAGGGCTGACTGAAGCAAGCTTTGATACGTTCAAAATATGATTGTGTGTGAGAAAACTATTTGAAGTAGTACAGATGCCGTTTATTTCATTTTAATTTTCCGCGCGCAATTCAATAACAAGACCATGCTTTACTTGCTTTAAGCTAATTAAAAACAAATGAACAACGAAACAATGTTCTCTGATTGCCGATTGTTTCATTGGCTTGGTTCAAAATAGAAAGTAAACCGATGGATGCATTATTCAATTGTTAATTAGACTTTAACTTCTTTAGACTAAACTTCGGGACCATGGCTGACTATTTGAGAAACATTTTTCTCGCATTTGCACGGGGCTGGGTCAATTACAGCTTGATTTAACTATCGATGATTGTTTTGCGTTATGATGTAAACAATACCACAATAAGCTTAAAGATGCTGCAACATGATTACCATTCAATAAGCAATGTTTTTCGTAAATTGGTTAAGTGTTGATAGATTTATTAGTTATTTTCCGTATGTAACGAGTTCCGCGTTTGAGAGATCAATCCGTGATCATCAAATGATGTCACATCAAGAGAAAACAACGGGCTGAATGATATGAGATAACTAATTGGAATAAAGTCAGCAAAAAATAAATTTTAGTTCATTTTTCAATGGCTTGACTCTCAAATAAGATTGACTTTTAAGGATCCACAATGCAGGTTTATGATAAATTGTCTGAACACAAAGCTCCAAGTAGATTATATTAACGCTACAAGGGTTGCGGCGATACTCACGAACTGGAAAAAAACTTCAAACGAGCGCGAATACGACACTAGTTCAAAAAACGACATACAAAATTGTCATGGGTAAACGCCATGTTCAGATCAAGCAGCCATTCATTAGAAGTTCATACCGATAATTGAAAGAGGTTCAAGGAGCTTCCACGGAAACAACTTAGGAATTCAAGATTTACCAGGCCAGGCCATGCTGTTCGACAACGCTAAACTCCGTAGTAAAGCTTGAAACATTTTGAATCCGGTATCACTGTTCATATAGCAGCGATCGTGTAGTAGGCGTATCTGAAATATTTTGACAGAAAATTGTTTGGAAAACCTGTATCATTCGACGGTAAAATGTTTTTTTCGTTTATTGATCCCTTTTTGTTTTGAAAAAGTTGTGGCCGATGGATGGAGGCCGAGAGAAGAAATTAGATTTTGGGTACCAACATTGAAAAACGGACGTGGTCAGGTACTAAAATCGCGAAATCGCTGAAATAGGCCAAACCGATCGTGTATGATGTGCTAAAACGATTCCGTGAACGTACAACTGTTGTTCGGATGGATCAAAGGAAGCATCGTAGTAGAACTAACGATCCGAAGCCGATGTTGAAGATATTGAGAACAATTAATACAAACCCGGGACTCTCGGACTACGACGACGCCAAAAAACACAACTAGAAAGTTGTAAAATAAGATTTTGACGAAGTACAAAGGATGCATGCTGATGGATGACGAAACATACGTAAAGATGGATTTTGGACAGTTCCCAAATTCAATAAGGCCACTGCCAGAGGAGATGTCCCCAACAAATTGATGTTTATTTTCGCTGATAAATTTGCCAGGAAGTTCTTGATTTGGGAAGGGATCTGCAGCCGTGGACAGAAAACCAAGGTTCTCACCACAACCAAGACAATAAACTTGGAAATGTATAGGGAAAAGTATTAGCAGGAACGTCTCCTTCCTTTGATTGAGACTCACAAAGGTCCGGTGAATTTTTGGACAGATTTGGCAAAGCTGCTCCTACAATCGAAAGGTGCTTCAGTAGTACCGTGGCAATGGGGTCGATTACATTAAAAAAACCACAATCCACCCAATCGCCCTCAATACCACCTAATCGAAAAATATTGGGGAATCGTCAAGCGGAAATTGAAGAAGGGTTCCAAAGTGACTCGGGATGCTGCAGACATGAAGAGATCGTGGAATAAAATGGCCGTTGAAGTTGACCAACAGAGAGTCCAAACTTTGATGGAGGGTATGAAAGAAAAGTATGAAAATTCATCAAAACTTTAACGGAATAATTTTTTAATGTATTTTTTTATAAATTGTTTGCAATTATATTTTTTTCAAAAGAACAATAGATTATCTTCAATTTGATATATTATTTGTACCTTCAACCAATCCTGAGATACTGCTGGTTTTGTGATTCTAAATGTTTCGAGCAATAGTATACTTCCAACTTGAACAGTTGACATTTACCTTGAGCCAGCAACAGCAAAAAGTTCTTATTATGAAAGGCTCCGGCGAGATTCGAACTCACGATCTCCTGTTTACTAGACAGGCGCTTTAACCAACTAAGCCACGGCGCCTTGATACTCTATTGTCTGTCGTTCAACACTGTTAAGCAATCAATTTTGTTCCTATTAATGAAAACAAATACGATATAAGTTATGACCTCATTCTTCGCCGATTGCCCGAAGTAACCAGACGAAGGAAAGTCGCGTCCAAGTTCCGTTATCGGTTACCGCGTGATTGTTGTATTTTTTTGCCGCTGAAGAGTTCATTTCGCTATCTGGATAGTGAGTGAAGTGCCCTGCCTGCAAGTGGATAGAGGCTTTCATCCTCGGAAAGCCAAGCATTGGTTTTTGTTTTGTCGCTGCTTCGCCGACATTGGAGATTTCGCCGAGTCATCGTGCCAACAGTGACAGTGCGGGTAAGCTTTCACCGACGACTGTGTGTAGTGGTGTCGTATGCACATTCCCACCACCAACGAGCTTTCAGCACGCTCCCGTTCATCTGCACTGGAGTGCGTTCATAGGTGAATAAGATTGAATATAGTGAGAGAAAATATTTATTAATTATAAGTTTTTTTTTTGTTTGTTTTTGTGAATTATTATTATTGTGAAATATTATTTAAAAAAAATACTTTGAATATAAGTGCCAATTTTAAAATGGCAGAGGGTGGGGGACCTTCGGATATGGAGGTCTCTGACTCTAGTTCCCTCCTAAGTGATAAAAAAAGTCACTCAAACGCGTACCAAATACGGAAGATACTTCTTCTGGGGACGAGTCAACTAACCCTACCAAGCCTCCCTCCAAAAAACTAGCAAATCTCCCATCTGCCCTTAACGATCCCACTCTACCTTCAACCTCGTCTTCTCCCTCTGTTCTTCCCGCTCCTTCTCAACCTTCGTCTTCCCACTCTCAATCCCCGTCCTCGCCTTCCCCCCCTGTTATTCCCACTCCCCGTGTAAAGGTCTATCCAGAAGATGCGCCCGGAACTGGTCCCTGGGTTGTTTTCTTCAGGCCTAAGCCAAATGGAAAGGCGTTGAGAGTCATGCAGATCGCGAAAGATCTGGCAAGGTATACCTCCGTTTCGGAAATTTCGAAGGTTAGACCAAACAAATTGCGAGTTGTCGTGAATGATCGAAAAGACGCAAACAAGATTGTTGTCGATCAGCATTTTACAATTGAGTATCGGGTCTACATTCCCTCTCACATAGTCGAAATTGAGGGTGTGATAACCGAAACGGGCTTGACGTGCGAATACATTACGAGTGAAGGTACCGGCCGTTTTAAAAAACTGCCCTCGACGACTGTTAAGATCTTGGGTTGCCGCCAGCTCGGAACAGTCTCCCATGAAGGAGAAGAAAAGAAATTTACGCCGTCCAACTCGTTTCGAGTCACCTTCGCTGGTTCAGCTCTCCCTGACTACGTGATGGTAGATAAATTGAGGTTAGCCGTGCGACTTTTTATTTCAAAGCCAATGACTTGTCTAAAGTGCAAGTCAGTTGGTCACACGGCTGCTTATTGTGCCAATAAAGAACGATGTGCCACTTGCGGAGAACAACATGAGGGGAAATCCTGCAGTGCGACTGAGCATAAGTGTCCATATTGCGGGGGATCCCCACACGTGCTCTCAGCTTGTGAAACATACAAGGCTCGCTGGGAGAAACAGAAGCGCTCTTTGAGGGAACGCTCTAAACGCACTTTCGCAGAAATTTTGAAGGGCGCTTCTCCACTGGCTCAAGAACAACAACCAATCAATACACACAATGTCTTCGCTACGTTGCCAGTTGACGAAATGGAAGCGGATACAGCTAACGGGGGCACGCCGTTTATTTCTCAAGGGAATCCCCGGCGCAAAAATGTGACCACTCCCAAAGTTCAAGGACAAGTCCCTCCGGTTATACCCCCTGTTAGCTTGCCCAAAAAATCGAGTGCAGCGGATAAGCAAAATCAGGTCCCTCCTGGCCTCCGTGGTAATAGTTCACCTTCGAACGACCCAGCACTCGAGGGGACATCAAAAACCCCAACTGTCCCTGTTTTTCCGTCAAGTTCAACTTCCCAATCGGGATTTATAAAGTTGTCTGACCTTGTGGATCAAATCTTCACGTGTTTTAATGTTTCCGACTCCATCAGAACCATTGTCACCGCAATGCTTCCAGTACTAAAGACAATTTTGCAGCAATTGATGCAAACATGGCCCCTCCTTGCAATGATTATCTCTCTTGATGTCTAATTTAAATAGAGAGGTCGGAGATATCACTGTTTTACAGTGGAATTGTCGTAGTCTTATCCCTAAATTGGATACATTCAAATTTCTAATTCATAAACTCAATTGTGATGTTTTTGCTCTATCCGAAACCTGGCTCTCTTCTCAAAATGATCTCTCTTTCCACGATTTTAATATAATACGCTTGGACCGCGATGACAGATACGGAGGGGTACTATTGGGGATCAATAAGTGTCACTCATTTTTTAGAATTGACCTTCCACCTATTGGAGGGATCGAAGCTGTTGCTTGTCATGCAAACATCAGAGGCAAAGACCTCTGTATAGTCAGCTTGTATTGGCCTCCGAGAGCTGCGGTTAGCCGCAAGCAACTTGTTGACATGTGCTCACTCCTTCCTGAGCCACGATTGATCTTGGGAGACTTCAACTCTCACGGAACTGCCTGGGGGGAACAGTACGACGACAATCGTTCATCGTTGATATATGACCTTTGTAACAGCTTCAATATGACCGTTTTGAACACTGGGGAAACAACACGTGTACCTAAACCTCCTGCTAAACCAAGTGCTCTTGACCTCTCGCTTTGCTCGAATTCACTATCGTTAGATTGCAAGTGGAATGTAATCCAGGATCCCAACGGTAGTGACCACTTGCCAATCAAAATTTCTATCACCAATGGGTTGAATTCTTCTGAATCAATAAACATGGCATACGACCTCACAAGACACATTGACTGGAAAAAATATGCGGACGCGATTGCTCTAGCCATCAATTCCAGAGATGGTTTGCCTCCATTGGAGGAGTATAACTTCATTTCTCGTTTGATCTATGACAGCGCGGTTCGCGCTCAAACGAAACCCATCCCAGGTTCCACTATTCGTCGAAGGCCTCCCAATCCATGGTGGGATGGCCAGTGTTCCAAGCTTTATGGAGATAAATCGAATGCATTTAAAGCTTTTCGGAAACGTGGAACCATTGAGAATTTTCAAACGTATTTGGACCTTGAAAATCAATTTAAAAACTTGATCAAAGGGAAAAAACGTGCTTATTGGCGAAATTTCGTGGGAGGTTTATCACGAGAAACGTCAATGAAAAAATTATGGAAAGTGGCTCGAAACATGAGAAATCGCTCTTCATCCAATGAAAGCGAGGAATATTCACATCGATGGATTTTTAATTTTGCACGAAAGGTTTGTCCCGATTCCGCTCCAGTGCAAAGAATTATTCGAGATATACCACAAGATAGGTGCGATCTTGATTCCGAGTTTTCGATGGTAGAATTCTCTCTTGCTCTCCTTTCATGTAACAATTCTGCTCCGGGATCGGATAGAATTAAGTTCAACTTGCTGAAAAATCTCCCTGATGTGGCGAAACATCGCTTGTTGAACTTATTCAATCGGTTTCTGGAGCATAATATTGTTCCAGATGATTGGAGACAAGTACGAGTTATAGCTATTCAAAAACCCGGAAAACCCGCGTCCGACTTCAATTCGTACCGCCCAATAGCAATGCTGTCTTGTATACGGAAATTGTTGGAGAAAATGATCTTGTTTCGCCTTGATCGATGGGTTGAAACGAATGGCCTACTCTCAGATACACAATATGGGTTCCGCAGGGGCAAGGGGACGAATGATTGTCTTGCGTTGCTTTCTTCAGAAATTCAAATGGCTTACGCCGAAAAAAAACAAATGGCTTCAGTATTCTTGGACATAAAGGGGGCTTTCGATTCTGTTTCAATAGAGGTTTTGTCGGACAAATTACACTCTCGGGGTCTGCCGCCTCTATTGAATAATATGTTATATAACTTGCTTTGTGAGAAACATTTGAACTTTTCTCACGGAGATTCGGCAGTAAGTCGGGTCTCTTACATGGGCCTCCCCCAGGGCTCATGTTTAAGCCCCCTTTTGTACAACTTCTATGTAAGAGACATCGACAATTGCCTTACACAAAATTGCAGCCTAAGACAACTTGCAGATGATGGAGTGGTCTCTGTCGTAGGATCAAACGAATCCGACCTGCAAGAATCCTTACAAGATACTTTGAACAATTTTTTAACCGGGGCCATTGGGCTAGGGATCGAATTCTCCACGGAGAAAACAGAGATGGTGGTTTTCTAGGAAGCATAAACCAGCAAAACCAAAGCTTCAACTTTTGGGTAAACCGATCACTCATGCTATGTCATTCAAGTATCTTGGGGTCTGGTTCGACTCCAAATGTACTTGGGGGGCCCATATTAGGTATCTGAGTAAAAAATGTCAACAAAGAATAAACTTTCTCCGTACAATTACCGGCACCTGGTGGGGAGCCCATCCCGAAGATCTTATAATGTTGTATCGAACAACTATTCTCTCAGTGATGGAGTATGGCAGTTTCTGTTTTCAATCAGCTGCCAAAACACACCTCATTAAACTCGAGCGAATTCAGTATCGTTGTCTCCGTATCGCGTTGGGATGTATGCCCTCAACGCATACCATGAGTCTCGAGGTTTTGGCAGGCCTACTCCCACTAAAAGATCGCTTCAATTTATTATCTCTTCGGTTCCTCATCCGGTGTAAGGTTATGAACCCATTGGTGATCGGAAATTTTGAGCAGCTGATCGAGCTAAATTTTCATTCTGGATTCATGAGCTCATATCATGAATTCGTCTCCATGCAGGTTAATCCTTCTTCGTATATTCCCAACCGTGTTTGTTTTCCTGACTACATCAATTCCTCTGTGCATTTTGATCTGTCCATGAAGCAGGATATCCATGGAACATCAGACTATCTTCGATCGAGGATCGTTCCAACGATCTTCGATGCAAAGTATGGGGATATCAATTGTGATAATATGTACTTTACTGATGGGTCCTCTATGAATGAGTCCACAGGATTTGGAGTGTTCAACGAATTTTTTAGCACCTCACACAGTCTTCAGAATCCTTGTGTATATTGCTGAATTGGCAGCGATACACTGGGCGCTGGACAGCGTCGCCTCACGACCTGTTGAACACTATTACATTGTAACGGATAGTCTTAGCTCTGTCGAAGCTATCCGTTCAGTGAGGCCGGAAAAGCACTCGCCGTACTTCCTTGAGAGAATACGGGAAATTTTGAGTGCTTTATCCAGACGCTGTTATGTCATTACCTTTGTCTGGGTCCCTTCACATTGCTCAATTCCGGGTAATGAGAGGGCTGACTCATTAGCAAAGGTAGGTGGAATTGAAGGCGATATTTATCAGCGTCAAATCGCCTTCAATGAATTTTATTCTTTAGTCCGCAAAAATACCATAGTTAACTGGCAACGCAAATGGAACGAAGATGAATTGGGCCGGTGGCTCCACTCGATTATCCCTAAGGTTAGCCTCAAACCATGGTTCAAAAGTCTGGACTTGAATCGGGACTTTATTCGCACCTTCTCCCGACTCATGTCCAATCACTGTTCGTTAGATGCGCTACTCTTTCGTATTAATCTTGCCGACAACAATCTTTGTGTTTGTGGCCAAGGTTACCACGACATCGAGCACGTTGTTTGGTCGTGCGAGCTGTATCTTGTCGCCAGATCGAATTTAGAAGACACCCTTCGGGCCCGAGGAAGGCAGCCCATGGTGCCGGTGAGAGACGTGTTGGCTCGGTTAGACCTTGATTACATGTCCCAAATATATGTATTCCTTAAAGCTATCGATCTTCGTGTGTGATTGTCCTTATACCCTTAGTTTTTCCTTTTCCTTTTCCTTTGTGAGAGATCGGATCCCTTCTTAAGAATAAGATGAAATGTAAATACATATTAGATATAAGATAGGTTTAAGAATTGAGTGTGATGAGTGTGATTGAGAGTGTGATTGAGAGTGTGAGTGTGATCATTGTCAATATATCCTCATATCCCCTCCTTTTCCTGAAGAAAATATGTCACCCTTCTAAACTCGAGTCGACCGCGAGTAATCGGTTTCCTATATTATTAACATTAGAATTAAGGAAAAATGTTTATATACTAGTAACAATACAGTAAGGAGTTCGGCTCCTTTAAACCTATGTAACTGAGCCTGTAAAAATAAACGATTTAAATAAAAATAAAAAATAAAAAAGTTATGACCTCAAGCTTCACACTCAGCCCGAAACAGCAAAGATGCATTACTTAGCACTAATAAACATTTATTGGTGTAAACAGCTTTAACAATTACTCGTTCGAAAAACATTACTCGTAAATTTCAGAATATGTGACAGGCGTGTTTTTAATTTAATGACAAAAAATTTAAGCGTATTGTTCGTATACGAAAAACTTAATTTTCGCAAGAATTAAGTTACAAAAAAAACTGTACAAAAACGTTGTCAGAAGTGGGATTCGAACCCACGCCTTCTGAGAAGATTACGACCTGAACGTAGCGCCTTAGACCGCTCGGCCATCCTGACTGATGGTCAAAAAAATAATAAAAAAAATAATAATGGTTCAAATAGTACTAAGTAATGGGAAATCATCTAGTTACGTAGTTGATCAACTATATTCAGGTTGCAGTTGTGATCAAATTCTCAATTTAGAGCCTGGTCAATTTTGAACATCGAGTTTCAATCGACGGACAAAAATATAATTATACAGGTCGGACTCCATCATATACAGACTCGATTATATACAAACTCGATTATATGTGATTCGTGTAACCTTTCAACGTTAAAATGTAATTTAAGTGGCTATTACATGTACAGTGGGGTAAAAATCGTTTTGCTTGAATTTTCACCAAGAATGGTTTATATCGAAATTGCAGCCAAATTAAGAAAGATAGAAGCTGTATGTCAAAAAACAAATTGTAGGTCGATTAAAGAGCTTCAATTTAATTCATAACAACGATACCTCATAGCCATATCCCTAACCTGACCCGTCCCACAAAAATGTTGCCCTTCTAACCTCGAGTAAACCGCGAGTATTCGGTCGAATCCTACTAAACATAGCAATTAGTTGAAACTTTGTATAAACAAACCTTGAATTAGCGGCTCCGCTAAGCTTATGCGATTGAGCCTTACAAATAAATGAATTGGAAAAAAAAAATAATTCATAGAAACAATCTAGTTTAATATAAATTTTTACGATGAAATTAATAATAACACATTAAAAATTATTAACTTTTAATTTTTTCACTTCCAATATGTTATTAAAATGAACTAATTTAGATGTTCCACTACTATATCCTGTACTAAATTTTCTCATCTTTCAAATGAAAGCAATAGAATTGTATTCCGTAGTGTAATTTATAATGTAGAGCCAGTTTGAGGCACAAAGTCCGAAAAAAAAGTTCAATAATTGTCATTGTTGAAATTCGAACATATGCGTAGAAGGATTTTTTTCATCAAATTTTATCGTCTATCCTGAGAGAATTTTGATATTTTTTTTTCATTTGGAAAGGTGTTTTCTGACTTTAAGGGGATGAATCAAAAATTAAATTTGTCTTTTAAAATCAAAAAAACAAAAAATACATGCAAAAAAAACCAATAAATAAAAAAAAAATTTCGACTCTTATATATGCAGGATTCGATTATATACAGTGAAAAGAAATCAAAAACTGTATAGAATCGGGTTAAAACTTGTCTACACCCAAAATGGATTTCTAGCTCATGTTTTGTCATCCCGATTTACTACATAAAATAAGCGTAAAAATAAAAGAAAATGTCATGACTCTCAAATACTGGTAAGCATTTGCATAATATATATGGTACGGCAATATAAGATTAATACGAGCGAGCGAAATAAGAGACACGTTTCAAATAAGCACGCATTACTTTGCCACACATGTACACGGCCCAGACCAAGATGGATGTAGATCTCCTGGAAAGTGTTTTTTTAAGAGTAAAATTAGAAAACACTTTCCAACTTCAATTTGTAATGAGATGCAATATTATCACATTTCTGCGCAACAGCATCATTAGTCGTTTGGTTTTGTTTTTGTGCAATCCCAAAAAAGATGAAAAAATAGAAAGAGATGTCTGCTTCCATACATATAAACATTTAGAGCGTTGGGGGACAGATGACATGATTTACTCATTTGACGCTACAAGGCATGAAAAGACATGATTTCTGCGGAAAATGAAATGCTTTCTAGCATCTCTAGTTTAGGTGTACAAGCAAAGTTCGATCCTCCTTTTTTCTTGATTCATCCGCGAGGGCCCTGTAAGAAACTCAGCCGAATTGCACTGGGCGACGAACGTGTTAAAAAAATTCGCTGTAGACAGGATTCGAACCTGTGCGGGTAAAACCCAATGGATTTCAAGTCCACCTCCTTAACCGCTCGGACACCACAGCACCCCGTGAACAACAGTAAACATTTTTGTGATATGTTTTGTTTTTTAAACGTAGGATTATTTTAAATATAGAGGTATGGGGTGTAAAACGAATATCTTAAAAAATTGAACATGTAACGAAAATAATGACAATTTCTCGATAGATGTCATCAATTGATTTGAAATGTTTCTACGCATCTATTATTATAAATAAATCTTTTTTTCCGAAACAAATCCGTGAACTACTGAAAAATGTCGAGCATTATCCAATCAAATGTTTCGCATGCTGGTTGGCCCATTGGCGGGAGCACGTTATGGTTCCCTAACAGAACCATCGGAAACAGTCCCACTAGAGACCGGTACATTGATTATATTGAGTCTCCGTTTTTTTCACTGTATATAATCAAATCAAAAAAGTTTTTTTTTAATTTGTTTTTATGCATATATTTTTCGTTTTTTGAATATAAAAGAAGAATTTTGGTATTGATTCATCACTTAAAAGTCAGAACCTGTGTCCGGAACTGGCGAGGGAGTCTTCCAACTTGCTACCTCAGGCAAGTACGACTACAGTACCGTTTTTCGATCCCTGATACTGGTCTCATTGACAGTGCCGCTCATTTCAACGATGGGGTAGATATCGTACCGAACCCTGATGTCTCCTTGGATTCCGCTGCACCAATCTTCAAACCTGCATCGTCACCATCACCACTGATCGATTCTGGCGAATTAACAGTTTATTACCAGAATGTTCGGGGAATGCGCACAAAAATTGACGACGTTTTTTTGGCGGTTTCATCCTGCCATTATGACATAATTGTGCTCACGGAAACTTGGCTCGACGATAAAATATTTTCATCGCAACTTTTCCGAGACCTTTACACAGTTCATAGAACTGATCGCAACCATGTTAACAGTCGCAAATCACACGGTGGTGGAGTGTTGATTGCCACTTCCAATAATCTCAATGGTCGCATCGATCCCACACCTGTAAATGATACACTAGAACAGATTTGGGTTAAGGTGAAACTGCAACACTGCCTTATTAGTGTCGGTGCTATTTATCTCCCACCTGACCGCAAAAATGATTTTGTAAGCATTAGAAATCATATTGAATCAATTAAAGCGATATATTCCCGCCTTGGAGATACCGATCTTGCCATTTTGCTTGGTGACTACAACCAGTCGGGACTTGTCTGGAACACTTCAACCAACGATCGCCCTTCCGTTGATGGCTTACTATCTACCATTTCTGTTGCTTGTGCTTCGCTACTAGACGGCTTCAGCTTACATGGATTGTCTCAAATCAATTATATTACTAATCGAAATGAACGAATTTTGGATTTTGCTCTGGTGAATGAAACTACGCTCTCTCGATGTCATCTCGAAGAAGCTGCAGAACCGCTTTCCGCTCTTGACGCCGACCATCCTGCTTTGGAGGTAACGATTAGTCTCTCACAGTCCATCGTACTTATAAGCCTGGACTTGACTTTCACCGAGCCAATTCTGAAGGATTACTAGAAGCCCTACGCCAAACTGATTGGCATTTCTTAGAATCCGCAGATGACATACACGTTGCAGTTGACTGCTTTACAAGTTTGCTTAAAGGTTACATGGTTGATTTTATCCCATTGCGTAGACCATCCCCCAAGCCACCCTGGGGAAACGCACACCTGAGACGTTTGAAACAACTGAGATCAAAGGCACTTCGAGACTATTGCCAGTCCCGCTGTGTATTCACCAAGCAATGTTTCGCACGGACTAGTAACAGTTATCGAACGTTCAACCGCTATTTATACAAACGCTACTGCATAAGAACTCAAGAAGATTTACGTAGACATCCCCGAAATTTTTGGAAATTCGTGAATTCAAAACGGAAGGATAACAATGGACTACCCGCGTCAATGATTCGACTTTGTCGGGATGCCGTATTATAGACGCTTGTAGAGATACACCTAGAGATGTGTGTCATCTGAGAAACCTCGCGGTCTCACCGGACCAAGTGAAATTCGCCATAAACAAATCGAAGTGTTCAATGTCTAGTCCCGATGGCATTCCCTCCTTCATCCTTAAAAAATGTGGCGAGGAGTTGATTCGTCCACTCACTGCACTCTTCAATCTCTCATTAAGACAACGTTGCTTTCCCACCTGTTGGAAGACGTCAATCATGTTTCCTGTGTTCAAAAAAGGTGATCGACAGAACATCGAAAACTACAGAGGCATAACTTCGCTTTGTGCGTGTTCCAAAGTTTTCGAAATTTTATTGAACGACTTGCTTTTTGACTCTTGCAAGAACTACATTTCCACCGATCAACATGGATTCTACCCCAAAAGATCGACTACCACGAACCTGGCTCAGTTCGCCTCGTTTTGCATAAGCAAAACGATGCTGGTGCTCAAGTCGACACCGTCTACACAGACTTGAAATCAGCATTTGATAGAGTTGACCACGGAATACTACTGGAACGATTAGGACGAATCGGTGTCTCAGCGGATCTTGTCAGCTGGTTCGAATCATACCTAACGAATCGTATGCTCACCGTTAACATTGGATCGGAAAGATCAGAACAATTTTCGAACCTGTCAGGCGTGCCACAAGGGAGCAATCTGGGCCCCTTGCTATTCTCAATTTTCATTAACGAGCTTTCTATCGTACTACCTCCTGGCTGCCGATTGTTCTACGCTGATGACGTCAAAATTTACATGGTCATCCGATGCTTTGAGGACTGCCACGCTCTACAACAGCTGCTGGATCATTTCACCGAATGGTGTACACGGAACATGCTAACGCTAAGCATTCACAAATGTAATGTTATAACGTATCACCCCAAGCTCAATCCGATAACATTTGATTATTCAATTGACGGGCAGTCTCTCGATCGTGTTCCTAAAGTTCGTGATCTTGGCGTCATCCTAGACTCATCATTTACCTTCAGATTGCACTACAACGACATGATTTCTTGAGCCAACCGGCAGCTGGGATTTATGTTTAAAATATCCCGAGAATTTAATGACCCGCTTTGCCTCCGATCTCTATACTGCACTTTGGTGAGATCGATTTTGGAATCTAACTCTCAAGTATGGTGCCCATATCAATCAACGTGGACTGCTAGGATCGAATCAATCCAACGGAAATTTGTCAGACATGCCCTTCGTCGTCTTCCGTGGCGGGATCCTATGAACCTTCCCCGATACGAAGATCGATGCAGATTACTGGGATTGCAGACATTACAGCAGAGAAGGAGCATTGCTCAAGCTATGTTTATCGCAAAAATTTTAAACGGTGAAATTGACGCACCTGAATTGCTAGGGCAACTCAACATTTACGCTCCTGAACGATTGCTTCGCCAACGGAATTTTCTGTTGCTTGAGCCCCGGAACACTCTATACGGACTACATGACCCAGTGCGCTCCATGTCCGCTAGCTTCAATGAATTATTCGTCTATTTTGATTTTGTCTCTACTGCGTCTGCATTTAACCACCGACTCCAGGAACTGAATAGATACCACTGACAACGAGGACTGCCATGGACAAGGGCTCAGTTTCCACTCAGTTATTTTGTTTTTTTTATGACTTGACTACAGTTGATGCTCACTGTTATTTTTTTTTTTACTTTAAGTGGCTTATATGTTGTATTCAAAATGTACTGTTTGTTTATATATATTGTTTGTAAGTCATGTAAAAGATGTGGGGTTTTTATGCCTTCCCTTGTCTGGCTTTTCCCCATCACATATTTAATATTTCATTAAGACAGTAAAAAGTCAGATGAATAAAGAAATAAAGAAATAAAGAAGAACACACTTTTCTCACATTAAAAAAAAATCCAGAATCTCTCAGGAGGTGGTAATCGATCATAAACAAAAAAAAGTGCCAGATGTATGCACATGAAACAGTATTTTAACCCAGGACTACGGTTAACAGGGAAGTACACTGAATTTTTTTGCTCGACTTATACGTGCGCGCAAAACAAGATCGCGTAATTTCGAGCGAATCGCGTAAACAAAAATTGCGTTATTTCGAGAGAATCACGCAAAAAAAAAGATTGCTCCATCACCGACGCGCGCTCGTCACAACCATACTCGCATACGCTCTCGCGTAAAATAAAATCACACAAAAAAATCGCGTAAAAAATTAATCCAGTGTATAGGTTGTAGAATGAAAATCAGCATGTATTAAATAATAAAAGATTTCCAACGCTACATGCTCGTTTACTTTCTGCTAGATCGACAATGTGTTTGCATCAGTCAACTGGAACTATTTCTGCGCATATTCACTACCCATTTCACAATAATGAATTGATTGAATGAAGCAATTTTCGAATCCAATTGAATTTACTATATTTACTATATTTGTAAATAATTTGAACAAATGCCAAAAATGCCCCTGACTTACATGTGCTTGCAATGCCGATTTCCCCAGGTCCATGTTTTTTTTATTAATTCGTTTATTTTTACGGACTCAGTCACATAAGTTTTAAAGAGCCGAATTCTTAATTATATTTTTATAACTAAACATATACAATTTTCTTAAAACTAAGGTTAGCAAGGTGGAAATCCGATTACTCGCGGTCTACTCGAGTTTAGAAGGGTGACATATTTTTCAGGAAAAGAATAGGATATAAAGATTCTAACAATGTTGATGATCACACTCAATTCTTAAATCTATTCGTATATCTATAGTGTATTTACATTTCTACTTAATCTACTGTTTGTAGCAATGGGACTAAGGTCCGTGTTAGAGAAACACATTTATTTGAGAACGAAAGTTCCCCCTACTTGCATGTATTGGCAATGCCGATTTCCTCAGACGCCTTGGTTTTGAAGTCTGTGTTAGGGAACACATTTCGTTGAGAACAAAAGTTGCTTCAACTTGCTAGTATTCGCAATGCCGATTTTCTCAGACATTTTGCTTTTGAATTCTGTGTTAGTGATCAGATTTCGGTAGGAACAAACATTCCCCCAACCTTCATGTATTTGCAATGCCGATTTCCATAGGCTGCTTGGTTTTGAAGTCTGTGTTGGGAAAACCATAAATCGGGCCAATCATTTTTTGACGTAGAACTACGTCTTTCAGGAAGGGTGCCAAATCAGAAAACAGGTGACGTTTCTATGAAATAAAGTTAACGTTAATATTAGGCTGTCAAAAAAGTCCTGCGGTATTTCCGCGAGGTGTCGTTGTAAGCGCGTAGTTCTAGTTGTATTCATTGTATCGAGTCATACTATAGCTTGTTGGAAAGGTATTTTTGCGCGCTATAATATAGTCCTTGACAGTGTTTTGTTTGGTTAAGTCGTTCGTGAGTTATAGTGTCGTAAATATGGAGCAAAATAAAGAGAAAATCCGACATATTTTACAGTACTACTATGACAAAGGCAAAAATGCATCTCAAGCTGCCAATAAAATTTGTGCAGTTTATGGACCCGATACAGTTTGCATTTCCACCGCACAACGATGGTTTCAACGTTTTCGTTCTGGTGTAGAGGTCGTCGAAGATGCGCCACGCTCCGGAAGGCCTGTCGACGAAGATTGCGATAAAATCGCTGAATTAGCCGAGAAAGACCGGCATAGTAGCAGCCGTAGCATCGGCCAAGAGCTGGGGATAAGTCATCAAACTGTTATTAACCATTTGAAGAAGCTTGGATTCACAAAGAAGCTCGATGTATGGGTGTCACACACGTTGACGCAAAAAAACATCTTTGACCGTATCGACGCATGTGAATCGCTGCTGAATCGCAACAAAATCGACCCGTTTCTGAAGCGGATGGTGACTGGCGATGAAAAGTGGGTCACTTACGACAACGTGAAGCGCAAAACGGTCGTGGTCGAAGCCCGCTGAAGCGGCTCAGACGGTGGCCAAGCCCTCATTAACGGCCAGAAAGGTTCTGCTGCGTGTTTGGTGGGATTGTCAAGGAATAATCTATTATGAGCTGCTTCCCTATGGCCAAACGCTCAATTCGGACCTGTACTGCCAACAACTGGGCCGCTTGAAGGTAGCACTCATGAAGAAGAGGTCATCTTTGATAAACAGAGGCCGCATTGTCTTCCATCAGGACAACGCCAGGCCACACACTTCTTTGGTGACGCGCCAGAAGCTCCGGGAGCTCGGATGGGAGGTTCTTTTGCATCCGCCGTGTAGTCCCGACCTTGCACCAAGTGACTACCACCTGTTTTTGTCCATAACGAACGAGCTAGGTAGTCAGACGAGGCCTGTGAAAATTGGCTATCCGAGTTTTTTGCCAATAAGGAAGCGAGCTTCTATAACAGGGGTATTATGAAGTTGGCATCTCGTTGGGAACAAGTCATCGAACAAAATGGCGCATATTTGACTTAAAACAGATGATTGTAACTAATTTTATGAACGAATGAAAATTCAAAAAAAATACCGCAGAACTTTTTTGACAGCCCAATAACTATTTTCACTGTGAACGGATTCTCATGATTTGCACACCAATCGAATCGGAAATTCTCTAAGATTTGTTTCATATACTATACATTACGATTCGCTAATCTCTAAACGTTTAAATTCATGAAAACTGGAAGAATTTGTAAAATACAATGATCGTTTGGCAATTCTTCCGTTCATATATTTTGGTAATCCTAGGCATCATATCAAACGTAATAGAACAGTCATCAAATTTGCTTGTAACGAAGAACATAATCTATCACAATGCATGAATTGATCTTACATGGCAACTGTTCAAACTTATTACTCACAAAGCAAATATGTTGAATTCAATTGAATTCGAAAACTGCTTCATTCAATCGATAATTTATTCAATACAATACAAATGTTCACTAAGACAACGGTAGTCCCACGTCAACCCTGCCGTTATATCATAGATATAACCCATCTATTTTTTCCACAAGGGCCCTTCGCAGGGCTAGAGCGGCTACTGCAGCTACTTGGCGGTGAGCAGCTACTGGGCCGGTGAACTCGCTTGACAGTTAGTTGACTCGCCTTGTCCGTTCACACAGTGTGATCTGTTGACCAGAAACTAGATACTACAGCATTGGCTTACCAGGGATGCCAGATGATTTTTCAAATGTCCATCAAATAGTCAGAAACAGCAATCAGGTCCGAATTTGACAGATGATTGATCCGAAATCGACTTCTCTATAGGCAGTATTCGTCTCAGGTTTTCAGTTGCATTTATCATTACACAATTTTATTGCCAAATACACGCTGACCGTGTATAAAAATACTTTGTGCTGAATTTCCTCGAACTGAAGGTACTATCCGAAAAACAGAAAGGCAAAAGGATTTGGGCCAGCAATTGGATGCAAGGAAAAGGAGCAACAAATACAAAATTGAAGGAACTCTACGACGATGATGATCTAGAGTACAGAACAGTGTTAATAAAAACACCTGAATGAGTGGAAAGGTGTCGTGCACAAATTACGTAACGCGAGTAGGAGAGGGAGGGGGGGTAACCGTGATCGTTACGTAACAAAATTCCATTTTTATTCCTAAATAAATTCACGCACCTCTATATGCTTGAGCAGCTAGCTTCGATTTTGGGACCGAATGAGGTGTGTTTCCTGAGCCAAGATGATAAAGCACGTGTTTTAATGGGCTTAACAGCAGCCAGTAAGAATAAAGATTTTTTAGACTTTTTTTAAACCAAGAATCTGTAGATACAATATATATATATATATATATATACACAATTTTCTGCATTACTCGAGAATTAATCAAGCAAATGGAACCAAATTAGGCGTTTGGAGGTTTTAGGATGCAATAAATGTTTCTATGGTGGTTAGACACTCGAACCCCCTCTCTAAAGGGGGGCTGCCATACAAACAAAACACAAATTTCTACATCGTTCGAGAATTAATCAAGCGAATGAAACCAAATTAGACATATTGAGGTTTCAGGATGCAATAAATGTTTCTATGATGGTTAGACTCTACACCCCCCTCTCTAAGAGAGAGGGGGGCTGCCATACAAACGAAACACAAATTTCTGCATAACTCGAAAACTAATGAAGCAAATTGAGCCACATTTGGCATGTAAAGGTTTTACGGGGTACGAAATGTTTCTATGGAACTTGCTGATAGTTAGAAAACGTGAATGTTTGAAGGTATTGATAACAAAAAACAAATTTTGGGCGGGACGAAGTTTGCCGGGCCAGCTAGTAATAAATAAATTACATCATTTTTTTTGTTACTAAAGCACAGAGAATGTAAATTCCAAAAGTGCACTCATACTGTCGAGAAAATTAATTTCCTTTGAAAGTTTTTTTTTCAAATGAATTGAAAAGCCACAGCTCAAGGCGAAAAGAAGAGAATCAATCAGTTGTAAAATGTGAAAATGTAGTAATAGAAGCTACTGAACTGGACGCAAACAAAACAATAGCTTTTAGGACCATCGGCTGAACCATCAAATGGTTGAGCGATTCAAGATTAGATAAAAAATTGAAATGTAAATAAAAACATACCCGATTAATTTGAAAAATTCGAAGATGAACCAAAACACAAGTAAGAAAAGCAGTTGTCAAAAATTAACTGAACATTCAAAACAGCCTTACATGAGTGACATGAGTACCAACATAATACCACAAAAAAATCTAGCATCGAATATACGTAATCCGCGTAAATTCGGAAGTCGCGATACTTTTCGAACAGACCTCGTATAGTAACTTTATGTAATCGCATTTTTAGCGTCACTCAATTTGTGCACGGCACTAAACACTGTTGGATTTCATTGGTCTAAAAATACAACGCCAAGATACACTCATGAGGGATGCTATACCTGCAAGAGTGAAATTATCAATGGCATTGATGTGCCTTTCTTCTGGAATATCCTTCAGATTGTTGTCGATATGTTTTAGAATCTCGGAAGCATTCATTGCTAAGATAATTCCGGAAGTATGTGATGCTATAAATGACAGTCTAAAATTTTTTTTAAAATTTCATTTATTTCGCCTTACCAGCAGCTTCGTGTACCAATCTGTGAAATGAAAATGATAGTAGATTTGCAGGTGGAAGAAAAACGCATCAAAAATTTAAAATAATGAATGAAAATGTATTTTTTTGAATCGTATATGTAATTTTTTCTTAGAACAATACCTTTTTAGGCCAGTTGTGAGTGAATTTTGAATGAAAATTGTGCCTGATAATGATTCTACACTAGAGATTCTCAAGAAAACTATCTCAAAAAGAAAGTGTGCCCAGCCAGCGAGCAAAACAAAATAACAACGATTTCGTTTAGAAACTATGAGCGTTTTGTTTGTTTTTCAAATGATTTCAAAGTCTATAAATATCTTCGCATATTTTCAAATATTTTAAAAATAGAGACATTTCTTTACATTTGACATCCCTGATTCGAACGCTAAATTCTGTTCTTGACGTTACGAGGGATGCGAGCGCGAGTAAATTCAAAAAAAATTTAAATTAGCTCACACGCCGGATCACACATGACACTAACTGGCATGATGTGTTCACACGATGTGAGTAGCTGCATTGATGGAATTCCGCCTTAAGAGTAAAAAGAAAGCATAAACGTGAATACTTTTCGGTCGTGGACCGTGTATTTGGTAAAGTATGTGGAAAGGGTTAATACGAGCTTATTTGCAATGTATCTGTTGTTTCGCTTTCTCATATTGCTCTTATACACTGCGTTTCACAACTATAGAACCACCTGAGTTTCCATAGATATGTAAGAAGTCGGTTGAATTGAAGTATATAGTGTAGGATAGAGCAACTATTTTCATTTTAAAGACTGTCCATCTGAACATTATTGTGTTCAGGCGCGAAACATTAAAAAAACTAAAATTCCAGTGTTTCATAACTATAGAACCAGATGGGAAACTCTCACTCCTTTACAATATTAAAGTCAATTTCACATGAATTACAATAAGTTTCTAGTTCATAGATCATCTTTAGTTCTCAATCAGTTCAAATAACCCAATCGGGATGGTTTTGACCAAGTTGCGACATGTTGTAGTGTGTATCTCGTTCTCGGCAGAGGATACTGCTCGTTTAAGCTCTTCAAATCACTCATACTGCTTGTAAACTGCATCTACTATTCGTCCGATCTCTTCTCAAAGGTTCCTGACAGGGTTTTGATTTGGTAAACAAGCTAACTAGTCAGAATCTGAAGCCCCTATTGATTAAACCATGCCATGACCTTTCAGATATTATTAATTGATGCCAAATTACCCAATTATCACATTGTTTTTGATGCAAAAACAGCAGTAAATGATTCTAGAGTACTTCGTTGCACTTCTGACTGCTCATTCTTGTTGATGATAAGCTATCTAAACCAGGCCTTTTTAAAAAAAAATCTCCCCAAACCATAAAAATCCCATTTCAAAGCTGCGAGTCCAAAAACTAATGTGGGAGCTAATCCCAAGGGTTTCACTATTTCAGGAGATCTTCTCTGATTAAAAGAAATTCAACTTGAATAGAATTTCTTCGTACTGGAAAGATTTGCGGAAAGGGTCATTTAATTTTTCAACTCGTAACTTTGCAGTCGACAGTTTGTTGGTTTGTGGGAAATATTTTCAAAAATTCCTGGCTCAGATAGCTTACCATCAACACGAATGAACAGTCAGAAGTGCAACGAAGTGTTTCAGAATCATTTTGCAAAACCAATGGACGGAAGGTTGATGAGCCGTGTTGCAGGAAAAGTTTGAGAACTGTTTATAAAAATAATGAATAAAAATTCATCATGTTAATCTGAAGATATTTTTAAACAATTTGATTAAAAAAAAAAGGTTTAATATCCAATCCATCGAAGCTTCATAAGAGCTACAGATGTGATATATGTTTGAACAAAATCAAATCTACTACATATGGCCACTAAAAATCTGACAAATAACGCAATCTTATCCTTTCGATACCAGTTGTTCGACGAGTACCCGAAAACGCGAGAGATGAAGGAAAGAGGGCGTACGTTGTGTTGCGTTTTGGTGCTCATTAAACATGACGCCCTGCCGCCTGGGGTTCGGTATAAGCCAAGACTAAGTTAGCTCATATTAACAGCCTCTCTACGGATTTCCAGGTCCGAGAGGTTGATGAATTCGCACAGCGTTGGGATGGAGATGCTGTGTGTGTGTATTCGCGTCTCTCTTTCTCTCGTCTCGTTCCATCAATATTTAAAGGGGAGACACCATGTGTAGCAGCACAGCATGCCTGCTGAATGGTTACGTGATGTGAACTTTACGTCATATCGGATCGGGCAATGCACGCGAATAGGAGCAAAAAAGTGCATCAAATGATAACTGAATTAATTTAGCAAATAAGTTCGACTTTGAATAAATTGTGTGCTGGTTTATGTAAGAAAGGGATTTTTAGCGTGTGGAATGATCCGAGGGCAAAAAATACCATATTTGATACTTAGAGGATATTGTGTTATGTGAAATTTGTTTGAATGAGTTAGTAGGCCATCGATGCGAATACACAAAATGAATGTTCTCGATTGATAATTATAAAGGTATGTCTGCACCCAAAACTTACTGTTTCAAATAAATAATCGAATGCAAATGCGCAAATGCAACATTTGCTCGTACAAAACGTGGTTAAAACTCCTGTCAGCTTAAACAAAAACTCATCACAATTAGAGAATCAATTTAGTCTGCACAATCTTTCACTGCTTCACTCGCCCGACGTTGCTTGATCTCATGATGTCTCAGGAATTTAATTTATTGCCAGTTTGTTCAGTAATCAAATTATTAGCGAATTTCTCATCGAAAATAAAGAGCAATTACAGTAAACCGAGCTTTCCATCGCTTTCGAGATTTACCAAAAAAGCAGTATGCAACGTGCTGTTATGTCCAACTTCACCGTCACCGCCCATTTTTGGGTGATAAAAATACCGATTTTCTCCCTGCCAAGCACAGCCTCAGTCTCAGCATAAGACTGCTATTCCGTCGAATACAATCTCCAGCTCACGTATCATAATTTGCTGTCCGTTGGATCAGAGGTAAAAGCAATCGCGCTGCTGCCGTACAAGTTGGGTCTAATCAAATGCTGTGACAGGGATACAATGGGTCGTAGCTGAATCACGGTACTGAACCGGGGCTCGCGACGAGGAGGAATTTGAAGTACAATCACACATCAATAGTCGTTGATAATGATGTTCGAAGGGTCCCAGCAAACTTTGAGTTGTCCTATCCTCGCACTCTCACTGCAGCTTCCGCTAATTCATCCTGACCCAGAAATACCTCGAACGGTGTGGATTTGGCTTTTCATTTTGAAACTATCGTTGTCTTGGAAGCAGATATACTACCAACTCGGGTGATAACACCAAGCGACGAAGGTATGCGTGTCTACTCACACGTTTGTAGACACCATGCCGGGAGAAAAAAAAAAGCACGAGCACCGTATGTAAATCGCTGTTGAGTCTATGCAAACATATTTCTTCTCACTTTCGAGCGATGAATGTTGATGTTTTCCAGTCAAGAGGCGAATATGCAAACACAATTCGATGAGACTGGGATGCATCTCAAGCGAGTTAGCGTGGAGCTTCTCGCTGTCCTGTGATTTAAGACCACATCGAGTTGAAGCATATCAGCACGAGAGCAGTTATCGGGAACAGTTGGTTTCTAGACCCGAAAGAAGAATAATGAGCTATCACCTTGGTTGTATTTATTGCTGGTATTGCTTTTTACTTAATCTATAAACACAGATGAATGATAAATTCTTTTCTATTTTAATTTAAATATTCTATTCGACGTGTGGCTTCCATGTTGTACTGGTTGGCATCGAAATCGAAAAAACTGGATCTGGAAACTGGGTTCGATTCAACAATTCTGTTTATATAGGGTTGGGGAGAAAGAAATGTCGTATTTCTGATCGAAATTTGACGCTTTATTTAACATACTTAAAATTATCCAATTTAAGTAAAATATGCGCCGTTTTGTTCACAAACTTGTTGTGATTTAGAAGGCAACTTCATTATCCCGCCCTTATAAAACCCCCCTCCTTATTTGCAAAAAAACTCAGACAGCCAGTTTTCGCAAGCCTCTTTTGAGGCCAACTTAGTATCATCAAGAGTGTTTGGCATGGACCGGAAGAAATGATAATCACTTGGAGCAAGGTCCGGACTATACGGTGGGTGCAATAGGACATCCCATCCGAGCTCCCGTAGCTTCTGGCGGGTCATCAAAGATGTATGAGGCCGAGCGTTGTCCTGGTGGAAAACAACACCATTCCTTTTGATCATTTCTGGCCGCTTCTGGACAATCGCCTGCTTCAAACGGTCAAGCTGTTCACAGTAGAGAACCGAGTTGAGGGTCTGGCCATACTTGAGCAGCTTATAGTGGATGATTCCCTTCCAATCCAACCAAACACACAGCAAAACCATCCTGGCCGTCAATCCGAGCTTGGCGATGGCGCTTCGACCACGACTTTTTTCGCTTTAGGTTGTCGTACGTGATCTACTTTTCATCACCAGTCACCATCTTCTTCAAAAATGGGTCGAGTTCGTTCCGTTTCGGCAATGCATCGCAGGCGTTGATTCGATCTAAAAGATTTTTTTGTGACAACTCGTGTGGCACCCATACATCCAGCTTTTTTTGGAATCCAATCTTCTGCAAACGGTTTTATGGTCTATACCCAGTTTCTAGCCAATCGAGCGAATGCTCACATGCCCGTCTACTTGGATGATTTCAACGATTTTATCGGTTTCCACGATGATCGGCCTACCAGTACGGGGTGTATCTTCGACAGCCACTACACCAGAACGAAATCGATCAAACCAACGCTGTGCTGTGCGAATCGTTACAGTATCGGGTCAGTAAGCTACACGATTTTTTTCAGTCGCCTTCGTTGCGGTTTTACCTCGCAGGTTGTAAAAACGTAAAATATGGCGAATTTCTTGCTTGGTGGAGTCCATCTTTGACGCGCTATAACTTGAGGCTGAAAAGGACAATCACAACACTGTCAAAACGACACTTGTAGTACAGATTGTCGTCTTTAAATAGCCGTATAGTATGACCCCAATGAGGTACATATAGAGGTGAAGCAGTAGGCGAAGTGTATCGGTATTGGCAAGCCGAATATCGTGTGGTAATTATTTGCATTCAATATGGAATGTATATGGAAGAAACAAAACAATGTTGAAAGTACTTACGGTTGCATGATAATTCGAGCCAAAATTATCTGTTGTCATACATTATAACATTATACTTTTGTTATACGTTTTGTGTCATTTTAACTATTCCTGATCTTGTTTTAGAGCACTTCCATGTCAAATCGCACGGAAAACAGGAAATCTCGACGCGACCCTATTCGATTTTCTTGCATTTTGGTACTTATGATGGAAGCTACACAAACTTTCATTATGACCAATTTAAATTCCAATCAGACATCAGAGCTCTGTGTTAGGAATTTTTGAAAGAAAGATCAATAATTTTGAATACGCCCTTTTGAAAAATCTATCGTAATTTAAAGTGATCATAATGTTGAAATGTGCTCCCTTGGCCGAGTGGTTAGCGTCATAACTAACATGCCGGGTGTTCGGGTTCGATTCCCGTTCTGGTCGGGGGAATTTTGACGTAGGACTACGTCTTTCATTTCTATACCGGGGTGTAAAATCAAAGTTTCGAAAACGAAAGCGTTACGCCGGAGACCGAGATTTTGAGCCGTAATAGCTCATGAACAACTGAACGAAATGGTATGATAAACACTTCATTCGAAAGATAAAATGTCTACGCGTTATATACTTGTTACTTTTTGATCCAAAAACTTGTTTCAATAGTCTTAAAATTGCTTTCAAAACAGGCTATTGAAATCACCAATCGGTATATAAGCGAGCGGCGCTCGGAAATCCACTCAGTTCTAATTGAACAGCGATTGGAGCATGTTGTCGCTGTTGCGGTGAAGCTCTTTATTTATCATGAAAGCGCGGATGAACGGTGTCACCAAGAGCCTGTTTGTGCGACCTAGGCCAGAAGGAAATCTATCAGGAGGAGAGTGATGCCACAAACGGTTCCCTGGGAAGACATCGCTACACACACATACACGCGCAGCT
Organism: Toxorhynchites rutilus septentrionalis; assembly: GCF_029784135.1. Taxonomy (NCBI): domain Eukaryota; kingdom Metazoa; phylum Arthropoda; class Insecta; order Diptera; family Culicidae; genus Toxorhynchites; species Toxorhynchites rutilus. The sequence continues at coordinate 150,956,296 of NC_073746.1, forward strand.
ATTAACAGGTGGTTATCGAGTTGGCATTAACCACTGGTGGGCTTCCAGTATCGAGGAAAATGTGGAAATATCTAATCGTTACTGAAAATAATCTGCCAGTTCCTTTGGGAATTTTCAAAATATATTCATGTTAAAGAGTTTATTTGAATGTTTTCTTTCCATGTAACACTGTGACCAAATACATTTGGTTTTGTGGTTTTTCAATCAATCGCAATTAACAGGATAGCTTCAGACGATTATTCTTCCCCATCAGTAGGATATTTCCGTATCCAATATTGTATGCGCCCGCAATCGATTATTGCTCATTCGCCGAAAGTTCCGAGCTCAGAGAGTTCATTCCGTATCCAATTGCTTAGTCCCGATGAAACGAGTCCTCACGGTGCGAGAGTAGAGTAAGAAATGAACGAAAGAAAGGGAAGTGTCATTTTATAAAACATAAAAGTATCGAATGTAAACCCCACCCTCTTTATTATATAAGCTTACTGTATACTTACGAATATAATAAGGGTGGGGTTTAGATTCTATACTTTTATGGTTTATAAAATGACGCTTCCTTTGCTTTCGTTCATTTCTTACTCTACTCTCGCACCATGAGGACTCGAACTCGTTAGTCTTTCGCAGACAGCTCGTTAGTCTTTCGGTGGTAAGGCACACGAAAGCAGCTCGGATAAGCGCACCAGCCGCAGGATAGGTGAGGAAGCCACATCGCTATCGACCGGGAACTTTGCGTGAAATTCATCGCTATCGGAAGTCGACCGAATTGCTGATCCGCAAGCTACCTTTGCAGCATTTGGTTCGTGAAATTGCTCATGACTTCAAAACCGACTTGCGCTTCCAAAGTTCCGCGGTTATGACGCTGCAGGAGGCTTATTCGAAGATACAAATTTGTGTGCTATCCACGTGAAACGCGTCACATCATGCCCAAGGACATTCAGCTGGCCCGTCGAATCCAAGGAGCGGGTGCTATATTAGCTTAGCATATAATCAACGGCCCTTTTCAGGGCTCCAAATTTGATGGATTAGAGTTCAGAAAAGTTTTTGCAGGCCAAACTGAAACGAGAATTTTCGTTTGGATGCCATACAGCATCGAGAAAATTCCGGAAAGATCTAATCGTTGCTGAAAAATAATCTGCCAGTTCTCTGGGAATTGAAAAATACATCCATGCGAAAGAATTTATTTTAATGTTTTCTAACCATATAACACAGCGACCAAATACATTTGATTTCGTAATTTTTCAATCAAGTGTAATTAGCTGGAAAGCTTCTTTTTTTTTCGATTTTTTTCAGCGAACATGGTGGTTTGTGTATCTTTATAGTGCTGAATTTAAAGTGTTTTTTGTGGGAAATAGACGGCTGGAATTAGAACAAATTTGTTCCACCGACGGCGAATTTTAAATATTATCAGGATAAGTACCTATTGAGTGCATGCTGATAATTGTTGTGCGTTTTTAAATCAAATTTATATCACGGCTCTACGGCTCGCTATCGCTCAGGATAGCCACCGTAGCTGCTTGTGCTGTGTTGTGTATCGTTGTATTGTTTTTTTGTTGTCTCTGCTTTTGCCATTGCTGCCGCGCAGGGCACTCTCGAGATGAGCGAGTGCAAGGCGTGCGACGGCAAAGTAATGATCAGTGATGATCCTGTTGTTTGTGTAGGTAAATGCGGTGTTCGATTTCATCGGCGCTGTACTTCGCTTACAAAAGCAACAGCGAAACTGATAACAGAGAATCCGAACATTCAGTTTATTTGTGATGAATGTTTGTCGGACCAGAAATGTGGCGTGCGAGGTGATGCTTTAGACGTTGGTGGATTGCAAAGGGAGATGGAAAAGATCTCACTTTCGCTCTCTGATGTCCGAGGAAGCTTCACCGAGCAAATAAACATCGCGTTTGAGAATGAGCGAGATAAGCTTATCAGATCTTTCGACGAGCTTTTCAAAGAGAAGATGGCATGCTTCGAGAGCAGTGTTGCCAAAAAGTTGGAAAATATGAAAAGCTTACTCTCTGAAAAAAATAATGTTGACAGAAATTTAGCTGTGATGAACAGGAAGCGACAGGTTAGTCCGAGCTCAATTAGTGCTAATTTGGACACTCCGAGCAAGAAAATTATGTTAACGAATAAAAATAATGATTTGAAAGAAAAAATGTTTAGAAATAATAATAATAATATTGAAAGTTTCGCTAATGTCGTGGCTCGTAAGGCTCGTCCAGTCATTGTGGTAAAGCCAATAGAGTCTGACAAGAAAAATGATGATACAAGAAAAACGCAAAAGAGATAAAAAGTACAAAAAGTTTATAAAGACTAATTTAGAAAATGATTGGAATAGGTACACCTTCGCGCGGAATATATATTCACAGGTCTTGAAAAGGACTAGAAGTGAATATATACAGAGGAAAATCGATGAACATCAAAATAATAGCAAAGAACTATGGAAATTATTAAAAAAGTTATTAAATTCTAAAAATAGTACACCGCGATCCATAGTTTTCGAAGGGTCAGAAGAACAGTCAGACCAAACTATTGCCGATAAATTCAACAGTTATTTCGTCAATAGTGTTCTGCTGATCAACCAAAGTATTGACTTGGTCAGCGAACCTGACGAAATAATACAGCCGATTAATATCAATTGTAGACTAGATTGTTTTTCACCCATCACTTTTGCTGAGTTAAGAGATATTTGTTTTTCATTGCAAAAATCGGCTGGTATCGATAATGTCAACGCAAAAGTGATACAAGATTGCTTTCATGTCATTGGACACGATCTACTGGACCTAATTAATGAATCTTTACTAACTGGGCACGTGCCAACGGTTTGGAAGGGATCCCTTGTGATTCCGATCCCCAAAGTTAATGGGACGGATAAAGCCGAAGAGTACCGCCCTATTAACATGTTGCACACATTAGAAAAAATACTAGAACTTGTTGTGAAAGTCCAGCTGATGCATTATGTAGATAACAACAATTTGCTAATACCGGAACAGTCGGGATATCGAGAGAGACACTCTTGTGAAACCGCTCTGAATCTGGTGTTAGCAAAATGGAAAGAGAATATCGAAGCGAAAGAGACTATATTTGCGGTATTTCTGGATCTTAAACGCGCTTTTGAAACAATTTCTAGGCCCTTATTGTTACAAACATTGGAGCGCAATGGAATTGTAGGAATGTCGTACAAATGGTTCGAAAGCTATTTGTGCGACAGAACTCAAAAGACTCGTTTTAATGATTCTATTTCCGATCCCATCGGCAACTCACTCGGGGTGCCGCAGGGAAGTGTCTTAGGGCCCATTTTGTTTATTTTATATATAAATGATCTGCAACGGGTTTTACGATATTGTGATATTAATTTGTTCGCGGATGATACTGTCCTGTTCATCGCAGCTAAGGATATAAAAGAAACCGAGGATCACATAAACGAAGATTTGCATTCTCTGGCTCAGTGGCTTAAATTTAAACAATTGAAATTAAATGTTGGCAAAACAAAATACATGCTGATTTCTTCAGTGAACTCCAGTATTGACGTAAATTTTGAAATAGATGGTGAGACATTAGAACGCGTGAATGAAATCAAATACCTAGGAGTTATCATTGATGACAATTTAACCTTCAAGTCTCACATTAATAATGTCATCAAGAAGATTGCCAAGAAATACGGCGTTTTGTGTCGTTTGAAAAAAGAACTGACGGTGAACAGTAAAATTAAATTGTATAAATCATTGATCTCACCGCACATAGACTTTTGCTCGTCGATCCTATTCCTTGCAAACAATACACAATTAACGAGATTGCAGCGTTTACAAAATAAGATTATGCGTTTGATTTTAAGATGTAGTAGATACACTTCCTCTAATTTGATGTTGGACGCGCTACAGTGGCTATCTGTGAAGCAAAGAATTTATTACTTGACAATGGTGTTCGTCTTCAAAATTTTAAACGGTATGCTGCCTCGATACTTGTGTGATCGAATTGAAAGAGGAAGTGATGTTCATAGATACAATACTAGAAACGCGGATGATGCAAGAACACCTAACTTTATATTCAGTAGGTCGCAGAACTCGTTGTTATACAAAGGAATACATTTTTTCAATTCGATGCCCAGAGAAATAAAACGTGCGGCAACAATGGCAGAGTTTAAGAGAATGTGTATTTCCCACGTAAAATCTGTTTTGTAAACAGGTTCTCGTAATTTTTTGTCAAATGATTTATTTATGTTTAATATCAATTGAAATTAGAAAAATATTTACAGGTATCTCAAACTGCCATGTTCGTACTGATGATGATGATGTTTTTTTTGTTGTTAAATTTGTATTGTTAAATTTGTTAAAATTGTAGATTATTATTAAAAAAAAAAAAAAAAAAATTAGCGTTGTCTACGAAAGTTTGAGCCTCGCGCGCGTTTGGTGGGTCTGGACAAATGTTAATAATGGACACTGGCAGAAAACTGACACATAATGAAATTTTTATATAGGGTCTGGAGTGGAAACTGGAATTGGGATAGCTCATTCGGAATTGTCGTAAACTATCTTTCATCAGATGGTTATATCGATTATTTCTGATTGTAGCAGATCTCTTTCATGTTCTAAGTAGAAACTTTTAGATATTGGGTTCAATTCCCAATCAGTCAAGGATCTTCCCGGGTTGGAAATTTTCTTGACATGCCTCAGAAAAAACATTGGGCCTGAAGTTGAGACTATGACTATGGCAATGTCAATATGGATAGGAACATTGTTTGTTTTTTCGCAGTTTGTGCCTATTTTTACTGTTCTATTAATAGATATTTATGCCTGCAACAGATCCAGTTCGCTTCGTTTTTTTTTATAATACTGGTCTCTTGATATTTTTAAACTTAATTATTATCTATAAGATAAATCGTCCTGCTCAAACCTTTGTAGGGGTATGAGGTGGGCCATCATCATCATCATCAATTCTGAAGATTATTCTTTCCCATCAGTAGGATATTTTCGTATCCAATATTGTATGCGCGCGCAACGGAAAATGTTTCGTATCGCGAAAATTATATAATTTTCAATCGATTATTGCCGAAATGGTTCATACTCAGAGAGTTCATTCGCCTCTAGTTTGCCTTCCAAATTGCCATCGTAAACCACACCTTCTCTCGATTCAATCACGCACGAAAAGCATACTGAAATGATATTCTGGTGGTGAAACCCATTAATTTTTCGTGAGGCGTCGTGCACAAATTACGTAACGTGATAAGAGGGGAGGGGGTAGATGTTGCGTTACTTTCTGTTTATTAGAGATAGGAAATTGAGTTACGAAAGGGGTGGAGGGGGTTCAAAATCCGGATTTTTAGCGTTACGTAATTTGTACACGACGCCTGAGGACATCGACAAGACAACATCGTTACTGAACGAGCTGAACGGCGAGGGATCGAGGGATTCATTACCTGGCCTGACCTGACATGAAATGCAATCGGTTTGTTTTAACTGTGAGGGAGCGCAGAAAAGCCGATCGATCAGAAGGAGAAGAGAAGGTGACCAAGAGAGTATCAGCATCGAAATACGGTTCCTCAGGAAGACATCGAAGCAGCCGCCACACACACACATACACGCGCGCAACTCTTTTCGTTTCGGTTATCGAGAAGAAACCTGGAAAGAAGTGATCGTTGCTGAAAAATAATCTGCCAGTTCCCCTTGGAATTGAAAATTACATTAAAGCGAGTATATTTTAATGTTTTCTATCCATATAATACTGCGACCACATACATTTGGTTTTGTGATTTGTCAATCAAGTGCAGTTAGCAGGAAAGCTACTGAAGATTATTCTTCAGAACAGGGTTTTTTGTATCCAATATTGGATGCATAAAACCTTGAGCCTCCAACGTATCGCTCTCGTTTTTGAAGTCACCCAAATATTTATTTATTCATTCATTCAGGATGGATTTAGATTCAACTTCAAACAAATGATCTCTAAATCAACGATAGTCCTACGTCACCCTTGCGGTTATACCATAGATATAACCCACTTCCTGTTTTTTACCTTTGATGCTTGCTTGTTTCCATACCAAACGGATATAGTGGTTCTCAGATCTCCGTTGAAATTTGTAGTTTTGTTTCTCATCGCAAAATATTCGACCCATATTTTTTTTCTATTTTTTCATTAAGGTGCCCGTTTTCCTTTTAGGGTGGTTCTTTTTTTCCAAAAATGATCTTTTTTCAAGAATTCATAATTTTTGAACTACTGAACCGATTCAGATGTTCAATATATCAAATTGAAGCCAATGAACTAGTCTTCTTTGAAAACAAATATTACACCTGTGAAAGGATAGGATTTTGATTTCATTATGATTAATTGTGTTGGTTTTTATGGTTTTCATGGCACTTTAGAGGCACTATATTTTTCTATATTTTTTCTTGAAAGTTGTGTTTTTTTTACATGTAATAACCAAAAATCAGAGAGGCGTTTTTTTAGTTTTGAGTTATGATTTTGCAAAATTAACAGATCGTTTAAGAAATCATTTTTCCCTTTTTTTTTCTCCAAAAATGACATTTCCAAAAAAAAAGAACTTTTGAACTATTGAATTTTTGATTCAGATGATCGACATATCAAATTGAAGCCAATAAGTTAGTCTTTTTAAAAAAAAATTAAAATATTGAAAATATTGATATTAAAAATTAAATTCTAGTTGCATAGATCTAGTCTAGTCGCACAGTACTATTAAATGAAGACCAAAAAAAAAACTTTGAAAAATAAACTAAAAACAACACCTCTCTGATATTTGGATATGTTAAGCAAAAAACCTTAAAAAAAAACAAAAAAAAACTAATAATGACGAAAACAAGATCCAACTTGTCGTAAGATAGTATTTATTCCAAGAAAAATAGCTCGTTGGCTTCAATTTGATATGTCGATCACCTGAATCGGTTCAGTCAATGAAAAGTTATGATTTTTTTGAAAAAGTAATTTTTGGGAAAAAGGGGAAAATTTTGATTTTGGGTGTAGTTTCTAAGTAAGTTTACAATGTGGCCTTCCAGAGCCTCCAATTTTGTTTAATGTAAATGTGGAATAATGGTGATGATAGTGGAACAAATATATAAACGTGTGTGATCGTGTGTATGTCAACTGGAAAATAGCACCACGATAACTTTCAGGGGAAGGCTGGTAAAGACGGACACCTTGAGTAAACGTTGATTTGCTCTCTTGATCTCTTTTTATAATAACATTTGTCTTTGAGGCAGAAATTTTGCAAAATGAATGTGTCCGGCATCTTTGAAAAAAAATTTAGTCGGGAAAGACGGACACCTGGGGTGGAAAAGATGGACACTAACTGAAAATTCAAGTTTATGTACTCAATAAGTTTTGGAGATCTTCAAATAGGCCATAAAAATTATCGAACAAAAAGGCTAGACTAAAATCACATAGAAGGGCCGTGTAATTTTTCTCATTTTTTCATGTCTAAAATAGCTTCCGGCATTCGGAATGACGAATTCGAATTACGTTTCAAAAACCGCTCTGCTGATTCGTCCATGATATCTGGTTGCATTTGCAAAGGTAGTTATGGGGCATCTGTTAATAAAGTAGAAAGAGATGATTAAATTGTTATCCAATATTTATTGGAGTAAAAATGAGAAAACTGCACAGCTGATTCGATAAACTGGAAAAGAAATGATGGTAAAACCCTCACGTAACGAAAAATACCCCAAAAAACTACGCTGACAAATATTTTCTGCAGACGAAAATTTACATCAAACTGCTTTTTGTAGATTACTTTCTTGATTTTATTTCCAACTCTACAGAAGGCCAGCTAGGTGTACACAGTAAGTGTCAAAGGTATTGATACACTGTATTGTATTTGAAATAAAAATGTAATTGATCAATCATACATAGGTCTTTCCCGACTTTCCCCTGTAACTATAACACAAAGAGAAAGAATAACAATCGCGATGCATGCTCATTATTGTCGTGCTCGTTGTATTACTCTCGCGAGGGAAAGAATGCATCATGGATCAACCAAGTTAGGCTGATGACCGATTCAAATCCAATCCACGCAAGTTATCGGTTCTTTTCAGGGGCATCAAAACTTTCTACTAAAGAGTTATTTAAAAAAAACGATGCATTCTAAAACTAATATTCGAAACGATAAGCGAGTCAGTTACTTAAAATAATTTCGTAGTCTTACGTAGTTACGTAAACCAAGCGTTCGTGTACCGGACACAACCCCCTTCATTTTTTTTGTTCACCAGGCTTTTTTTGTATGTTTCTATGTTCATCTTGCAGATATTTTCGAGCGTTGCTCAATTCACCAAACTTAACACCAAACCTACCATGAGGGGTCAAATGACACATTTTAGACTTTTTAATTTCTTGCAAATTACATTGTCACAACATCATTTGCCTACACTACTTTTCCTAAAACATATATCGAATGTATTTTCCAGTGTGTACTCCTCTCTTGTTATTTTTTTTTTTTTTTACTGAGAAATAGATGTAATCTGCCCTAACTACCGCGGCAGGTCATTTGACCCTTGCGAACATTTATATGATATCAAAAAAAGATAGATTTGTATGTGTAGTTGGGATACAAAATCATTGCATTACACATTTTTTTGGCATACTTGACCGAAATTAACCATATTTTGCCCAGTTCCTCATTAGAATGTTTGGAATGGAATGACGTACAAAAATACGAGAGCGCGGTAAATGCTCATTTTAAGCGAAATCTGAGCAATTCGACACGGGACTTGATCGAAAAACTTTAATGTATTACTGAATGTATTAACAGATGAGCAGAGAGCTTTTTTCCCTGTAAAAGTTCCCATTTTTCGATGCATGGGTGACCTGTTGGAAATTGTGTGGGCTATTCATATCTATTTTATCAGAATTTTAAAGAGACATTTTTTCCAGAAAATTAAATTATAATTTTCAAAACATTTTTTTCGATGATTTTTTCAAAAATTTGGTTGATATTTTTAATGAAAACATAAATAATTCCCTACATTTCATTCTTTAACCAACATTTTGTAAATCTTATAGTTTTAAAAGTAAAATTTTTCGAAAAAAAAAGTTGAAAAAAACTCAAAACTATAGATAGAAAGTTGACGTCTTCGACGAAAGTTTATATTTTAATAAGATCTAAAACATTGTCGAATACGTTATATTGCTATCTTGACTTTGAATAATATTAGGATTAGTTGTAATTTTTTCAAGGAAAACATGAAAAAGTTGTTGTTTGAAAAACTTTTTCTCTGTTAAAATCTTCCGATGTATGGACGACTTGTTAGAAATTGTAATTTTTAGAGAGTTAAAAAAAATACGTTTGTGAGAAAAATGATTTTTTATTTTTAAAATAATGTTTTATTCAGCGAAATTTTTTTTTTATGGAAATTTAAACAATTTTCTACATTTCATCCTTTGACCCGAATTTTTTTTTAGGTGTTATAGTTTTTGAGTTGTATTTTTTTGTAAATAATCAAGGAAAAATTTTTGACCCTTTTAAAAAAGTAGTTTTTTGAATTTTCAAGTATGCAAAGTTACTTAAAAGACCCATGCGCTTAAACCCACAACGTTTCGCTGCTATCTGAGATGATACTTCCAACGGCCAGTCGAGTTGGTATGAAATTCGTCATACACCCTTATATAAAATAGAAGCAATTAAAATTTATATATGATAATGAAAATTGTGGTTTTGGGTAGGTTTCATCATGTGTATCAAGTTTTAATAAAAACGAAGAGAGTCGCGTCAAAATTGGCTGTTTTTCGGCTGACTTGGGGTGGGATTGCTCCATGGGTGACCGTCTCAAACCGAAGAGTTGTCGAAATTCGCTTCGAAATACTTGATTTGGCAGACCACATGCACTTATGCTACGAAGCGAACCATTCTTGACCGAGGGCTAATGAGTTGCTGAGGTGTTATATAAAATAATATTTTCAAATAAAAACGGAAAACAAGTATTTCAAATGAACGAGTTCTATTCACCTCTAATTCATCAGCGATATCTCGGAGTACGATGTAATCAAAGGAGGTCGCGGAAAGGTTGAGAACTATTGGTATCGATTCATCCATGAAAAAGAGTTAAGGTGGAAACAGAATGCCGCGTTGTGCGTTGCTTCTCATCAGCTGTCATTGCTTGCGTTTTGTACTGAAACATTCGCCCGACGCAGTCTGTTGATTTGCAGTCACAATCTAGCATTCGCGTCACCACTTCTCATGTAAACAAAAACAAAATAAAATTCGTATGAAAATCTTGTTCTTGTTGTGTCCACGGATCAGTTGAATTATTTTAAAAACAACACATTGACATATCCGCGATGGCGGCATTGAGCTTCGTTTAGGGGGCGTGAAAGAATAGCTGATTTTCTGTCGAAATGAACACGTTTTCAAAATTAAAATTATGAATGAAAATTAGCTATTCCATATCAAACTAGTATTCTATTTAAATGAAAAACATTTTTGTTTGCAGATGGTGAAAAGGTCTCATACGAAAATTGTTTATGAAGACAACTCTATATTATGATGACAAAATTCAGCAACAATGTTGGAATTGTTCAGACATATGGTTGAATGAAAGTCAGTCACGTGTTTCATGTAATCAAATAACATGATGTGAAAATTTTCATTCAAATTTTAGAATTTAAAAACCGGCTTCGTGTCTTCTAATCTGATAGAGATTACACTAACGAGTTTGAGACCTAAATTATGGCCCTAATTTGAAGTTGCCACCAAACGTCGACACCATGCCACTTTCATCGTGTAATCGGCGCAAGCAGTTTAGAACAAATGGTAGCGTTTAGTACAACGATGCTAATGACGCAACGCTTTATTGTGTTCGACTAAATGGAATCACACATATTTAAAATGAAGTGTCAAAGCACAATTGTCGCACAGCGCGGCATTCTGGTCCCACCTTTAGACTGAAATATCGGCCAACAGAACAAACAAAAAACTTTTTTATTTTGTAGAATGCGATGATTCGTTGTTGCCATGCGTTCGGCAATTCTTCGCGCGCCTACAAATTCTATGCGTGCAAACCCATTATGCAGCTGCTTTCCAATCGGAATGGGCAAAATGCAACTGAGTCTTTATTGTGAAATTCGCTTGCTCTTTTCTCAAGCTTCAATCGTCGGGGGTCCCAAACGACGAAGTGGTGGCGGCGTACAAACAGAAAAGCTCAACGCAGCATAACACAGCACCTATGCTGTAAGCGCGGCAGGCTTCGAATCACTATCGCTGTCCATGATGTTGCGAATGTGTGTGCGTCTGCTGTGCATAGTTGGCAACTTCTTCTTCGTATAGACCCACTCGAGAGACCCTACCGCATCGCCAGTGAGAGGATTGCCTACCAAATGAACGTTATGTTGGAGGGTTTGAACGAAGCACGCGGCAAAAAAAAGCTCCCCCATCCGATGGCATGGCGCAAGGCGACCGTTTCGCGACTCTCCTCCTTGCGGAGGGAAAGAAGTTGTTTCTCTAAAGAGAGAGAAACACATAAGCGAAAAAAATGCTTTTCGACGCTTGAAGATAAAAAAAATTCGAAAAGAGAAAGACTTTTTAGCATCACATTATTGAACGCGGTCGTCAGTTCTGGTGGGAACTTTGCTACGAGAGGTAACGATACTTTTCAGACCTCGGTGAATTCAGGAGGATTTGTGCCGTGATTCGTTCGTTGGATTTCGCACGGAGAGCAATTTTGGAATTTTGCAGTTCAGTGAATTGATTGTGCTCCGATAGATAAGGCTGCCGGAGAAAAGCGTTCAGTGCATCGTGGAATTATTGGTGAAGAGTGTGTTTGGAAAAAAAAAAGAAACGTGATACGGCTGAGGAAAGTTGAAATTCCGTGATAGTGTCCCAAAAAATGCATTTTGTAAAGTGAATTTCTATGCAACAGTTGACACAAGGTACTTCTCGGGTGAAATAGTGTGCATCCTAGAATCGAGCAAACGTTCCAACAAACCAAGCTTTTGTGTTGCATCCTGTGCATAGTGCTCTTCAGCGACGATCAACATGAGGCGCCTTATCCTGTTCGTGGGCTTCCTGATAACAGGTGTGCTGTCGCAAGGATATCTGCAGCCGCCACCATTCAGACCGGTGAGTACTGACCATTTAGTGAACGGAACTTTCTCCTTTCCCGACGCAGCAGCTTTATGCTGACGATGATGAGTGGTTGCCGCGGTTCGCCGTTTTCATGTTGAATCCAAAAACCAGTCCTTCTGGGCAGGTAGTGTGGAGTCAAGACGCGTACCAATCAGGTGTGCTCAAACGAAACCGAAATTTATTCACTGAAGCAATGCGCTGCCGGGAGATAATGTCAACCAAAGCGAAGGGAACGCACACCGAAGGTGGCAAGAGCGATGATTATGATGCTGACGATGGCGAAAAGCAAATAAATACACATTTTTACGCGACAGTGCGGTACAACAAGATTCGCTGTTGGGAATGCGAAAGAAGTGAAATGATGAAATAACTCTTTCCGCGCATGGTGAGCCAGTTGGTGCCAGATTTGTTTTTGTGGGTTTTTTTTCGGTAAAAACTGATGGGCGATATGTGATACCGTGAATACCAACCGGACGTAGAGGATGAGAGATCGATATCACTTCGATTGTTGATATTAGAAAGTTCACAAAGTGATGTCGATACAAATGGAAAAAATGATGTTTTCTGCTAAGGTTTTAACGACATAAATAATTTCTAAGTGGTCATTAATACATTAACATCAATTTTAAAATTACAATTATTATCACTTAAACTTTATTATGTAATTAGAGTTTTGAGTCAATGTTTCGATACATTATTTAATGCTATTTCACATTTGATGAACACCAGTTCATTTCGAAAGAATAGTAGATTTTTTGGTAGATTTTAGTCATCTTATTTTTGCTGTCCAGTTCTCATAATACTTTGAGTTTTTCATTTTTTATCAGGCAAAAGTATCGAAACCTTACGTTACCTTACTGTTTCGATTAGTTGCTCAAAAAAATTCAAATTAGCTCTCCGTGATCCGTCTCCAAATTACCGAGTGGAGGAACATTGTTCCTAGTTCCGAAGATCACGCCAGTATCAGTTGAACCCATCGGGAACATAAAGATTGAACTAATACCGTCATCCGGGGGCAAATTGATCACCACGGTGAAATTGATCAAACGTACTACAGTGAAGAAATTTTTATTCGTGGAAAGATAATGTAATTAAATTTATAACTTGTTTTATACGGCATAATTCAATAATCATTTGGAAATTCTATTCGTCAATGGTTCTGAAATAATCGCTTATTAAATTACAAAAAATAATAATATTCTTTCTGAACAGCATTTCCGTTTCCATTATCAGACGTGATAGGCAAACATATTTTCAACACATAAAAATAATATCGATAGACCCTAGACATATTAATAAAAAAACACAGCCGATACTTTAAGAGTTTTTTAATCCGATTTATTTATTTACTAGCAGACCCGGTAAACTTCGTCCCACAAAATGTTTTTTGTTATCAATTCCTTCAAACATTTCGTTTTCTTACTAAGCGCATGTTCATGAGTCCAATCGCAGAACTGTTCATTGATTTATCTTCTAATCGACCCCGTTCAATTTACCTTTTACTAAAGAATTCCTAGTACTTCTACCAAAACTCATCATTATAATATCAGATTATTTTCAGACACAATTCTCGTTCTATATTTTGCAACCACTTGCAAATAACATGTTTCTCCGCTAGATGGAATAAATGTTTGATACAGAAAATATGATAGAATAAAGACAAACCCCTCTCCACTTCTCCCCTTAGAGAGATGGGGGAAGTGTCTATTCACCATAGAAACGTTTTGTGTGTTTAGAGGTAGAGGTAGTATCTATCCACCATAGAATCATTTATTGCACCCTAAAACCTTCACATGCCAAATTTGGTTTAATTTGCTTGACTAATTCTCGAGTAATGCTGAAATTTGGGTTTCATTTGTATGGCAGCCCCTCCTTAGAGAGCGGGTGGAATGTCTAACCACCGTGAAAACATTTATTGCACCCTAAAACCTCCACATACCTAATTTGGTTTCGTGTACTCGATTAATTCTCGAGTAATGCAGAAATTTGTGTTTCATTTGTATGGCAACCCACCCTAAGAGAGGGGGGAGGTGTATCTAATCACCATAGAATCATTTATTTCACCCTAATACCTCCAGATGCCTAATTTGGTTGCATTTGCTTGATTAATTCTCGAGTAATGTAGAAATTTGTGTTTCATTTGTATGGCAGCCTCCTCTTAGAGAGGGGGGGTGGAGTGTCAAACCACCATAGAAACATCTATTGCATCTTAAAACCTCCACATGCCAAATTTCGTTTCATTTGCTTGATTAATTCTGGAGAAATGCAGAAATTTGTGTTTCATTTGTATGGCAGCCCCCCTTAGAGAGGGGGGAGGGGTCTCAAACTATCATGAAAACCTTCCCCGGCCCCAAAAACCCGTACATACCAACTTTCATGTCGATCGGTTCAGTAGTTTCCGATTCCATAAGAATCAGACAGACAGACAGACAGAAATCCTTTTTTATATATACAGATTAGGCTCTTTAGCATTTTAGCTGTAACAGAGCAGAGTTTTAATCGTGTACATGTACATATGTTTATGTTTCTATAAATTGTTAATTACACAGTAGTAGCCATTTAGGCGTAAGAGTATTCTTTCTGTTCTTCCATTGTTCAGCAGACTGGACAGCGGAGACAGTTGATATGATCATTGTTGTGTTATTATTAGAACAACAGCCTGATGTTTCTTGCAGAGCAGAGAAGTTGTATGGATGAATCATTCTTTGTTCCACCGTGGATCGATTTCCAACACTGATGATGGTTGCGTGGACGTAGTTATTCTATAACAACACAAAGATTGTCAATTGTGGGCCCTAAGTTTGAACTCACGATCGCAAGCCACTTGGTTACGCGTTCGCTTACTAAGCGAACGCGTAACCAAGTGGCTACGAAGACCCCCTCTTTAAGAGTTGAAACAATAATCAAATAGTTTCAGTTACTATTGAAACAAGTGAGAAAGAAAACAATTTTATAAAAAAAAGCACCACGGAAGACAACTTTTTTTTTCTTAACCAGACAACCTTAATCTCGAGTCAAGTCTACATTCCAGAATCTACTACTCTAATAGTACCATAACATTGATCCCCATCAGACTTAACCGTACTGTTTGTTTACTTTTTCATCCTGCGTTTAGAAAATCTTTGTGTGCTGTTTAAGTCAAATGTTTTATTTTGGATCGAAATAATTCGAACTTACAAAAAGCGATTGGGTGCAACAACTGATCTCAACTATTCATCCGGAACAGTTGGAAAGGTGACCATTTCGAGCCTACATGACCTCATTGACGCAACATGGATATGTTCCGGATCAGATTTCCGAGGAAAGTGACCTTTTTATGACCAGAACCAAATCCCATTATGCTACATATAGAATTTGGTGATTTTTCAAAACTAGTACATTTGTGACCATTCCAAGGATTTTCGGACAAATTAGGATAACCTTGATTGTCTAATGACGACCAGCAGATCAAACTGTAATTCGAGATATGAGAATGGCACGATTACATTTTTAGGTGCGCTAAATCAGAAATTAGTGCTCCCTTGGCCGAGTGGTTGGCGTCATAACTAACATGCCGGGTGTTCGGGTTCGATTCCCGTTCTGGTCGGGGGAATTATTCGTCAAAGAAATTTCCTCCGACTTGCACTGTGATCACGCGTATTCTGGAGCTTGCCACTCAGAATGCATTCAAGGCGTGTTATTTGGCATAGAAATCAAACCACCAGACAGGCAGACAGGCAGACACTGGTCAACTAAGTACTAATAAAAATGACGCAAGTAATACTACGTTGAGACGGCGAAGTTCCTCTAGGAACGTTAGTGCCATTGAAGAAGAAGAAGAAGAAGAAGAAGAAGAAGAAGAAGAAGAAGAAATCAGAAATTTGTATCCACAAACCCCAACCCCAAAAAAATGTCCAAACGATGCCAAGTAGGGATCGAACCAATGAAACCACATGAGATCAACCCCCTATCGTGAATGATCAATCTTGAGGGTTAAAAATGTCATATCGAAAAAATGGACAATGAAAACCTCATTCACACAATATGAGCTTCTTGAGATTCAGTACAGCTACTTACGATATTGTAGTCTTCAGTATTCAGAACTGAGGATCTTGACCAATCGTTTTGACTAAATAAAAAGAATTGCACATTTGATGCACCGAGAAGGGTGTTATATACAATCAAATCGAGAAAAGGACCAAAATTGTCCCGGGGAGTGTGAAACGAATAATTGAGAAGTTTGACAATGGATGTTCCCTAGGAAATCTGCCAAGAAGTGAATTTTAACCCGATTCTGTGGACACTGGATTGATCCAGAAAGTCGTGAATTATATTCGTATCGATTTGCCTTTATTCGTGACTTGGCCAAGAATATTGCTACCATCATCGGAATGATCCAGTGGAATAAGAAGAGACATGATTTAAAAGCTTACAAAAAGCAGAAAGTACCCAAACAAACGGAGGTACGGAGGTAACATCGTGCTTAAAACGAGGACTCGATGGGTGAGGGGCATATTTTGGAAAATCCTAACCACTGCATTTTGATGGACGACGAGGCATATGTCAAAGAGGACTTCAGAACGCAGCCGGGGCCTCAGTTTTACTATAAATCAGTTGGGGAGAGTGCGCGGACTACGGACACGACTGTTACGATAGTCAAAATCGGCCATGAGCCGAAAAGCCATTTGCACATGTGGCTTGCGATATTCTACTTTTCTGATAAAAGTGACTAAAAATTCTCAAATTTATTTGGACGAATGCTTGACGAAAAGATTACTTCCTTTGTATAGAAAGCATGACCTGCCTCCTCTATCTGTACAGATTTGATAGCGGTTCATTTCTTCAAATCTACCTTCTAATGGTTTGTAGAAAACAACATTATGTACGTCGGAGAAGACATCAACTCTCCAATTTGTTGCCAACTGCGACCAATCGAACGTTACTGAGCAATTGCAAAAGGCATAGTCAAGAAGTACAACTGTACCACCAGTGTTTTGGAACATGTCACTTCAGGAAGAATTGGTCAACATCGCCTAGGAAGTGCACGAAGGCTACGGTGCAGAACTTGATGGCAGGTGTCAAATCTAAAGTACGACCATTCTACAGCAATCAGCGATCTGCGTGAGTTATTCATTCTACTGTCTGTCCACACTATAAACAATCGAAAAACGTGTTTAAACAAAAATTTCAACAATTTTTCGCATTGTTCTGATTTTTGAAGGCTTGGGATTGCTGCACTCCTTATTTGAATCAATTTATCATTTTCTTTTTTAGGATTGCCCGAAACATAGTCTTTTTCTAGTCCTTTCTGAGAAAAATATTACATCTGTAAAAAAATGGATTTTGTTTTTGTAATCATTGGTTCCATTTGTTTTTTTATAGTTTACATAGCCTCGGGGCAAATGACGCTAGGTCTTTTCTTGAAAGCTGAGTGTTTGACATAACATATCTAAAAGTCAGAGATATGTTAGCAAACGCAAACGGAATCAAATTTGTCATGTGGAGGTTTTAGAGAGCACGATACGTTTCTATGGTGTTTCGACACTCGACTTCCGTATCGAATATGTATTCCATGTAAGGAAGAAACATATTATTTACAAGTGATTGAAAATTTTTGAGCGCGAATAGTGTCTGAAAATAATTTGATATAAATAACGATAACGTAAATGTTTGAAGGTATTGATAACAGAAAAACCATTTTGGGCGGAACAAAGTTTGCCAGGTCAGCTAGTCAATGAATAAAAGAATTCGGGTCTCATATTTTGCGATAAGGAACAAAGTTACCAATTCTTATGAAAATCTGAGAACCACTACCGTTCTGAATCATATTTCGGACACTTTGTTCTAATATCTTGAAATGCTTAATGCACTGATGATATAACTATAAAATTAAGCTCACAATTGCTTCTTTAGAGTAATCCCTTGGTTTCACTATCATTTCACATGAGAACTACATTTGATTGAAAACATAATCGGTAAAAATGATTCGATGATTTTTATATGTTTTCAATAAAATAGGTACTAAAGTAGAAGGCTTAAAAGCTTAAAATTTATTTAAAAATATCAACCAAATAATACCTGTGCATAAAGTTTAGACCTGTTTTCTGCATCATATGCCTTAAGCGTCCGAAATATGACTCAGAACGGTATATCGGTTTGTCAAGGAATGGCTGTATACGAGTGTTGTTCAATAATTTACTCGAAAACAAAGGACATAGTTCTCCCTATATCGAAAATGGTTTGCACTACAATAGACTGTCGTTAAAGTTTAAGCCGTGTTCATCACTTTTATTTCTATTTTTCATTGATTTTATCTGAAAATCTTGTTGATTGAATCGAAAAAGTCTCGATTGACTAAAAGTAGAAATGAACTTTTTTTTTTATCCCATTTATTTATTTAAGGCTCATTAGCATTTTAGCTGTAACAGAGCCGAATTTTAATCGTGTACATATGTGTACATTCGCCAGTATTCCTTCTATACCATTACATATGGTACATTCACACAGTAGCCATTTAGGCGTAAGGGTATTCTTTCTGTTCTTCCATTATCCAGTTGGACCACCGGACAGCGGAGACAGTTGATTGATCATTGTTGAGTTATTTATAGAACAGCAGCCCGATGTGTCTGGCAGAGCAGAGCAGTTGTATGGATGAAACGATCTTATTTCGACCGTGGATCGATCTCCATCGCTGATGATTGTTGCGTGGACGTAGCTATTCTTTAACAACACAAAGATGGTCAATGAGGGCCCTGAGTTTTGAACTCACGATCGATCGCTTACTAAGCGAACGCGCAACCAATGTGGCTACGGAGACCCCCTAGAAATGAACTTTCAAACAAGTTATTTTACTACTTGACGAATTTCACGCCAACTCGTCTATGGGATTGGCATGACCCTCTCAGAACTTAATGAAACTTTCTGGGCGTGAAAACCACACCTAATTAAGCAACTTGACATACTTAGTTTTCCAAAAATTTATCTAGATTAACATATGGAAAGGGCTAAATATTTTCGATCATTTTTTTTTTACTCGAAAATGGTAAGTCCTTCAAAAAAGTGATGTATGGAAAAGTTTTAGGAAAAAAATTGAATTTTCAGAAAAAATACTGAAAAAACATTTTTTGAAACCCTACACCGAGAAAAATCGATTTCAAAAACTAAAAGTCGATTTTCTCAAAATGGTCATCTCAGATTTTGATGAAATGGTAGATAAACATGTACCCTACAACTCTTCCATACATCGCAACTTGTACATATTTGTAATCCTTGCAAATCCTGGAGTTCACGGTCTGACTCATGTTGCTAAATAATGTCACACTTTTCTTTGTTGAATTCTTATGATTACGCAGAAATCGATACCACCAGTTGAAAAACATAGTTTCGCGAAAAACGCGTCCCGTACAATTCGTACAATACAATCCGTACAGCAATACTATATCCCTTGAGGTAAGCTCATACTTTTGGCTGTAGCTTTCCAACGAAATCAAATATCGGACACCCTTTTAGAGCAACATTTCTGAGGGCATAAGCTTCCCAAGAATGCCAATAAACAAAAATTAATTTTTTTCGATTCAATTTTTTCCGGGATCCCCCCTTAAGTCTTCATCGAAATGCATCATGTAGCAAAACTAAAAACATCATCGCGTAAACTGTATCTGCCTTACTTCATCTACTTCTACCTCTTCATCTTCTTTTTATTGAATGATTCTAGCATACTTCGATGGATGTGCGTCAATCAGCGATTAACGGGATATTCTAGTGTAGAAATCTGAAAAAAAAATATTTTTTTCACATTTCTGAAATTTAGACATTCAAGAATAAGCCCTCGGAAACCATTCTCTATATTCCCACTATTCACTGAGTTGTAGCCATTCTAGCAACACGGTATCTAATCTAGTACGGCCTTCACTCACAACTTCAAACGTGTTTCTCTTGAAACTATTTTTTTTTCAAGCTGGCGTACACGATATCTCTATTTCTACTGAACCAATTTATTTCAAATTTAATGTGAATAAATCTTTATCACAAAATGATCACGTACCCAAACGGTTGAACCTTATGAACTAAATGTCATACTATCATATGAGCCTATCAACAGTGGTGTCATCTATGTAACAAATCAGAAGCAAACTGAATGATTGATTATGTATGAAATAAATTTGTTTGTTTGAAAATAGGAAACGGAATACGAAAGAAAATATTCGATAATTTGATAATAGTTTTAATTTCAAGCATTCTTATCACATCATGTTCATAACAATATTCTTTATCACTAACTGGAATGGAATGATGCGGATTCAAATCGGAACAAAGTTCTATTCACAAATTTGAGAACATTTTATGTGTCTATGATTTTTTGGTAACAGTCACTTTTTTCAAGCCTGCGACTATAATACGGTATGCAAGATTTGTTTTCCAAAATTATCGTAATTTTTTTTCATAGAACATTTTCTATGTGCCAAGGCTTATCAGCGATACAGTATCGAATGAAAATATAACAAATGGTTAATTGACATTAATTGATATTGAAAAGATTCAAATATGTTTTATCAATTGCAGTAAATAAATCGTTGATACCGTCCCGTTCTGCACGCTGGCATCACTGCCCGAATGCGGTAACAAAATTACCGCTAACAAGCGACACGACAAAAGCTCCGCAACCGCGCGGGCCAACTATGGGGAAGGAGACGCGAACAAAATTTCTTCTATTGACCTTTAAGGTCTTTCCGTGTTCAGTTTTCACTTTCATCGGGGTTTGCGACGGTATTTTTGTTTTGTTTTTCTTGCGGCATGTTCTCCCCTCTTTCACTACCGCACTACCGTATCGCCGCCACCAAGTGAAGCTGAATCTCGCTGCTCAGGTTGAATCAAGTTTTCGGTTTCGTGCTTAACTTCCGCCCTTCCCGTCCGCGGTGCCGCGTGTTTCAAAGTGTCGCGTGAAATGATCGCGCATTTTGCGTTCGCCACAAAATGCAATCATTTTGCGGTGATGATTTATGGTTAAAAAAACGTAAACTTGCCAAACCACTTGCGAATGCAAAAAAAAAATGGGAAGGTAAACACGGAGTCGGCTGAAGGAACTGTATCAACCTCATTTCGTTGGGGACTGTGTGCGGGGTGTATTTGAGTTACGCAAGAGAAAGCAGAAACTTCAAGAAGACGCGGTTTTTTAGGGATTGATCGCCTGTGAAAATTTGTGACATTTCGTGTTTGCGTTTCTGGAATTGTTGATGCCTTTACAAATAATTACGCAAACAAATGTTTATAAGTCTGCTTATTTCATAATCAAGATTACAAGAGATCTAAAATGTTTTTTTTTCTTCTATTCATTACATTTACCGCGGCCTCTCGCTGTAAGGCTATTGCTCAATAATTACTTCATCCCATCAACCATAATTACAAGCTTGCAGCTTCGTAACCCGGTGAGCGTGAGGAAGGTATCCTATTCATCTGCCATCACCCAGAAGTGGTCGCGCGCACGACCTCTCTCGTGTTTCACAACAACATACCGGGACCTGAACTTGAATGCTGTCGGAAATGACACATGACTCAAGCATGTGCAAACACAACACAAAACGCAAAATGTTTCGCAAGAAAAAGTAGCACTTGAGCATTACCTGGTCGTGTACAGAAAGACTAAATTTCAGCTGAAGTTTCCACTTAAATTGGGCACCTAAAACGGAGATGTAAATAATGTCAACGATGTTCCGCTTTTGAAAGTGGACGGTCATCAGGTTCGTTTGTTTATACGCGGTTTGCATTCGTAATTGCAGCTGAGTGCAAAGTTTCGAGCATGTTTTGACGGAGAACAGTTTTTAATGAGAAAGGGAAGAGAAAAGTAACAATCTGTTGATGTCAACAATACCGGATCAAAACGAAACGTAAACTGTAGCAAAGTGCAATTATGTCGTGAAAATATCTGCCACTTATGATTGTCGTCAACCATGTATAAATATTAGTTCATAATCTTGTTGCAAACATTGTATCCAAATCCAATCTTTCAATCGTCCTTCAGACTGATTAAAGTGAACGCATGTAACTTACATACGATACGGATCCCATTGCGGAAATAATCGACCGGTTAACCACGAATCGATCCAATTTTTGGCTTCATCAAAATTGGAGAAATGCTGGTCAACCAGGCCATGTTGCATCGATCGGAAAAGGTAGTAATCGACGGAACAATATCTAGAGAATACGGCTCCCATTTCAGCGTTTCCAAGTATGTTTTGACTGTTTTCGCGACATGCGGCCGAGCATTATCGTGCTACAAAATAACTTTATTGTGTCTTTGCTCGTAACGTGGTAGTTTTTCCTTCAGTGCCGTGCCGTTCGAGCCGTGGAACGCATCAATTGTCGTCGGTAGAGGTCCCCCGTAATGGTTTCATTCGGTTTTAGCAGCTCATAGTACACCACACCCAGCTGGTCCTATGAAATAGACAGCATAACCTTCTGGTCGTGAATATTCCGCGCGGCCGTCGATGTTGATGCATGGCCGGGGTATCCATACGTTGCCCGACGTTTAGGATTTTCGTAATGGACCCACTATTCATCGCCAGTAACGATTCGATGCAAAAAAATCTTTCTTTTATGCCGTTGGAACAGTTGTTTATACGTAAAAAACGGCGTTCGACGTCTCGTGGCTTCAATTCATACGGCACCCAATCTTTCGGATCATTCCCATTGCTTTTAAACGATCGGATATAGTTTTCTGAGCTACTCCAAGTGAATCTAGTTCTTGTTCTTGTTGCGTGTAACCAACAGTAACCATGTAACCTATTAAAAACAAATACAATCAATAATTATGAAAACAAAACCCATTTTTTTCTGCAAGTGTAATATTTTTTCAATGAAACTAATTGGCTTCAATCCGATATGTTTATCATCTGGATCGGTTTAGTATTTCAAAAGTTAAAAATTTGTCATATCTGTGAAAAATTGATTTTTTAGACCATCGGTTAAATATGGAAAATCATAACTCAAAAACGAAAAAACACCTGATTCTGATTTTTGGAACCTCTGCTTTCAACCAAAAATATAAAAAAAATATGTGTTAGTAGTTCATTGCCTTCAATTTTATTAATTGAATCGGTTCAGTAGTTAAAAATTTATGAACTTTTGAGAATAGACATTTTTGAAATAAAGGGAAAAAATTTTTCAAAATTTTTTTCGGATGGTCGCTCTAATGAACAAATAAAAAAAAATACGGGTCAAATGTATTGCGATAAAGAAAGAAATAACCACTTTTGATGAAAATACGAGAACCTCTATATCGGTTTGGTTTGGAATGGCAGCGATTCTGAAACAAAAAATAGTTTTTTCAAGTGTTTCAATTTTGCTCAAAATTGCAGTTATTGATTATCAGCCAAAAACAAGATAAGCCCTTTTAATAAGTTGGTCGTGAAATATACAGAAATTGTCGCAGATGACAAGTTTCAACCATATCAAAAATTTAAAAAAAGGGTTAAAAACCCTAATTGTCATGTATAATTGTTGAAATATTGTTGATTTTGTATATTTCCTATAGGGACCAAAAACGTTCGAAATGCTATAAAACACGCCATCGCATGTCGTCGTTGTTGGTATATATTAGAATTTGTTAGTATATAACTGAAACTTGAAAAAAAAACCTGGAGACAACCCGGGAACTTCGGGGAGTAAAAACCCAACCAACAAAGTTGAAAATATGAATTATCTTTCTTTTTTTTTCTTTTTTTTATACTTTATCTTTATATTCTTATTTTCATTTATAAAGATACATAACAACAAGTAATCAATAACGTTTATGAACATATGATATACTTATTAGTTATTCTGTTATTATGATCAAAAGTTTTTGACGTGGGACTACGTCTAACCGGAGTATATGGGGGTGAAATGAAAACCTAAACACAGAACGTGCAGGAAAAAATGAAAGATTCCGAATGCTTATAATTCGAACATTTCTTAATATATCGGAAAGATATTTGATTGATAGGAATATTTCTACGCGTCTATGATTGAAATGTTATTTTCCATGAGATAAACAGTTATATATAACTATAACTGTAAATAACTGTAAAATGTTAAGCGTTATCTGAACGCCTTAACTGCCAAGTTTTGATTGACGATCTAACGCAAAACGTAAACGATCGGTGAGACATCTAGATTTTGTTTTTGAACTAAAAAAATGATGATAATGTAACCTAAAACTCAAATACAAATCACGTATATTTTACTTCCGGGCTTTCCAAGGTAGTTCTCACATGCAGGAACCATGCATTTTTCAACTTGTTTTTGATTATACTCTCGAATTTCCTTTTTTGATTCAACCATTATCAATATTTATACAGTTTTTACACATGGAAGAGGTAAGAACATAACATGTTATATATGAAATTGCGCAGAATTAAATTTCTTCCAAACTCATTGCAATCAAATAATCGTTTATGATTATAATATTGTAATTTATAGAATGAAATAAAAACCGTCCATAAACTCACATTGCAAAATTTAAAACCATCATCACTTTCACCGCAGCGCCGCCTAGGTGTAGATTTGTACGTTAGATCGCCAATTGGCTCGATACATGCCCCAACAACAGACTTCTAATTCAATGTGCCCGGGGGAATCCGCTTTATAAAATACATGCAAGTAGGAGGTGTTTCTGTTCCCATCGAGCTGTATTTCCCTAACACGAACTTCTAAACTGAGAAGCCTGGGAAAATCGTCATTCCAGATACTAGAGGTGAATGAACTTTCGCGGTTCGAGAACTACGTAAACATGAGAGATGATTCTTCCGTTCACATATTTTGGTAGTTCTAGGCATCATATCAAACGTAAAAGGACGATCATCGAATTTACTTATGTTAAATTCAATTGAATTCAAGAATTGTTCCATTAATTGTTAACTTAATGAATAAAATACAAATGCTTACTAAGACAATGGTAGTCCCACGTCAACCTTGCGATTATATTATAGATGTAACCCTTTCATTTTTTTTTTTTTAAATTCGCTTTTTCGAAAAAAATGCATATTTTTTGCAATTTTTCGTCTTTATTCCTCGATATTTCAGGTATAGTACCTGCTTCAGTCCTAAAATTTTGAACTTTTCTTAGTTAAAGTGTCTACTTTTTATAGGAAATATAGAAAAACTGATCGGTGACAATCACTTCTCGGATTCTTGTTCACCTGCTGGGGAATTCTTGTGAAAAATAGGTTAGAAGGTCCCAATAAAATGGAGATAAATAATACAAAAATTAGGATAAAATCGTACGAAGATATAAACTAAATGTGTTGTGTGAAAATAATCATTTCAACGATAGACGAAACTTGACCCGGAAGGTATCGGAGATGAACCTTTACGCTTCACCAAACTTCCCACGACACTTTATATGCATCCTCGAATCACCTCCACCGATGATGATCTTGAATTATTATCATATCTCTGCCGGTGTGTTTCAATCAGATTGACGTGGCGCTTCAAATTACGTTTCTTTTTCGCTATTCCTTGGTCTCAGTACTATCATCCATTCTCTCACTATTTGAGAGGGTGAAAACACTCTACATTCACTCGCAGTTTCCGAAGCTCGAATCTGCCGTGATAAAACCATTGGTCGGAGGGCAGGAAGGCTTCCAAGAAGAAAACCGAACTGCTTCCATTTGATATGTTTGTTTTCTTTCACTATCTCCAGCTTTTCTGTATGTGTATTTGATTGTGGCATACGCCGAAGCCTGAAGGTAATATACCTAATGCAGCCCAATATCATGGATTAGTGCGCATTGTTTCCTTACACTTCGAAACAAACCAGCATTTGATTATACACCAAAGACGTTAATGCCGACTCATTCGTATGATGGTGCATTTCTCCTTCTCAAATTTTCTTGTGTTTGCTTCTGTTTTGTCCCGAACACGGATCTGGTTTGTGGGATGTGTAACAGCGCTACCGATTGATTGGTGGTGATAATGTGTTACGCGATCAATCAAACAGATGGTTTTCTCTTTCAATTATAGCCGAGACTAATTTTAATGGGCGTCTCGGGAGTTCTCAAAGACGAACAGGCGGATAGCTTATTCCAGTTATTTGAACCCTTTCGATTGGCAAAATGTGTCCCTATGATTGATTACTAATCAACAGACCATCAACTCAAACTAGCTCAAACTTTGCCCCAAAGACACCCACTAGATTGTAGTGCTCAGCTACTTCCGTCCGTATCGGTGATTGATTAGCAGCGAGCGATAATCGGGAAACTTCAAAGACCCTGGTCCTGATTTCAACCACGGTTCACATGTGCCAGTTAGTATCGAAATGCGATTGATGGTTCCCGGCTTCAACTAGGGCACCACCATATAATTGAAATTGCATACAATATTTATAGGTAATACCATGACTACCATGAGTTTGATTTAGTACATCATGATTAAAATTAGAGGTGGGCAAAACGGTTCACTTTAATGAACCGTTCAGTGACCAACCGTTCACTTAAGTGAACTAGTTCTTTTGAGCAGTTCACTCACTCTTTTGTACAGTGGCGGGATATGTCCGATATTTGTTAGAAATAACTTAGCACAATAGAAAATCAAACTTTGATTTTGAAATTTTGATTTTGTTTGTTTTTTTTTTTTATTAATTCGTTTATTTTTACAGGCTCAGTTACTTAAGTTTAAAGGAGCCGAATTCTTAAATATAATTTTAAAACTATATACATAAACAATTTTCTTAGATCTATGGTTAGTAAGGTGGAAAACCGATTACTCGCGGTGTACTCGAGTTTAGGAGGGTGACATATTTTTAGGAGAAGGATGGGATATAAGGAAATTGTAACAATGTTGATGAACACTCATTTCTTAAATCTATTCGTATATCTATAGTGTATTTACATTTCAACTTATTCTACTATTTATAGCAAGGGGACGAATTACCCGCAAAGGAAGGAAAGGAGGGTATAAGGATGTAGGGACAATCACACACGAAGATCTATAGCTTTAAGGAAAACATATATATGGGACATGTAATCAAGGTCTAACCGAGCCAACACATCTCTCACCGGCACATTGGGCTGCCTTCCTCTAGCCCGAAGGGAGTTTTCTAAATTCGATCTGGCAACAAGATACACCTCACACGCCCAAACAACGTGTTCGATGTCGTGGTAACCTCGGCCACAAATGCAGAGATTGCTACCGGCCAGATTGAAACGAAAGAGTAACGCGTCTAACGAACAGTGATTGGACATGAGTCGGGAGAAGGTGCGAATAAAGTCCCGACTCAAGTCTAGACTTTTGAACCACGGTTTGAGGCTAACCTTAGGGATAATCGAGTGAAACCACCGGCCCAATTCATCTTCATTCCACTTGCGTTGCCAGTTAGCGATGGTATTTTTGCGGACTAATGAATAAAATTCATTGAAGGCGATTTGACGCTGATAAATATCGCCTTCAATTGCACCTACCTTTGCTAATGAGTCAGCCCTCTCATTACCCGGAATGGAGCAATGTGAAGGGACCCAGATAAAGGTAATGACATAACAGCGTCTGGATAAAGCACTCAAAATTTCTCGTATTCTCTCAAGGAAGTACGGCGAGTGCTTTTCCGGCCTCACTGAACGGATAGCTTCGACAGAGCTAAGACTATCCGTTACAATGTAATAGTGTTCAACAGGTCGTGAGGCGACGCTGTCCAGCGCCCAATGAATTGCTGCCAATTCAGCAATATACACTGAGCAAGGATTCTGAAGACTGTGTGAGGTGCTAAAAAATTCGTTGAACACTCCAAATCCTGTGGACTCGTTTATAGTGGACCCATCAGTAAAGTACATATTATCACAATTGATACCCCCATACTTTTCATCGAAGATCGTTGGAGCGATCCTCGATCGTTGGTAATCTGAATATTCATGGATATCTTGCTTCATGGACAGATCAAAATGCACAGAGGAATTGATGTAGTCAAGGAAACAAACACGGTTGGGAATATACGAAGAAGGATCAACCTGCATGGAGATGAATTCATGATATGAACTCATGAATCCGGAGTGAAAATTTAGCTCGATCAGCTGGTCAAAATTTCCGATCACCAATGGGTTCATGACCTTACACCGGATGAAGAACCGAAGAGATAATAAATTGAAGCGATCTTTTAGTGGGAGTAGGCCTGCCAAAACCTCGAGACTCATGGTATGCGTTGAGGGCATACATCCCAACGCGATACGGAGACAAAGATACTGAATTCGCTCGAGTTTAATGAGGTGTGTTTTGGCAGCTGATTGAAAACAGAAACTGCCATACTCCATCACTGAGAGAATAGTTGTTCGATACAACATTATAAGATCTTCTGGGTGGGCTCCCCACCAGGTGCCGGTAATTGTACGGAGAAAGTTTATCCTTTGCTGGCATTTTTTACTCAGATACCTAATATGGGCCCCCCAAGTACATTTGGAGTCGAACCAGACCCCAAGATACTTGAATGACATAGCATGAGTGATCGGTTTACCCAAAAGTTGAAGCTTTGGTTTTGCTGGTCTATGCTTCCTAGAAAAAACCACCATCTCTGTTTTCTCCGTGGAGAATTCGATCCCTAGCCCAATGGCCCAGGTTGAAAAATTGTTCAAAGTATCTTGTAAGGGTCCTTGCAGGTCGGATTCGTTTGATCCTACGACAGACACCACTCCATCATCTGCAAGTTGTCTTAGGCTGCAATTTTGTGTAAGGCAATTGTCGATGTCGCTTACATAGAAGTTGTACAAAAGGGGGCTTAAACATGAGCCCTGGGGGAGGCCCATGTAAGAGACCCGACTTACTGCCGAATCTCCGTGAGAAAAGTTCAAATGTTTCTCACAAAGCAAGTTATATAACATATTATTCAATAGAGGCGGCAGACCCCGAGAGTGTAATTTGTCCGACAAAACCTCTATTGAAACAGAATCGAAAGCCCCCTTTATGTCCAAGAATACTGAAGCCATTTGTTTTTTTTCGGCGTAAGCCATTTGAATTTCTGAAGAAAGCAACGCAAGACAATCATTCGTCCCCTTGCCCCTGCGGAACCCATATTGTGTATCTGAGAGTAGGCCATTCGTTTCAACCCATCGATCAAGGCGAAACAAGATCATTTTCTCCAACAATTTCCGTATACAAGACAGCATTGCTATTGGGCGGTACGAATTGAAGTCGGACGCGGGTTTTCCGGGTTTTTGAATAGCTATAACTCGTACTTGTCTCCAATCATCTGGAACAATATTATTCTCCAGAAACCGATTGAATAAATTCAACAAGCGATGTTTCGCCACATCAGGGAGGTTTTTCAGCAAGTTGAACTTAATTCTATCCGATCCCGGAGCAGAATTGTTACAAGAAAGCAGAGCAAGAGAGAATTCTACCATCGAAAACTCGGAATCAAGATCGCACCTATCTTGTGGTATATCTCGAACAATTTTTTGCACAGGAGCGGAATCAGGACAAACCTTCCGTGCAAAATTAAAAATCCATCGATGTGAATATTCTTCGCTTTCATTCGTTGAATAGCGATTTCTCATGTTTCGAGCCACTTTCCATAATTTTTTCATTGACGTTTCTCGTGACAAACCTCCCACGAAATTTCGCCAATAAGCACGTTTTTTCCCTTTGATTAAGTTTTTAAATTGATCTTCAAGGGCTAAATACGTTTGAAAATTTTCAGGGGTTCCACGTTTCCGAAAAGCTTTAAATGCATTCGATTTTTCTACATAAAGCTTGGAACACTGGCTATCCCACCATAGATTGGGAGGCCTTCGGCGAATAGTGGAACCTGGGATGGGTTTCGTTTGAGCGCGAACTGCGCTGTCATAGATCAAACGAGAAAGGAAGTTATACTCCTCCAATGGAGGTAAGCCATCTCTGGAATTGATGGCTAGAGCAATCGCGTCCGCATATTTTTTCCAGTCAATGTGTCTTGTGAGGTCATATGCCATGTTTATAGATTCAGAAGAATTCGACCCAATGGTGATGGAAATTTTGATTGGCAAGTGATCACTACCGTTGGGGTCCTGGATTACATTCCACTTGCAATCTAACGATAGTGAATTCGAGCAAAGCGAGAGGTCAAGAGCACTTGGGTTAGCAGGAGGTTTAGGTACACGTGTTGTTTCCCCAGTATTCAAAACGGTCATATTGAAGCTGTTACAAAGGTCATAGATCAACGATGAACGATTGTCGTCGTACTGTTCCCCCCAGGCAGTTCCGTGAGAGTTGAAGTCTCCCAAGATCAATCGTGGCTCAGGAAGGAGTGAGCACATGTCAACAAGTTGCTTGCGGCTAACCGCAGCTCTCGGAGGCCAATACAAGCTGACAATACAGAGGTCTTTGCCTCTGATGTTTGCATGACAAGCAACAGCTTCGATCCCTCCAATAGGTGGAAGGTCAATTCGAAAAAATGAGTGGTACTTATTGATCCCCAATAGCACCCCTCCGTATCTGTCATCACGGTCCAAGCGAACAATATTGAAATCGTGGA
The DNA here is from genome assembly GCF_029784135.1 of Toxorhynchites rutilus septentrionalis. Taxonomy (NCBI): domain Eukaryota; kingdom Metazoa; phylum Arthropoda; class Insecta; order Diptera; family Culicidae; genus Toxorhynchites; species Toxorhynchites rutilus. Next base: position 150,986,793 of record NC_073746.1, read on the forward strand.
AAGAGAGATCATCTCGCGAAGAAAGCCAAGTTTCGGACAGAGCAAAAACATCACAATTGGAGTTATGAATTAAAAATTTGAATGTATCCAATTTAGGGATAAGACTACGACAATTCCACTGTAAAACAGTGATATCTCCGACCTCTCTATTTGAATTAGACATCAAGAGAGATAATCATTGCAAGGAGGGGCCATGTTTGCATCAATTGTTGCAAAATTGTCTTTAATACTGGAAGCATTGAGATAACAATGGTTCTGATGGAGTCGGAAACATTAAAACACGTGAAGATTTGATCCACAAGGTCAGACAACTTTATAAATCCCGATTGGGAAGTTGAACTGGACGGAATAACAGGGACAGTTGGGGTTTTTGATGTCCCCTCGAGTGCTGGGTTGTTCAAAGATGAACTATTCCCACGGAAGCCAGGAGGAACCTGATTTTGCTTGTCCGCTGCACTCGATTTTTTAGGCAAGCTAACAGGGGGTATCACCGGGGGGACTTGTTCTTGAATTTTGGGAGTGGTCACATTTTTGCGCCGGGGATTCCCTTTGAAAATAAACGGTGTGCCCCCGCTAGCTGTGTCCGCTTCCATTTCATCAACTGGCAACGTAGAGAAAACATTGTGTGTGTAGATTGGTTGTTGTTGCTGCTGGGCCAGTGGAGAAGCGCCCTTTAAAATTTCCGCAAATGTGCGTTTCGAGCGTTCCTTTAAAGAGCGCTTCTGTTTCTCCCAGCGACTCTTGTAAGTTTCACAAGCTGAGAGTACATGTGGAGCTCCTCCGCAATATGGACACTTATGCTCAGTCGCACTGCAGGATTCGCCCACATGTTGCTCTCCGCAAGTGGCACAGCGCTCCTTGTTGGCACAATAAGCTGAAGTGTGGCCAACAGACTTGCATTTTTGGCAAGTCATGGGCTTTGGCACGAAGAGTCGCATAGGCAGCCTCAATTTATCCACCATGACGTAGTCAGGGAGGGCGGAACCAGCAAAAGTTACTCGAAACGAGTCGGACGGCGTGAATTTAGTTTCTCCCCCTTCTTGGGAGACTTTCCCTAGTTGGCGGCAGTCCAAGATTTTAACACTCACCAAAGGGAGTTTTTTAAATTTTCCAAATCCTTCTTTTATCATTTTACACGTCAGACCCGTTTCAGTTACCACCCCCGAGATTTCTACGTCATGGGACGGCACGTAGACACGATACTCTAGGGTGAACCTCTGGTCGATCACAATACCGTTTGCATGTTTCCGGTCACTCACGATAACACGCAGTTTGTTCGGTCTAACTTTTAAAATTTCGATCACGGAGGAGTAGTATCTTGTCAGATCTTTCGTGATCTGAATAACATTCAGTGCTTTTCCGTTTGGTTTGGGCCGGAAGAAAACAACCCAGGGACCAGTTCCAGGTGCATCTTCTGGATAAACCTTGACACGGGGAGAGGATACAACAGAAGAGGAAGACGAGGACGAGGTTGGAACTGGCTCGGAAATATCAGAAGAAGGAAATGAAATCGATGGTGGGAGAGGAGGAGTGGGAGTTTTGGGGAGTTCAGGGAGGAGGGAGGAGGCAATTTTTTTCGAGGGGGGCTTGGTAGGATGAGCAGATTCGTCCCCAGACGAACTACATTCTGTAGGAGGGACTCGTTTATGTTTTTTCCCATTTACTTTTTTTGAATTGGTTTCAGAGTCGGAGGTCTCCATTTCTGGAGATCCCTCATCATTCTCCATTATAATCAATGTTCTAACTAATTTTCTAATCTTATATTTATATTTATTTTATATGTACCTCGTTGCACCAAATCGAACGGCAGACCACGTTGATACAGACGAGATGGTGTATCGGCCAATAATGCGATGAATCGGTATACCTCGGTGATAATACGGCAATGCCAGAAAAACAATGCCGATAATCCGACACCAGCAAAAGGTCACAGCGTCCGCTGTAGCAGCCTTTGTTCTCCGCTGATTGTGGCACTGGTATTCCGCTTTTCCACAGCACGGATCACACGCGACATTCACAAACCCGCTTGGGTGAAAACAAAAGCACTCCACCAGTCACGAAGCCAATAACGGTATTGTTGTAACGGTACAATAGACGCAAACAACTCTACGTCTGGATGCCTCGGAAGCTGGTTAACGAATGATTTTGTTTGAGTCGTTATTCATTATTTTCGGCATAAACTAGCATGGTACTGCTTTGCTTACGATGTATTGCAATAAATGCTATAGCAAAACTGTACCCAAACCGCGAACGTCCATCTCTAAATTATCGAGCACAATATGATATAATATAAAACATATTTCACATTAGCGACGCGAATTTTACTGTTTAACAAGACTGTTTAAATCAACTTTCAGCTTTCAACTATATTTTATAAGAGAGGTAGATTGGCATAACAACTTACTGAAATATTTACCCTGAACTCCAAAATATGAAATTTGATAAATAATTTAACAATCCAATTTAAAACCATCGTATCCTGAACGCAACAAGCGTTTTTTATGAAGCGACAATACCGACATATTATTTTTGTTGTTTCATGGGGCTATCGTTTGTTTCAATTCGTTAATTTGAGAACTATTTACCTTGCAGCACCATTCATCTATCACTCATTCGTTTTCTTTCCTCTTACGCACCGCTTACCGTACACAGTTCATTCTGATCTGCATGCACAGTTCTGCCAGCGGTCAGTTCGTTCTGAACTGTTTAATCAGTTCATCATTCACCGTACACAGTTCGTTCTGAACTGGGTATACAGTTCATATGAACTGTTGCCCAGCAAAAAAGAACGGCAGTTCGTTCACTCTTTTGAGTGAACTCGTTCTTTTGATCAGTTCATGAACGGTTTGCCCATCTCTAATTAAAATCAAATCAAATACACCGTTAAGTACAGGACTGAATTAAATTGTTACTGTGACCAGTGATGCCAGTAGTGAAGCATTCCAGTTACTGTGAATACACGTAAATTAGGGAAACCAGTTTTAAGGCATTTCAATATACGTGAAGAAATTTCAACATGACAGTATATGAATACTTCTGAATTTTGAAATGCTTTTTAAATATCAAAACACCAGAAAATAACCGAACATTTCTAGAATAAAATTATTTCTTCGGGTCTTTCGTTGTGATTGTGATTTTTGAGAAAATGTAGTTTTGTTTAAGCCTTTTTACCAACGCCAGTTTGTTTGAATTTGAATCGCTGTTTCGACAACCGACAGGCGTTCATCCATCAAAATATGCGAGAATCTGTTTCCAAATATTTTCTACAACATACCACCGTTGAGCGAAGCATCATGTAGCATCAGGGAGAAGAGTTCTACACATTTTCCGACTTTGTAGTATGCGTCGAGCAGGCTAACATAGTTAAGAACCCGATTGTAGCAATTATGGACAGCACCGTTTTTTCCAATGCAAAATTCAATTGGAAACATCCGTGTTGAATAAGATAATACCGTCCGAAACTATCCGATGTTAAGCAAATACAGTTTACGTGAGGATGTTTTGAGTTTTGTTATAAGATGAGTTATTTTGAGATAAGATTGAGCAGGTGAGGTAAGTGAACATCATCAAGATGTTTTATCCCTTGATTCCTGAAGATAAAATACACTATTGAGAAATCCTTGTAATCAACAATTAAATTGATTAGTTTTAACTATTTAGCCACAATCGTTATGTGCAATATGTGAGAACAGCAATACACTTCAATCTAGGATATATTTTTTTAAGATGAGTTTGATTTTACGAATTTAAATATTTGACGAGACTTTTAAACATAGCTTCTAAGTACATGATTTGTGGCACTGCATGGGGATCGACTGTATTTGATTAAAATATTTGGCATGACGAGCTTTTCGGAAAAGTGTTTTTTTTTTACAAGAAAGAAGGCATGTGACTCTTATTGTGCTAAACGTCTAATACGGAAGATGTTGTTTTTATGAAATTTGTTGTCTTTGCTCGTTCATTCTATGCCATCAGAACGGATCGAAAATCATATCACATCATAATGGAAATGGCGCTTGCGCCACATCACAGTGGAAATGGCGCTTACGCTTGTGTTTCCAAACTTTTACGGGGTCATTTTTTCACAATTCTGTAAAACTTCGCAGTTGTTTGAAAAGATTTGGTATTCTTTATCGTACCAAATTACATAAATTATCGTATTATTTACATAAAAAGAAAAATGTCAATTTTGGCGCTTGCGTCACTTTGCGAGATCACGGCAATACATCATTAATCATAATTCCGTAAAACCATGTTTTTTCACACAATGTCTTTGTACAATATGATTTTATCTACTCAAATGAAAGTGCTTCCTACGAATGCTACTTTCAATCGCTGTTCATTCAGGAATGGGCTTTAATACAATCTTTAATGTTTCTCCTAGGCTGGCCTCTCATTTTTCAATGTAGTCCTATACAGTATCGTAGAAACTTATTCATAGGCTATAAGAAATTTAGCCTCCTGTATTTATTTTCAATCAACTGGAGTACTAAGAATACTAATGAAATCATCAGAAATAACAGAAAATACAGTGGCAAATGCATTGTCTTTTCAACAAGGCAATAAACGTTTGAAAGGCTATCAACTGATCTCTAGTAGATTAGGTAGTAGTTTAATGCATGGGGTTTCAAATTAATCGCACAGGACATTTCTCCTTTGGGAGAAAATATTAGCGCAATCCGTTTAAATACTTCTCTCGATAAAAGATCCAAGATTTCATGAGTTCTTTAATCATGTGTTATCCTGCTCAAGCAATTTAGCATATGGTTTACTGTGCAACTCTTCAATTGTTCCAAAAACTTCCACAGCGAAGCTTTCAATATCGAATTCGATTCAACATTTGATTTATATCGATGACAGCTGTCTGGAATTTATGCGATGAGTAAAATTTAAATCCAAATTCAAATTCGGAAAAAAGATACACGGTGCTATAAAATTTCCCCCCTGGCTTCTTTTAAAAAATTTTAATTTGTGTTTGGCTCAAAACTAAACGTCGCAATGTAGTCATCCACAAATCAAAACTATATTCATAAATGCTAAACATATCAATTCATGCTCAGCTGATTCTTTACGAATTGAAATATTATAGTAATCAGATAGTTTCAATTACTATTAAAAAGAGTGAGAAAATTAAATTTTACAAAAAAAACACCATTGAATAGAATTTTTTTGCTTTACTAGAAAACCAATGTTGCGGCTCAGTTTTCTCGGAAACGGCCGAACCGAATTGAATACAAGAAGTTTCATTTGACGGGAGCATGTTTAGGGGCCTTAGGGGCGTCGTCATTCGGAGTATCAAACTTCATGAATTTTCAAAAATGGCTTATTCGTGATTATTTTAAGCCTATATGACCTTATTGACGTAAGCCGGATATGTTCCGGATCAGGTTTCCGATGGAAGTGACTACTTTCCACTACTGACCATGTCCAAATCGCATCATTCACCATATCGAACGCCATGGTTTGTCAAAACTAGAATTATTGGCGACCATTTCAAGGGTTTTGGCCACATCAGGATAAGTCGTACGGTCTCCGGATGACCTGCAGCTCAAATTCTAGGTCAAGATATGAGAAAGGCACGACTGCAACTTTAGATGGATGCAATCAGAAAAGGTATCCTCAAACTCTAGAATTATGGTTTATATTACTATAAGTAAAGAAATCTAATCAGATTTTTCAAAAATTCAAAGTGATGTATCGCTTTCTATGCTCAAACTCAAGGTTATCCAGATTTGTGCCGAATGAAAAACCATATGTAGAGAGTCCCCGGCAGAAGAAAAGTTGTTTTTTTTTCAGCACTGTGTTATTGAAAATAATGACAAAGAAATAAATATTTTTTCTTTATACCCAGAATACGGTACAAGTTGATAAAAAAGACGGGACAATCAAAACGTCAGAAAAATGGTAATGTCCCGTAAAACACGGTACGTTTGGTCAGCCTAAGTATTGTTTACGTAGTTGTGAAAATGTTAAGTAATTTTTCGTGCCGTCTGTAAACATTTGAAAAACATTGTATGATATACTCGACAGTAACTGTGTCGATTTCTTCGGCTCAATCTATGGTTGCAGTGATGCCAATGTTCCTAAGTTTTCTGTACATTTGGCACTTCGTGTATAAACAGATAATTTTTCCTTTGATTTTCTAGAATAATCCTGATTTTTAAAACATTTATACAGTGACTCAAATCCGTAATCGTACCCCACCATGCAGATTTATTTTCCCTTCTGTTGAAAATCGCAAACAAGCTTTCGGAACATTCTATTTAGATAAAATCATAGTGTCATATGAGAATTAAAAGGTTTGCTATCTGTTTTCAGAATAATAGTTTTTATTTCTATAAAAATGGTGAATGTGTGTGCTAATGTATGAAAATTGACTCAAACTCATAATCGTACGCTGGTTGAAATCTCAACTCGATTTCGAAGGCGTTGGCCAATTTCCTAATTCCATCATTAGTATGCTATCCCTTATTCATTGCAACTATCTTTAGCTGTTTTTAGCCTTATCTACGAGTTTTCTGGTGTATTCGGAAGGAATATTTATAATTTTTTTCATTAAGTGGTTTTAAAAACAATAATTTCCAGAAATTTAATGGTTTCTGAATTTCCTACACAGATAACTTCTTTAGTTTTTTACTGGGATTGATTTCGGAAGATTGTGGAGAAATATCAATAACTTTTGAGCAATTGTAATGTAACCATGTGCGAACTTCATATGTCTTGAGCTCTGGGCCATTGTCTTGGCAAAACTTGAATCCTCGATTCCATCACATTTTGTTGACAATTTGCTTCATATTTTCCTTCAGGATGTTCACGTAAACATTCTGATCCAATACACCATTGATGATAATCAAATTGCTCATACATACACCCTCATACCATCCCTCCACCACTACCATGTTTAAATGTTGCTTTCAGATTTATTCACGTTTAATTCATCGTTGGCCTCCTTCATACGAAACGATAACCATCGGAGCCAAAAATATCAAATTAGGACCCATCTATGGAAATAACATCTTACCAGTAAGACATTGATGTGTTCCATGCTGTTTGGAATAATCAAATTGGAGTTACTGATTTTTTTTTTTTGCTGAGAAACGGTTTGTCCCTCTGTGCTCGGGCATTCAAGCTGCCCTTCCTAGGTGCATTATAAACTTTTTGTTTACTCAATTTGGTTTTTATCGATGGTGTAATGGATCAAAATGTTTACTTGACCATCCTGAAGGAAAATATGAAGCAAAGTGTCAACAAAATGTGATGGAATCGTGGATTCAAGTTATTCCAAGACAATGACCCAGAGCTCAAGACATATAAAGTTCGTACATGGTTACATTACAATTGCTCAAAAGTTATTGATATTCCTCCACAATCTTCCGACATCAATCTCAGTGAAAAACTGAGGAATTTATCTGTGTAGGAAATTTAGAAACCATTAAATTTCTAAAAGTAACATTTTTAAAAACCGCTCGATGCAAAATTATAAATATTCCTTCCGAATACACCAGAAAACTCGTAGAGTCGGCTAAAGACAGCTAAAAATAGTTGCAATGAACAAGGAATACCACACTAATGATGGAATTCGGAAATTGGTCAACCCTTTCGAAATCGATTTGAGATTTCAACCAGCGTACGATTATGAGTTTGAGTCAATTTTCATACATTAGCACAGACATTCGCCATTTTTAGAGAAATAAAAACCATTATTATGAAAACAGATAGCAAACCTTTTAACTCTCATATGACACTATGATTTTATCTAAACAGAATGTTCCGAAAGTTTGTTTTCGATTTTCAAAAGAAGGGAAAAAAGATCTGCATGGTGGGGTACGATTACGGATTTGAGTCACTGTATATCAAAATAAAATCAATGGAAATGGTTAAAATTGTAGAAGTGTGAATGTTTGTTGGTTAGAAACATTGAGTGAAAATTTTTAATTTTATAGTATTTTTTTCGAAAGAGGGCTGAAGACTCCCTTTCCATTTTTTCGTTCGTTATATTGCTATTGTCATCGGATTGCTCATTGATTAATCTTTGGAGAGATCATTGCCACACTCTTGAGTAGGGTTGCCATTACTTCAGATTATTTTGTATTTCCTCAGATTTTTTTAGTTTTTAAAGCTAAGAATCTGCAGTTACATATTACAGACTTTTTGGATTTCTCACAGAATCAACATTACCAGGGTTGCCAACTATAACTTTCAAAAATCAGGAATAATGGAAATAAAAATCAGGATGAAATCTGGATAGCTCATGTTGAGTTGTCCGGACTTCGTGCCTAGTTTTCGAAAAAAAACATCGTTTTTATTGGCAAAAATACTGATGATGGTTTGTTAGTAATTACCAGTGGTGTTGAGTGGAGCTCTCGCTGCCGCTACGGAAATGTCTGGTTGCACTCCTCCCCTCCGGATTCTTTATCGTGTTGTGGTTATACAAAAAGAAACAATTACAAACTTAGTCAACATGTAATGTATGGTACAAAAAAATACATTTTATTAAAAACAATTACAAACATATTGGAAATGTACTTTTCGGGCCTTGATTGAAGCGAAATTATTCACCCAATTTCACCCAATTAGCGTGGCGCTTACCAAAATGGAAGTCAAAGATCGTTTCTCTGGCTTGCACTGGTTCGGGAGAACTGTCTAGAATGTGGTGAAATGTATGAGCTGACCAAAGGACATTACCAGTCTACAAGAAAAACCACAAAAACTCAGGACGTAAAACAGCAGTATCAAATTGGTCCTCCTGCGAGATAGTGGGGTTGATTGCAGGCTGTTGCAAGTCGTCACAAAAACAAGCGATACACGAAAGATACAAAAAAAGAAATATTGTGAATCAAGCCACGTATAAAGACGTTCAGCCGTTCGTCGTTAAATTCAATAGTTTTCCATTGTATAGTTTGTTTTGAGAATACCTCAAAGTGTTCCATTTAGTAGTCATTTGAGGATAGATATGGCGAAAAAAAAAAGAAACTCATCTTTCCTAAGTTACTGAATCTGAATCTTTATAAACAGGAAAAGCAGTTGACTGCTCTAGAACCATTCTGGACTTCTAGTGGACTTCAGTGCCTTTCGGTCGAATATCAGGGTTGTCCAAATCCACAGCGAAACGGACAGGAGTCAACCGAAAACACCGAGGTTTGGTGTATTAACAGTATACCGCTGGGTACGCTATATATAGCCATTCCATGCCAAACCCGTTTTATTTTTTATTAGGGTGGTCATTTTTATTTTAGGGTGGTCCCAAAAATCAATTTTGTACCCTTTTTGCTACAGGATCGATTTAGATAAACAGGCTGATTTGGTAAACAAGCTGACCAGTCCAGAACCGGAAGCCTGTATTCATTAGACCATGACCTTCCAGATTTTATGAATTGATGCCAAATTACCCAATGATCAAATTGTTTTGATGCAAAAACAGCAATGATTCTTAAGTACTTCGTTGTAGTTCTAACTGTTTATTCGTGTTGATGGTAAGCTATCTAAACCAGGCTTTTTTAAGAAAATTCTCCCCAAACCATAAAGTTGAAATGGCCAGTCTAATAAACGAAGATAGTTATTGTATTCTACACTATACACTACAATTCAACCGACTTCTCACATACCTCTGGAAATTCAGAAAAAATGAGTGTTTCTATAGTTGCGCAGTGTAGCTGTATATACACATTGAATTTTGAAGAGGACAACCGATCGCATACTACCTACACGCCAGCCAGTCCCCGAGATCTAGGAATCATTTGATTAGGGTGTTCTACCATATCTTATCAATCAAAGTGACGGATGGTATCTCTTCGGCGAATAACGTAAAAGCCATCTGTTTTACTTCCTCAAACAATGGTCACAAAAGGTCATTGAATTTCCAACAACTTTTTCAAATATCATATTTTAACACGTTGAGCCCCGCTACGTCCTGATCTGCGCTTTCCATTCAGTCTGCATCAAGAGTGCTTGCACAATATCAGTGTTGATCCCAGCTCCCTATGATATTTATTGTATAACAGAATTTGATGTGCAATGGCTCTATACCAAAGTGTGAGTGTAAACAATAAAATATCATGCGTTCAATTTTTTTCCAAATCAAAACTGTAAGGCATATGGAGGCTTCGGGCACGACAAATGTGGTTATTCATCCTTTTCAGACATACAAATTTTTTTTCAAGTAAATATCACGGTAAAGGTCTACGGCATATTCTGATTAATTTACAGAATTGTCTACACGGAAAACTATCCCTTACAACTCATTTCAAGAAAATGACCTCTATGCGATTGATTTTGAACCTGTACTCGATATTTTTATGCCATTCACTTCGGAAGTTATAGGTTTTTAATCGGCTTTCTAATTTAAACAAACTTCTCAATATTTGCAAGCTAAATATTTCCACTGAACTTCAAAATATAATATTGGTGATAAGAGCATAAAACTGTAAAAAAATCTCAGTTGAATGGAGCAAGAAGAATTCAAACCGGATAGTAAAAGGCGAAAGTACGGCACTATGAAGTTGACCTTCTCATTTTGAGTACACGTTGAGGAATTTCCTTATCCCAACACCCGTTGTCTTCTTACAATCACAGGCACAAAATATTTGTTGAACAATTTGCTCATCCACCATTTTCTCCATTTAAAAAATTCACACTGATAGATGAAATTCATAGTCGAAGGAAACAACTCTGCTACATTATCCCATAATTGATTAATTCACTATACATACAGAGAAAAAAACACAATGACAACGATTACCAGTCCGATAAGTGATGGTCATCATTTGATTGCTGTTTGCAAACATCCGGCCGGGAGACGCCACGTGACTTTCGCCGTCTGCACCGGCATAACCGTCGCATTCGCGTTCACAAGCCTAATTATTTCGACTGCTTCTTCTCTTGTCTCGACTGTTGACCTCAATCCACAAACTTGCCGTTTTTACCCGTTGCCAGTCTCCGTTTCAAATTCCAGCATCGCTAGACGCGTCCCCACCCGTTTAATCTGTCAGCGGATTATACTCATCTCTGCGACCATGATGGCGTTTGCGTTTCAATGCGGATCTTTCCCGTGGCGTCTCACCCATCGGCGCAAGTGCGCAATTGTCACCTTACGTAAGCTTGAAGCCACGAAGCAGCTGTCTTTGTCACATGCCGACTTTACCTACATGTGCTGCGTCGAATGATGCGACGCTGTTGTCATCCTGTCGAGCTGAGATGCTGGAGGCTTAACCACGAGAAGTCGCTTTCTTTCGCGATGCGATGGAGGCAAAAGGTGCAAACGAAGATGACTCTCACTTTTGCGCGGACTTTTACACGCACACATCAGTCGACTCGAGAGTGTTGAAACATTTACCAAGTGAGTGTTTTTAGTTGAATAAATAGTGTGGGTTCAACAGCAACACCGCGGATGGCATTAGTCCGCATCCATGTAAGCAACTGCAGCAGCTGGTTATTCGTCGGCCTGTCGACTGGCGGTGAAATGGTGACAGTTGAATAACCACTCATATTTAGATATGTTACATTAGGTATTTGGAAACAACATTTACCTGTCGATGAACGACCGATAAATGGAGTGATGAACGTTAAATGATTCTCTCGTGCAATTGTTATGTATCAGTTCAAAACGACCATCAAGAGTTATAGAAATGAACATTGGACGATGGTCGTGCATGTAAAATGAAAATGTTTAACCCCAAATTAGTCATTCATTATACTCGGTATAACCTGTTCGCAATACATCTCCAATTCTAGAACTTATACAATCGTGAAAGTAACTAATTAGCAGCTGTTTTTTCCAACTTAATTGGATGGACGAAATTATCGATGACCAAATACTGTTGAACACCATTCCATCCAATTCATTCTTTATCCTTTCAAACTTTTTTCACTTTTGTTGCGATTACATCACACAAAATAGCTACAACTAATCTGAGCTGTTAATCGTCATAGCATAGAAAAAAAACAGCAAAAGATAAGTTTTTCTCAAGTCATTTTAATTAATTTTCAATGCCATTTTCGTCAGCACTGACATGGTTTGGAGAATATCTCGTAAGGGGAAATGAAACTTTCTTCGATGTACTCATTAGAAAAAAGAATTTGGCCAAGGCGTTCAACACTTATTTCAACATTTGCTGTTCGGTCGATGATTATACACTGCGTTTCACAACTATAGAACCACTCATTGTTTCTGAGTTTCCAGAGATATGTAAGAAGTCGGTTGAATTGAAGTATATAGTGTAGAATACATCTTATGGGCACCTTACACGATCAAAATGATTGACAATAAGTGTCTTCAATATCGTGACAGCTAGGCTTTCGACATCCGATCTAACCTCAATCAATATTTTGCCACATTACACGGTCAATATCTCCCTCAACCAGAGACAACGAAAATATCCGCGATAGCTAGTGGCGACATTCGAGTTTGGGATCCAAACTATTCTCCATCAGATTAGAAGGCTAAAGGCAATTTTTAATTGGTAAAATTTGAATGAAAATATCTACTTGGTATTATTTAATTAGTTGAAGCGCGTAGTCCTAACCCTAACTTAACCTATTTCCTCTGAATTTTAAGATATTCCTACTAAAATTTATTATTATTATATAACGTCAATTTCGGACACAATTTTTGTATGGGATTTTCTCACCACTTGCAGAAAAAAAGTGATTTGCATTCACATAGAATACTAATTTGATTCGGAAAAGTTAATTTTCATTCATAATTTACACTTTGAAATTCGTTTTTCCTTCTCAAAAACACATCATAATACTCGCTTCACAAATA